>NC_139323.1:37772644-38372644 GCF_056507025.1 Lutjanus erythropterus
TCTTAAATCAACACCAATCCATCTCTAAGGCCCGCCATAACCTCTCTCTCAGACCGGGCACTGACTTAACCTGTACATATTGGTCTTCAAGAATCCGTCTGTCAGATCAGGTGTTATTTATCAGTCGAATATATGTAAACACAGTTGTCATGAGTTTTGGTAGGGACTTCTTCAAAACATTCTACAAGTGTTGAAGTCTTGATGTAAAACAGCCACTTTATGTTTAAAACATCGATTGCTCACAGCTGTGGTAGGAGTTTATTTTTTGGCAACACTGGGCAAAAATTCCATAATAACCTTTCAACATAATAAAATTCAAGTGGTCTAATAGAAAACTAGACTTCTGCACCTCCTCTTGGCTCTGTTTTCAGGCTTTAGAGAATTTAACCCAGGACAAAGGATTTTGGCCAATCAGAGTAAGCAATTCTGGAGAGAGATAGTGGATTGTTGAGTCTCATTTCCAACACTTTGGGCTGGTGGCTCGGATCCCAAAGCGTATTTCATGACCTGGGAATTTGGGCTGCAATTAACAGCTTCTTTCATCGTAAATTATTTTTTTGATCAATCCATAAGTTGTTTGGTCAATAAAATATCAGTCAGTGTTTCCCAACGCTTAAGATGACATCCTCAAATGTCTTGTTTTGTCCACAAGCCAAAGATAGCCAGAGATTCAGTTTACTGTCATAAAGGACTAAAGAAGAAAGAAAGAAAATACCCACATTTGAGATGCTGAAATCAGACACATTGGATATTTTTCTTAAAAAAAAATCACTCAAACCGATTAATAGATCCATCAGATACTTAAAAATAGTTGACAGTTAATTTGATAATCAGTTGATTGTTTCAGCTTGACTGTGAATGAGACTCAACAGTCAACTATGTTTCTCCAGAAATGCGTACTGCACCTGAAGCATGCAAATTTTACAAAGAATGTGGAAAACTTCAAAGAATAGCTGTCTATGTCCTGTCACAGTGGTCTTCAAAATAGATGCTTTACGCAGATTTGTTTTGTTTTTGTCATTCAGCGAGGGTGAGGAAAAAAAACAAGAAATATGAGAAATGGAGGAACAAGATTGCTGGTAAAAACATGACAAATACTCAGAGTCAAACTTGAACTTTTGATTTAATAAGTACTATGTGTACAAGCAAACAACACCGTCAACTGGAAATGCACCCAACTTATGCATTCAAGCGAGAGCAATCCAAATCCAAACAGCTTGTTCTCTCTCACTGGTTTATTCCAACATCAGACATACATATGTAACTACTGCTGCCTGCCTGATCTAAAGTGGATGCAAAGCACCCTACATAGAGAGGAACAGCTAAAAGAGCAAGAAAGAAATAAACAAACCAGGAGAAAATAAGAGCACACAGCAAAGATGAATTGAGAGAACGAAGGCAAAGGAGAAAGAAATCCAGTGAAAGAGAGAAACAGCAGAATGGCTCCTGTCAGCCGAGGCCCACCGCAGTGAAACACTAACTGTAGCGACAGGCTGATGAGTCAGTGTCTGTTTAAATGGCAGCTTGTCAGGCCTCCAGCTCTGAGGTGGGCTGCCGACCTGTCAGGGCCCTCGCCACATTAACCAGCTGACCCTATCATCCTTAACATTGCTCCGCCACCGAGCCGCCTGTCACTAACTGTGCCATTTGGCTTTCCAGAGATCTGCCAGAGAGGGCAGGCACAGCCACCTCTTAGTGTTGTTTATTGATTTCTGACCCGCCGCTTAATAGTTTTCCCAGTCCCCCTGAATGGCTTTTGTAAGCAATAGGGTTTGTACATCTCGCAGATCAATACCTTTTATATTTACAATAAAATTGAAACGGCTTCTCGGTGGGTCTCGCAGCACCTCGGCATTTGTCATCCTTGTGCAAGGGAAAACTATGTCATTATCTGAATTAAAACATTTATTTCTGATTAAGAGAGTGTCCTATCTCATTAATTTTCCCCTTTCCAATACAAGGGGAATGGAATCCTATTGATTTTTGTACTTTTTACACGTCTCCACTACTGGGAAGATAATTGAGAAGTTAGCCAGAATAAATGAAGTTTCTAGTCTTGCAGGGCAGCCAATACCTTGGAAATGTGAGGTGTTTTTGTGGGAGCAGGCCTTTAATTTTGTGCCAGCAGAAGACAGGGGGACTGAACAAATTGGATTAAGGCTGGAGATGGGGGGCCCGGGGGTTTGAGGAGGTGGTGGGTGGGTGGCCGGGGGTGTACCAACAATGTGTGTGTGTATGTGTGGAGGGGGAAAACTCGGTATTTCAGCAATAATAAGACTGTGCCCCCATCTCCTGAATTTTTTTTTCACCATGAAGACACCCCAGGAAGCGCAGATTAAAGCATCTTAAGGCCAATAATGATAAGTTGCCTCCCCCAGCTTATTGTTGAGGAAGAATTGAAAGACAGTAATCAATGTTTGAACTAGACCTTTTAACACTGCGGGGCTCATTGATTAAGCATTATCAAATTAATGAGATTGAATTAAGTTGTGGCTGCTTTTTTTTTTTGGATTGTAGGAGTCCTTGTAGTTGAAAAATATTTTATTTAATTTAATTTAGCTCAGGCAGGCTGCAACAAGCGCAACATTGTAATTTGACAATAACTACAACAAAGACTCATTTGGCAAACATTTTCAGCTTTCCTTAATCTTCGATGCCATCATGGTCATTGTATGATTTTTACAGCAAATATATTATATATTTTTCCTTTTACGTTAATCTAGGAATTTACTTGTTATAACGATCATACAAAAACTATAAGCATAGATAATAATAATATTAATAATAATAGTAATGATATATATTCTAACATATTTATTCTGATGTAACCTTATTTTCTGACAGGTGTGGATATCCTTATATGTGCGTGTTTCTGTTTATGATCTCATATTTCTATTTTGCTCCTTGTGACAAAGAGAAAGAGAGAAAAGTCACAGAGTTGAAATGTGGTTAAATGTTGTGGCATGGCCAGTGTGCAGATTTTGAGAAGACAGGGCCGTGTGGTCAGCTCCAGTTTGCACAAGCCCAGCGCAGCTGATATGGGGGTCGTGAGAGGGGTGACTGAACACAGCAATTGGACCTCACAAACACTGAAAGAGGCCAGCGCCGGCCTACCTCTGATGCTGCCCGATCTTGCTTCGGGGACTGAGAGAAAATGTTGTCGGACTCGGAGAGGGCATCGTCCATCATGGCCCCAGTCCGCCTGTCAGCCGGCTGATTGTGGGAGAAAAGAGAGAGTGAAAAGAGAGAGAAGAGGGAGAGAGAAAAAGAAGCCCAGGAGTCCACCAGGAAGGCAATTGTAAGAGAAACAGGAGGAGAGAAGGAAACAAAGGAGAAAGAGAAGAAGACAAGGAGAATATAGCCTCTGCGCCTATCCACTGACTCACCCCCTGGCTTACGGCCACAGGGCCCCTGAATGGATACACTCCTCTACTCCATCCCACCATTCTTCAACCATACCTCTCCACTCCCTCTTCCCATCAAGAACCCATCCCTCTTTAGTCTCTATCACTACATCCCTCCATTCTTTGGCCCTCTGAAGCCTGATCTCTTTCACTCTGTCCAATGATCCCTCCGTCCTTCCATCCCACCTTCATGGACAGCTGAATGTGAGGCTGATAGGCCGTGGAGTGAGTGGGGCAGCTGCCAGCGCCCTGCAGCAGAACCATCTCTGACAGGCCACTAATTCAACCGACAGAAGAGAAACCTCAACCAAACACTCAGATTATAGGTCCGAAGAGAGGGGAAGAAAAGTTTAGAAAATGGGAAAATGAACTAAGAGAGGCGGAGGTGGTGGGTTAAGGTCTGGGGAAAAACATTCTCCTGCTTTGAAGGGAAAACAAGATCCAAGAAGGCAGTTTTAATAGGAGACTGAAAGAGAACAGTAGAGACGATGGAGAGTGAATTTGTACTTTGGAAATCTGCAGTCATTATTTCTGAGTTTGGTAGGTGAAATTCAACATAAGAACAGCCTTGAACATAATCATGGAGTTGAATAAAACATATTTGAAAGGGACATAAAGGAACAGTTGGGATTATTTTAAGTGGGGCTGTATGAGTCCACTGGAACAGATCGCTAGCTTTAAACACAGTGCTTGTGATTTTACCAGCAGTGCTGCAGCGTGTCCCAGAAGTGTATTGTCCCTCTGCTCTGCTTCAAATATGTGCCGAGTCTATTTCTGATGGACGCAATATCAATCTACACAGAGTAGATCAAGTTGGCAGAAAGTCAGACACGGAAAAACCTTCCACCAGAAGCCAGGCAATTTCCAAAATAAAAGACCCTGTGCAGACTCACGATCATAAAAACAAACAAAAAAAGAAACGACTTAATCACGTAGCCTACTGACCCACAGCAGAAGCACAAAAAGCAAGGAAGGAAAATCAAGTCAACAAATTCTGAGTAACTCAACATAATCAGGTGGGCAAAATGGTCCACTGCTGATTCGCTTCTGAAAAACTGCTGGTGGGTCATGCAGCCATGTGGAGGACAGATCGAAGGAGAAGGAGTGATAATTGGGTTATATGATGGTGGTTTCCCAGTGAAAATATTTTAAAAGTGTACACTTTCAACTGATATTGATTTTTTTTTTGTTAGATACACCCTTTTTTAGGTGGCTTAAATATGTCTCACTGCTGACCCTGTTGACAGCAGTACATTGCTCAGCTTTCATGCCGTGCTTCTCCAAACTGGGGGTGTGTTTACCTCCATCTACTGTAGTTAATACACTGACTATCAATAAGTACCCCATACAACCCCACTTCAAACTACACCTCTAAGGTGACAATTAAAGTGTAGCATCTCGTAAAAATAAATGTATTCACTGTCGACTGTCCCTGGCAGTAGAAATACCATAAAACAACTTTTACAGATAATCCTGTCAGCATATCTCAGTCAACACATAAGACAGAGGATTTGATATATTTTTAACTTTTATAATATATAATTGAAGAGAAACTGAAATAAAAAAAAAAAAAAAAAAAGACAAAAATACGATATACCCCCTCTGCAATAGTCCAGGCATTAAAAACCACCGCACCACCTCTTTCCATTTGTTTATCTGTATAAACTTACTCATGGCCGGCCAGGAGCAGTGTTCAATGAACAGCTTAATTTGTGGATGCATTTCTATGCCTAGAGTAATCTAAGGAGGGATGCAGAAAGGTTGGATACATTTATCACAAACACAAGCTTAACATAAGTGAAAAATTACAGGATTCCCAATGACCTTCCAACCAATCAGGCCTGGTAATTACACTCATTCATTACGAAGGAAGGGAGAGATGGAAGAATACAGAGATGACCCTTCAGGACAACAAAAATGTTTATAGATGGGAACAAAGAGGAAAATGCTAATGGCTCAGCTATCTGGCTGGATGGCCCTGAGACAATGCAGAATAATAATTTCCCATCATAAGCCAGCTATAACCTCTGCAGAATTTTACATGAGAATTTCTGTTCATATCTCAGCACTGTATGGCAGCTATATTTACTGCAGAACAGGAGGATGTTATAAACCTAAAATGTAATATCTCTATATACTAGTAAATAACAAATTATTATGTTACCAAAATTTCAAGTAAATCAGCATTAATGTGCCCACATCTGAGCATTATTACCAACCAGACCATACAGATGCCACCTGTTCTTCTGTTTTGTCTCACAACTTGACATTAGTATTTTAACTATTGGATTATTTCAATATCTGTGCTTTTATCTGAGATTTTGTTTTTTTGTGTGCTTTTTAATTTAGTTGTAATCATAACATTGTAACACACCAGGCAATATGGAGTTATTACATAAATCTTTAAATATAGTAGCTTCATCAATTAATCACCAACTATTTTGATAATAGATTAATTGATTAAAGTCATTTTTAAGAAAAACAGGCAAAATTCTCTGATGGCAGCCTCTTGAATGTGTATATTTTCTGGTTTCTTTATTTCTCTGTGACAGGACACTGAACAGCTTTTGGTTGTGGACAAAACGACATTTCAGTTCAGGACAGTTATTTACCAGTCCAAAACATACATGCACTCCTTTGTTATTGCATATATAGTTATATTTAGTTGTTTTAAAATGTATTTAAAATGTTTGTAAAGTATTTTATTGTATTGTTATGTATTATTCATATAGTCCAACAATACATATGCTCAGCTTACTCTTATGAGTCAGTGTCTGAAAAAAGTTTTGCATGACAGCATGAGAGGTAGGGCTGCAACTAATAATTATTTTCATTACTTATTATTTTCTCTATGAAATCATGAAAACTGCCCATTACAATTTCTTAAAGTTCAAGTTAACCTCCCCTTTTTTAAATTTTGTCCAGTTAACAGTCCTATAAAAATTATCATCATAATAATTGCAGTTATATTGGTCATGATGATTATTGACTTATAAAGGTCAGCCAAATATATACCATATTATAGTGTAGTAATATTGTACTTTATTGCACTTTGTGTTTCCATTCGTATTTCTTTTCATAAGAATGTTGACATCATATTTTGGCCAACATGATGCCAGAATAAACAGCAGCTTACCATTATAAGACGTGGGTGCAGCACTGAAGTGTTTTTTCACCGTGGCATCACTGAATGAACAGTTTCTCTGTTCTCTGAATGTGTACTTGAATTATTCTGCTTATTGTCATTATGTCATCGTCAGAAATTGATTTTAAAATGGCAATAATATTGTTTATGAAATTATTTCTGGCACAATATATCATACAACAAAAGTAGCTATTGTGACAGGCCTAGTTGCAGTTATGCTTCTGTTTATTGACTAATCAATTAATCAACTAACTATTGATTGCGTTTCAGCTCCTGTGAAACGTAATCAATAGTTATGCAGTATTTAGTTATACAATATTGGTCTTAGTCTGAAGTTTAAACATAGAATCAAGTGGAGTTAGTTCTCATAAAACTCCTCTACAGGATGCAGTAAAGGCAAAGTGACTCTATTCAGTATGTAGTTATCAGTGCCTGATAGATAGCAAAGTGTCATCAATGGACAGTCTAAATAAACTGTGGTATTATTAGTGTAATAATTGTATTTGATGTGTTGTATGCTTTATTGTGTTGTGATCTTGTGTCAGTTCCGGTGCCTCCTCTTGTACGTAATTTCATGAAAACTCTATTTGTATGCAGCACCAGATTATTTTTTCCTTGTATTTTGCTTGGCTAATAGCTAAAGCACCCACAGCATGCTTATTTCCCATGCGCTAACAACATGGAGATTCCTCGCTGACTTTAAATTGAATCACTATCACACATAAATAGCACGATGCTCTGGCACTGAACTTTTCGATTCATTCCATTTCCCAGACGATGCTATCTGACTGCTTTTCTCTGATTATGCAGATGATATTACTTTTTTTCTTTGTCGATATGTGTTTAGGTGTCATTTGCAGTGGATGATGTTCTCATTGCTCAGTTTACCGCGCCCGTAATAAGATCACCTGTGGTATGAATACATTTTCCCACTCTGCTCGTGTATTTGGATTTGCAGGGTAAATGAGTTTCTCTCAGCCTCACGGAGAGCAAGAGAGACAGAAAGAGAGAGGGAGAACACATCAAGCACGTTCTTAGATTCACTTTAGAGCTTGACACCTCGGCGCTCGGTCAGTAAATGGCTTTTCTACAGCAGGAGGTGGGAAAGGGGTTTGTGTGTGTGTGCTTGCATCAACATCTGTGGGTATCTCTGTGTGTGTGTCTGTGCAGTTGTACCACTCTATGCGTGTCTTCTCATGTTCGTGTGTGACTTTTGTAAGTGTGTTTGCGTCGATGTGTGTGTGTGGCTGAGAAGCCGAATTTTACAGCCACATCTACATCCATGCGCCCTCTTTGTATTCCGCCCTGCTACCCAAGCACAGGCCTCAGCTGTCATTATTCCCTGTCCATCCACAGAGAAGTTATAGTTGGCAAAAAACCCATCAGGTGGGCAGGACAACGGATAATTGAGGTGATGATCGGAGCTGTTCAAAGACAATTGATAGTGATGGAGACAGGGGGAGCGGGGGAGCTCAGCCGGCTGACCGTGCTCTCCGGGGGCTTGGGGAGCGCCAGACCAGAATGTGGAATAACACATAGCATAGATAATGCTGCTCTGGTAGCACGAAAAATGCAGTCCAGTTTGTCATATTTTTAAACTGAAAATTAAGGTTGAATGATTGTGAAAAAAAAAATCTAATTCTGATTACTTTGACTCATATTGCAATTGTGATCTGATTTGCGATGAGGAGGAATGATAATCTTCACATCAAAACATACTAAAGAGACAGTTCACCCCAGAATCAGAATTGTATATTATGCATATTTTTCCTCTGGCCTGTAGGGCTGTTTATCCATGTAGATTGTTTTGGGTTGCTGAGTTGTAGAAATATAGCCTGTAGAAATGTCTGCCTTCTCTCAAATATAATGGGGGTAAATGGCACTCACCTTGTGGTGCTCAAAGTGCCAAAACAAAATACATTTCCTGCAGCTGCCAATTATTTTTATAGTCGACTAATATGTCTGTTATTTTCAGAATTAATCATTTAGGTGTTTCGTCTGAAAATGGCGGGAAATTTCGATTAGTGTTTCTCAGAGCCAAAGATGACATTCTTAAATGTCTTTGTTTGTCCACAACCCAAATACATTCAGTTTACTATCATGAAGGAGTATGAAAAAAATTATCGCATTTAAGAAGCTGGAATCAGAGAATTTTGAGGGTTTCTCTCTTACAAACTTACTCAAACCATTAAATTGATTAACAAAATAGTTGGTGATCAATTTAATAATCAATTAATAATCGATTAATCATTGCAGCTCTGCTCAGCAGCAATGTCTGTTTTTATAAACCGTGACCTGGTTACTCAAAGAAATCCACAGACCTTCTTGTGAACAGTTCCGTGTAGGGACTACATTCTTTCTGAAGTAGAACTACTTTTTTCTGCTAAAAAGAAATTTTATTTATTTACTTAGCAAATATTGTCCTGCGATTTGAAAATTGCAGTTGCATTGCAATTTCAATAACACTGCAATCAATTGTTAAGCTGTACAGAAAATGAACAAAAGTATTCAGCTTTCAACCAAATAAAAGCCTATTTTCTGCTTTATTCACAGAACAGAAGTTAAAGGTTTTTTTCTTTGACAACAGCAGTACAATATGTGCTGGCCCCGAGACCACCCTGGGCTTTATTAATAGCCCAAATCCCCTTCGCCAAGCCTGCCTCAATCACACGGCAACATATTGAACTAGCAGAGAAAGCCATGACCTGAACATCATATTTCCACCAGCTCCAATCCGAGTGACAAGTTGCCAAACTTCAAAATCTCCCAGAAAACCCAGTTAAGGCAAAGCAAGTTGTAAAGGCGTTTTTCATAAGCCGAGGGACAGGGGGGAACAAATGGAGGTTATTACTTTCCTCCATTCCAAATAGCCCCCTACTGTCTGGCTGAAATAGGGCTGGCAAAAAAATGTCTGTATATCTCACATCCATACCTGACATCATACCTCTGGATTTTTCTATTACCCACTGGCACCTTTTTTTCTCTCCTTCTTTCTCTCCATTTTTCTTTGCCCACACGCAAATGTTATCACCTGAATGTCATCAATTGTGTACTTATAAAATCAGCCCATAATGTTAGCTGATTGAGTAGTTTCAGGAATATGTATCTTCAAAGTCCTTGGATGTCTTTGCTGAAAACTTTGGATTCTGCCAGCAAACCTATCAGTCGTGTTTCTGAAGCGTGCCGCTTTTACCTGACTTGCATGCAGGTGTTGTGTTTCCAGGAATCGATGGGTGGTTTGAGTCCAAGTGCGCAATATCAATATCTCCATCACACATATAGTGACACCTCACGCGCAAAAAAGTCATAGACACACATAAACACACGCGCATTACAGAGGCATTGTATCAATAACTCTCTCATTCGTACGATGACGCACACACGCTGTCACACACACGCTGTCACACAGAGACACTGTATCAATAACTCAATATTTCAGGTGTCAGTCTTGTGTGGTGTGCCATGCCCTCTGAGTGGCGGAGGGGGGAGCTGGTTGGCAGCAGAGGACAGGGAGGGACACTCCCTGACAAGGCCGTCACACCTTTCAATACCTCCACTCCACCTGTCATTAGCTTGTACGTGTGTGTGTGTGAACTTCTGGCTCGAGCTGGCACCGTCAGCAACTATCACTCCCCCTGATTTCCACTGCACTCGCACACACCCCGTCGTCTCAACATTCTGCAGACTTCACCTTAAAGCTGGCTGATCTGGGAGGGCGACCCATTCTAACTCCCCCCTCGTGACTCCCCCTACCTCCCTCCATCCATGCTGCACGATCCTCCACCAGCTCTTGAGTATTGACCCGAGCTGTCACCCTGGCCGGCACCCCTGACCCCCCTCTGCGGCTGGGGATCCATGGCGGGGCCGAAGGTTCAAATGATTTTCCTCCACCTCCCGCCGTCCTGTTTTCCCAGTGAGCTGATTGCTAATGACAACATTAGAAAAGGGCATAATGGAGATTCCACAAACAATTTGCCCCTTGGATTTGCAAACCTAAATATCTGCAGAACTTACAAAACGGTGATGAATGATTGTTTTGTTTGTGTTTGCTCATACTGTAATGTTAAAACAGGGACCAGACAATATTTGGTCCTCAAACACTGCAGGCCTCTGTGGGCCTGCGGCTTGGAGCAATTTGTTCATAAAAATATAGTGAATAATTGAAATAGTAATGAAATGACTGCATGCATTGTTGCTCATTTGTAATAAAAATCTGTGCTGACGGGGCGTCCAAGTGGAACAGAAGTTTAAAGATCTGACCATGATATTGCAACCAGGGGTGTAGTGGTGAATACAGAGGTGGGTAAACTGTGTGCAAACTGTGTGGGTGGTTTACCTATGTTGTTTCCCCTCATTGACTGAGAAATATATGAGTAAACGATCATATAATTAATTATAATTTCAAAGAAGTGAACAAACTGAGTTTACTTGGGTTTATCCCCACGACGGGCTGTTGTAGTGACAGAATTACCTATTATTTTGCTTGGCTCGTAAGCATTTTGCAAATTATTTCATATATGGTAAATGAAGTAATTTGGTGCAGTGACATGAAGTGTGACATTATCTGAAGGTCTCACCTCACTACCGAGTGGGCAACTTTATAGTCTGAGCAAGCTAGCTGCTGGGTGCTAATCATATTTACTAGGGGTGTAAAAATACATCAATACACTTGACTATCACAATATCAAGTTTTGTGATACTGTATTGATTCCAAAAACACTGTATCATGATATTGTGATACATGCAAAGATTTGTGGCAGTTGTTCATTTTGGTTTGCATTTAAGCCCCCGACTGCTAGATAACAGTGTTGTTATGTATCTTCATAGATCTGATTGCATAAAAAATTTACTTTTTTAACTCAGGTTTATGCATATTATGTGGTAGATCTTTAAAAGACAGCAGTACCTTGTTTACAGTATTGCAATATAATGCAGAGTATTGAATTGTAACCCCTTTATCAGGATATGTATCAGCAATATATCTAAAGTATTATTCTTGTTATTTAGTTGGCTTCACAAGAGGCTTAACATTAACACAGTTTCTCTTGACTGTCCCTCAGTATTACAACGTGAGTCCAACATAGTCCCTGTCTGTAGTAGTAGCCGTATTAGCCACTTAACATGCCTAGTTAAACAAGTTAACCTACAAAAGTAGAACATTAAAACAGCTGGTAGTAATTAATCCTTGACCCTGAGTCTAAACAAGAAGGAAAAAAGAAAAATCATGAACATAGCAGTTCTTGCAATTCTTTACACCCCCTGCAGTTGGCTTGTCAATAGTGTGGTATTTCAAAAGTGCAGTTGTCACAACAGCCCTACCCAGTTTGCCTCTGATTGCAAAGACCTTGGTTTATATACAGACAGGAACTTTTTTTTAACAATTCATCCTGCATCTGTTTCCCTTAGTTCCAGTATTCAATATTTCAGTATTCAAAGTATAAAAAAATTGCTTTGAAACTTCATTTTTATAAAGGGAAACTGCAGAGGTTGAAAGAAGAGTCTGTCTGATGATAATAAAACAGTCCCTGCAGTCTTTTATCTTGCATCTTGCGGATTAATGCTAATGTAAGTTTCCCTCTCAGCGCAACCAATAACATCCTGCCAAATATCCTAAAAGGATCCCCAGAGCAGCCCTGATGCTCCTCCATTACAGGCCTTATAATAGCTGCCTGAGATATATGTATTTATGTGGCAGGAAATAACATTAGAGTGAATTGCCATAACAACTTTATAAATCAGGCAGGCACAGGGATGGCAGGTACAGGAGAGGGAGAGAGGCAGTGCCAAGGTGGCGGTAACGCTGATGAGAGGTATCTGAGATGGCATCCATCACCTCTGTGCAGCCATACATTGTCAAGAAAATGGGTTAAATCCTTATTCGCCATATTTGGTGCATCCCCCTTCCCAAAAACAAGCTTTTCTACATCTACACAGAAGTTCAACACCATCCATGTTGAACCTGGTCCTGGAGGTTGTCCCACTTCCCCATCCATCCAGAAAAACAGGGGAGATCTGCCCATTAATCAAAAGTTACAAACAGACTTCGCTGTGTCATAACTCTTACGATGGGCTTTTCTGTTGATTGATTCCTATACACACATACTGTCTGATTACCATAATGTGTTCTTGTGGCGAAAATTCTGGCGGCAGGGGCGAGTGGGGGTGGGGGTTGAAGGGAGGGTGGTGTTGGTAAGAGGTTTGGGGAGGTGGGGGTGGGGGGGCTGTTGCGAAGCGAGCGGGAAGTAAATAACAAATGGCCCGGACTCCACCTCATCCGGAGTGATTTCAATCCAATGTTCCATCATAGCTAGTGGAGAGAGGCGAGTGTTTGGGGTTTGGGCTATCAATTACAGATATGTGTAGGCAGGCAGACACTATCATTTCGCTGATTGTCACCAGTCCACCGCAGTGACATCAGGAAGTGATTCATCAGTCTATTTCCTGTGACACCCGGAGAAAGATGACATGCTAGGGGCTTGTGGAATTATTGGGGATCCTGAAAGAAGGGCTCTTTAACATGCTTGGGGGGCAAACACATTCTAATGCAGACATTTAACCTCTCTCCGCCAGCGATTGCTCTTGACTGACTCGGCCCATTCATTCATTTCAGCCAGCGTCTGGCTGTTGATGAAACTATCTGCACTATTTGTTCACCAACAAGTCAAAAAGTGTTTCTGTGGTGCGAGAAACACTGAAAAGTTGCTTTTTAGGTTTAAAAGTGTCAAATATATTAATATAAAAATACATGAAATAAAATAACATCATGTAAATCTTGTACAATTTAAATAATATTGCAATTACAACATATTACAACAAAAAAAAAGTGCAGTACAGGCATGAGTAAATACTGAAACAATGTTTAAGTTAACAGATACATACTGTAATTATGGGTAATTATCTCATTATCTGTACTCTTCATTAAGTCAAGGTAATTCCACTGTGATAGTGCTGAATAGCTGAAAAGGGAAATTTACAGGAACATATTTGGAACAAAGTCTTTATTTCTTAATATTTTAAATACTTAAAATATATAATTAACAAGCAGAAGGAATTTAATTACTTACATCTGATCATGTGATGTTACTTTACTATATTGTACTTGACACACCATACTTTCTACTACTACATTTTATTTTCAGTAGCTATACTGTACAGGAGTTTAGTTGATTGATTGATTGATTGATTGATTGATTGATTGATTGATTGATTGGTTGATTAGTTAACTGAAAAAAAAAAACAAAACTATTTTGTAATCGATTAATCTATTGTCATTTTTAAGCAAAAATGTCAAACATTTGCTGTTTTCAGCTTGTTAAATGTCAGGATGTGCTGCTTTGTCATTTATGGTAGTAAATGAAGAGTCTTTGGGTTTTGGAGTGGTGGTTGGATGAGAAGCAATTTGAAGACATGACTTAGGAAAACTGTGAGGGTCATTTTTCACATTAAACATTTTATGGTCTAAAAGATAATTGATTATATGAAAGTAATCATGAGTTGCAGCCCTACTGTACGGCTTGCAAAAAAGACAGATTCCCAAATTATTCTTCAGACTTTTTAAATGAAATAACAGAATACAAGAGGAAAGAGAATACAGCTATTTTTTTATAAAATGGTCTAAAATTCACTCCAAGTTCAATTTGAGTTGAATCGGAGTGCCTCAGCTTTCCTGTTACAGTCTGTTAGGTTTTTGTTAACAAATGTATTGACCTCAATCACTTATTGTCATTTTGCCATACTTATCGTTTTGAACTGACACTTTGTTTTACTCATAGGAGTACACCCATATTTTCACATTTGTGTTTAGTTTTATTGCAAAATTGGCCTTGCATTTGGTGCCATTAAACACTCTTAAAAAGTCTCACAGTTACTTCGCTGAAACATGTTGACACCCTAAAAATTACTTTAACGACTAATCGATTATCAAAATACATAGTTGCATAGTCAATGAAATAATCGCTCAATGAATCGTCAGTAGAATATCAGTGCATCTTAACGTATCATAATTATATGAAATAATAAATTGCCTGGCAGACATGGCAGTAGTCGGACTACCGTGGCCCATCACAGCTGTGTGGATACAGAGGCAACACGAATAAATGTCCTGTGCCTCGTCTTCCTCACAGGTCATCCTTCCTTAGAGATTCATACCAAGCTGGCAGTAAGCACAGATGATACCAGCAGGCCAAACTTTATTCCTCCCCGTTGCAATTGCGTCTGTGAGCAGTGACTCTATCAATCTGCTGGCGGTCGGGAAGATTGCCTAATCCGGTAGCCAAGGGACTCTTATCATCAGTCTGCCTCTTCATTGTATGTGTGTGTTTGTGTGTGTGTGTGTGACCAGCCAGAGCCTTATTGGAAATGTATGTACTGCTCCTCTGCTTAACATTGTCACCCTCATTTGTAAACACAGTCATCCATCAGCCGCCGACCCCCCACTTATCCAAACAGATGAAGAAGGTGTATGTTCTTATAATTTGCTCTCATCTCCGAGAGAGACAGAATAATAATAATCTCTCCCTGATGTACAGTTGCCCCCTCCTCCTCCCTCTTCTTCTTTTTTCCTCCACTTTCATTCTCTCCTCTTTCTCTCTTTCTCGCTTGTGGATAGTGTATTAATGAAGCGGCCTAATTTGACACCCCGCCGCAGTGTAATTGATTAAAACGCAACACTGCCATCCGTCTGCCAGCCACAAATAAAGCACGCCATATAAATATTGTAATTCATACCTGTGATAAGAATCATGGTGCCACCTCCTGCCTGTGTGATAATAATCTTAACCTGCTGATGCAGATTGGAAAAAATCTGACTGTGTGCCTGCATGTGTGTACAGGTGTTTTTGAATTCATGCTTGTTCTGCAAATAATGTCTGTAAGACGATGAACTTTCTCCATTTATGTAAAACTGTGCAAATTTTCTTGTTTCCTGCTCCTCTATCCCATGAGGCTTTTGATGAAAACATACAGTGTATATGGTCGGCATGATTTTGATAAATGCATGACTTACCTAATATTCTAATATTTTCATCCTGGGTATAGTTGTGAAGTGGGAGGATTCACTGGTTTTTAAGAGTTTGATAATCTCAGTGTTCCTTAACATAGAGACAAGGCAAGTCTGTAAATTGTAATGTAAAAATTATACCACAAGTTGCCTACTAAATTCCACAAACCATAGAGGTCATGTGATAATTTTAGTCCTATGCAAATTGGACTGTAATTTGGGTTCGTATTTTTTCTTTGCAAGGTTTTTTGTTTTCTTCGCTCCTTTTTTCTGCCTATTTTTTTTTTATCAGATGAAATAATTAAATTACATGAAGTCCCCTGGTAATATTAGTACTGTGTTAATTAGGCTTTACTTTCTGAGAAATGAAGTGTTTGTCTGTCAGTTTGACATGGAGGATGGATCTAAATACTACAATGACAGTCAGTCAGAGGGATAGCAATTTCAAAATTTGTTGTTGATTTTTTTTTTAACAAAACATGGCATCACAGTTGCTAAATTAATCCAAAATCACAAGTGACACAACATGGTTAATTCACAGTTAATTATGCTTTACTTATTTCACTGTTAAAAACAATGAAATTATAATAAGTAAATAATTAATAGTAATGCTGTGATTTGAGTGAATTAACTCAAACAGATTTTGAACTGATTTCTCAACAAAGTAATCTTTAGCTTCCTTCTTCCTGTCTGTATCAGTGCACCATCAGAATTTTAAGCCTGGTGATTTTTACTTTTTACTGAAAAGCACCTTGGTAGTTGTAGTTAACTTCTCACCTGAAATTGTGAAGTACAAAGGATTGCATCAAAGCATCCATCAAGCCTTAGAAAAGCTCCAGCTCAAGGTCTCGTAAGGTTGTCAATGGGAAAAATGAATGGAACTTTTACTTCTGAAACTAAGGCCACCCAAAATAACTCAGCAACTCTGTCCTCGCAATGATCATCACCTCCTTCCATTCCACTTTCCTGCTATTTTTTAAAATCGTCATAATCATGTTCGTCGTCATCACCGTCCAGCCTTCATCTTTAGCAGCAGGTGTCTTGACTTTAACAACTCTTCTTTGTAAGCCGCTCAGTCTGTCAGCACTTTAGTCACGCTGTTGCAAGGAGCTTTAGTCCTCACTCCTGATAAGAGCCGGGCCATTGTGCTCCCAGCTTTGTCTGTTGCCAAACACGGTTGACACGCTGAGATAGTCATCTGTAACAACTTTATTCATATGGACATATGACACGTGGCAAGCTGCATGGGAAAAGATCAGCAAGGCAGTTATGAGTGGCGGTGCTGTCGCCATCTGTTCAGGCTTCTAGAGACCCTCAGAGATTTAGACTCTTGTTTCTTTATAGCAAATATTTCTGAATGTCGAGTTTACTTACAGCTGCTGCTCAAAACAATTTATTATGAAGAAGAAATACAGCACCAATAACATATTTGATTGTGAATACGTATACATGTAATAGGACTGCTATTGATTGTAGTGTCCTTTTATCTGCTGATATCATTACATATTGTTGGTTGGGATCAATTAATCAATTACAGCTTAATTTCTATTGTTACGATATAATGTGCTTGTTTAAAAACCTGATAATGTATTCAATATTTGACAGTGCAGCCTCAGTAAGTGAAACAATGTTTATAGAACTTGTTGAATTAAGTTCTTCATTAAACCTAATGCATGAAACTATTTTTTAACACTTTACACTGCAGCCACAAAATCAGCCTAATCCCCTGAACAGCATTATGGTCAACTATTGTATTCAGAAGTGGACCTCTTGGATAAGCACTCCTACAAAGAGGGCCTATCCCAACCGATGCCTTCTGAATAGCAAACATCTTCAGTGCCTCCATTTGCAATGTAGATGTGCGTGTGTGTTCTCGCTCTCTATTGAATTGTTTTCTTAATCGTTTCCTTTGTGCCAAGAAGTAAAGAAAACAGATTGTGTCTGAAGAGCATTGGAAGTGCCAATGACCCCTGGTCACGACAGCAACATAAGGACTGCCAGAGCAGCAGATAAAGAGCCAGACAGGTCAACTACTCTGTCCTGCCGTGATTGCTAGCACCAACATTTTCTTAAAGGGGGACAGATTTGGAATTCTGCGTAGCCTCTTGCATTTTAAAGAATAGTGACTTCTGGAAAGAATTCACCAAAAAAAGAAAAAAGAACAACTATACAGAAACAATCAATCATCTCACTGATGGTTTTGTTAACTTATGTTATTTTTTCCAAATACATAATGTCTAAATATACATGACTTAATTTGAAGGGCCACAAACAAAAGGAAGTCTGGGCTCAACAGTGGTAGTGGCAAATGGTAAAAAGGAATGAAACTATTAAAGCATTTTCAAAATCAATTAATTGTCAAGTGTTTCTCACAAAAATGAAAAGCAGAAAATGCTATTTTTAGCCTCTCAAATATGGAAATTTCCGTATTTTGTCCTTTTACTATCAAATAAAACTGAACATCTTTGGGTTTTGGACTGACGAAACAGGACATTGAAAGATATCACAGACTCTGAGAAACTGGGAAGGATGTTTTTCACTATTTTCTGACATTTTATAGATGTTGTGTCTCTGGATTAAATGGCTGTTTGATAACCACTAATAAATAAAATCATTTGTATAAGGGTAAGTAAAAAGTGACTCAAGGCAAGTAGATTTCTGACCAGCTGCCTAACTGAGCAAGTCAAAAAAAAGTTTTTTGTCATGTCTCTTTAATTTCAGACATACCCATGAAGAAAATATGAATGTCATTAATAACTCTGGAATCATGACGATTGAAATACCTTAGCATTAATTAACATATTAGGCTTGCATGAGTAAGCAAGCAATGCATGAAGTAATGTATGAATTCATGATAATTCATGTACACTTACAATAGAGTGTTACCAATAATTTTAACACCACTGCTCCATCTTTGTCACACATTTTCCTGTCACTCTTCACCAAATACCCCGTACTAAAGTACAGCTGCATTAATCAGTCCTCCATTAAGCCGTAACTTATTCTCTATTATTGTTATTGAGCATCTCACCCTGTAACCATGAGATATTATTGAAATAGGAGCCAATATTTGACTTAGTGCTTCTCTTATATTCTCAACTTATAATAAACTTATACAGAGCACTGTAGCAATGATCAAAAGGCCAAAACGTTGTATGATTGGAAAGAAACCTAATTGCCTTTCAAACCTCTGTGGCACGTTCTATTTATTAATCTGAAAGTGGTTCCAAATCTTGGGGATAATGAAAATCTCTTTTATAAATATGTATGCAGTGAAGTCACAACATAATAGGGGCCTGGTGAAAAACAGGAGGCAGCAAGGCGGCTGAAGGATGAGGCGCAGGCCCTGCAGAAAAGAATGTTCCCCTAGCAGAAATTGGTTTAATTAATAGGACATTTTACATAATGATTACAGTGTAATTGCACCGACTAGCAGAGTGTCATTAAATATATCCTTGCTCCTTTACAACACCCTCCAGCTAAAAATAATGAGTTACATTGGAAATCACTATGCAACAGGTTCATAAATAACATTTAAGCCCATACAAGGCAAGTACTTATAAATAATAAATATTTGCCTTTTGTAATTGAAGAAAAAATGACTGCCTCTTTTTTCCACCGCTGTACGCTGCTTTGTCCTGTTGTAGCCGTGCAAAGGAGATTTTTCCCATTTTTTCCCCTCTTGTAAGTGCTGAATAATTTATTTGCCGGCTAATAGTCAACACTGTCAACACCCGGTGGTTAAAATATACCTGTGTCCAGATAAATGCAGCAGCAGGCTACAAAGCGATTATTCCCTGCTCCCAGATATTTTGTTGGATGCAGTCCCTGTATACACTGCAGTAAATCACCAACTTCCAATTACCTTCCTCCATAAAACAAGGCTCGTATTCAAATCAGGCCCCAAAAGAGAGAGACAGAGACGGGGACAACTGAACCCATGCCTGTGGGCGCTGACTGAATGTGTGCATGCATCAGTGTGTGTCTGTGTCTGTGTGTGTCTGTTTGGGGGGGGGTAGAATTTGTTTCTTCGTATAATGCTTATTCCATTTTACTGCAAAGTGGCACTGCTCCACTATCCCTGCAATAGCGCCTTCATGCTGGCTGGGTTTTCATTGGCTTAAAAAGTTGGCTACTGAAATATTTTCATTAGTCTTTCTTCAACTGAAGAGCCAAAAGTTTCTCTTGAATGTCGTCCAAAACAGGATGAAAGAGTAAGATATGCCATGATCAAGTGCCATGATTGCAAAATTACCAAAGCGGTGGTAATTGTTCTCAGGGGATTGTTGTGCTGTAAGTGGATCTATCAATCATTTTTATGTATTAGAGCTCAGAGGCGGATGTTGGAGGCCCCGTTTAAGTCCTCGCCACTGTGTGATGATTATCTCTCATCTTCAAAAAGTCAACCTTTCACGAATTAAGAAAAATGAAAAATTGGTTTCAAATATTTCATAATGACACTCATGTTTGTAAGAGTTTTAGAGAAACAAAACATACTCAGCATGAAAGAGGTATTTTAGTACCCAGAAAGTGAATAGTTTATTATTAGTATTTTTATATGAGAGCTCACTGATGTCTAGGGAATTTCTAATCATATCTCTGCATCATCTTATCAGTGAAGCAATAGAATTAGTAATGTGATTCCAATTTGTTGTCTGTCTGCCCTCTATGAAATCTGAGTGTAGTGTGTTCTGTGTGTGTGTGTGTGTGTGTGTGTGTGTGTGTGTCAGTCAGTCAGTCACATAAGGGGAATCTCCTTGCATTCTCTACAAGGTTAGCCTTGTGTTGTAGTTTTAGTTTTAAGATTTTCTTTCAGGTGTAAATTGCTTTGAAATTCTGAATTGGTTAAAGGGACAGTTCATCCCAAAATCAAGAATACATATTTGTTGTGCTTTCCGTAGTGCTATTTTTACATCTAAATTGTTTTGTGTTTGTTGGTGAATTTTGGTGAATATCAGAGGTAAAGATGTCTAAACGTGCATCCACTCATGAATGTGGTGTTATGTAGGTAATACTTATAGGTTTATAAGTATTTTGGATTCTGGGGTGAACTGTCCCTTTAAGTGCACATAGAGGGTTGTGGAGGAGCTTAGATCAATTTAGATCTTTTACCCAAGAAAAGTAGTGGCAACACATTTGATGCCAATATTAATTAATGAATTTGTCTAAAAATATAAGGCTAACCAGGCATTGAGCAGTATTTCCACCTTTTATGAAACCAGGAAGTGAGACAGGGTATAACTAACACCAGATTAAATCATGTAAAGGGCCTGCATTCTCATAAAAATATATTTTATTAACAAAGATGATTGTAATAACACTTTTGAATGTTTTCAGCACATTTTTGTGTGAATTCTTGTTGGGTGTTTTCTGGCACAGAGCAAGTTTAGGAATTTAAAAAAATTAAAGCAAACCAAAACATTTCATAAGTTACATATATTTCATATATATAAATCTTTAAAAAATACATTTTTATCCCAAAAATTGAATTTAGAGTGCTATATAAATTTTCAACTTGTACAGATAACAATAGATAAGGCAAATAAACTTGAGTAAACTTGAGTATTCTTTGGAATAATAGTGGATTGGAAATGTAAAGCAGCTTAAAATGGAAATATTTCAGTAAAATATCTGCCTCAAATTTGTATTTATGTTCCGTACCTGAGCATATGGACTTCTGGGAGTTGATGTAAGTCAGTAGTACATAGAAGTGTAGGAAAATATTACTTACACTTCAATATTGCGATATTATGTTTTGTGATATTGTATCAATACTCAAAACACTGTATTGTGATACATTCAAAGATTTGTTTGTCTGTGTCTGATACGATATGTCTGACTGAATCATCAGACATATTGTATCACCATATGTATCACCGTATGTGTGTAATATCCATGTTTCTGCCTTTCACACTCCTCCCACCCTCAGTGACCTCCCTCATGTCCTCTCATCACCCATCGTTCTTGTCATTTTGGCTCCTCTCCTCTGCATCCTGCTATCCCTCTTATCCTCACTGAACTAGCAGAGGGTCTGATAAATGTCAGCCCAGGTATCATCATCACACATGCAGATGCCCCTTGAACACGATTCACTTTTGATCAGCTCCTCTGAACAGTGCGGAATAAAAAACATTCAGGATGCTCTCCTTGCTGTTCGCCTCCCTGCCTCTGAGTGTATTAAATACCCCGCTTCCACTCCACACACACACACACACACACACACACACACAAGCAGCCGCCTCCCCCCCCATACCTATATACAGGCAGCAGACACCATCAATGGATTGCATTTATGCAGAATGCATCAATAACCGGAAAAACTAAGAGGCCTTGTCAGGGACGGGGAGTTGTCACAGGCGCGGGCAAACGATTCTACGCGGTGCTCATCTGAGCTGCAATCAGCCCATAATCTGAGTATACATCAGGCCTCTGTGACATGGAAATTTCCTGCTCCTCCGCTCTCATTTTCAGAGGCAGTAATCACAGGGAGAGGCGCTCAACCTCACCGAAATGTATAAATAATTTTCATTCAAACATATTAACAGTCAAAATACCAGAATCCATCATGGCGGCGCGGGGAGCTTCTTAAGAAGCAATCAGAGCCTCTGCATGTGTTCTTTGTCTTTGGCAGCTGAGAGACAGGGCGCAGATTACTTGTGCGAGTCCTGTTTTGCATAATGGCCTACCCCCTTGGTGCTTTTAAACTTTCCTGCCGATCCATTACGTTTACCAAGCCCAGTTCCCTGCCTGTCTTTAATATCATGCTTCCTTGCAAAGAAGATCTGGACGAGGGTTTAAAGACCTTTTTATTAAGGCGGGCATGCGGGCCTCCATCCATCTTCCCCAACCAGCAGACACGTTTATGTTCCATGGACGGGTTATGTACCGCCATCTTAAAGAGCAAAAACTTGCCCTTTTTACCTCATTGGGAAAAAAGGAATTTCAGAGACGAGTTGGTAGTTTTCAAGGTTACCGGGCCAGACATGCCCTGAGAAGCAGTGGACTAAAATGTCTCTTAAAGTCTACGTTGTGTGCCATCAAGCTGTGTCAGATCATTTTTTAATAAATTTAAATAAAAGACAACATTGGAGCTGAATAGAGACTCCTTGTGCCACCACAGATAGTGTCATATGCTCAGCACATTTATGTACCAAGATGTAAAATGGCATAATCCAGGCATAACACTATCTCATTAAAGCACAGCAAAATATCCCTTTTTTCATGCCAGAGGAGAAAGAGGATGTTAGCGCAATTCACAGGAGGTGAAAATTAAGGCAGTTTGAGCTTGGAAGCCACCCGAGCTTGACAGGACATGGGCTGCAGTTTTATGTCACGTCGTTTATCTGCAGTTTATATTTTCTATGACCGCATTGTCTCTTTCAAGAACCTTTGGAAAATACACAGGCTGTAAAAACAGCCACCTTTTGTCTGCCGTGTACCTCACAAATGCTAATGTTTTTGTAACAGTTGCAGCCTCTTAATGATCCACAAACACTTTTTGCAAGATATTTCTTTCTAATATCAGTTTGAATGTCTTTCCTAAGCAGCAGATGTGGGGTCAGCGAAGGTGGAAGGTGGAGAGTAATGAAACATTCAGAAAACGGTGTAAACCTAGTGAAGGATGCCCTCATCGTCGACGATAAAGCACACTGAGGCAAAGCAAACACCCATGGATCACAACCCTTTTCATTACAACAGTAAGAAGATCCATACTTTCCATTTCTCACCATCAGCTTAAAACGGTAAAACCCAAACTTTGATGTAAAGTTCCATAATAAAAAGAATAATAATGGCTCTCTGTGTGCTTACTGATTAATGGGTTGGATCCTAGCTCTGTGCAGACAGAGAGCAGAATATATTCTTTTCTAGCCTGGTTTAAACTGAAAAATAGATGTGTCTTATCTGTTCCACTCCTAAAAATAGAAAGGATTCAGCATAGGGACATTGATGCAACAATGAATACAATACAGCAATGCAGACAACATAAACAGGCTAAGACAACACACTACACTTGAGTTTAAGTAGTAAAAAGGTCCAGTGTGTATGATTTAGGAGGATCTATTGGGAGAATATGGCAGAAATGGAATATAGTATTCAGAAGTTATGTTTTTAGTAGTGTATAATAACCTGAAAATAAGAATAGTTTTGTTTTTGGTACCTTTGAATGAGCCATTTATATCTATGTGCAGGTGCAGGTCCTCTTCCACGGAGTCCACCATGTTTCACCACCATGTTTCTACAATAACCCAGAACAGATAAACCAAACACTGGCTGTATATGGCCTTTCAAGTTTAAGTTTTTAATTAAATAAAAAAATAAACATATATATTAAAAAAAATAATTACAGGAGAAATCTGAAGGTAAGTTAAAATATACACTTCTGACATCTGACGTCATCTACAGCCATGGTGTCCCAGTTTGAAATTTCACATTCATGGCTGGAATAATTGTCCTAGTTTGCAAGTTTCACATTTATTGAAGTTTAAATTAATGCTGAATGTTCACTGACTGAGTTAGTGTCTGTTTATATGTTGTAGGAAAACATTATCTTTTTGAAAGAGTAGATGTTCATAACGGTAAAGCTGAGCAATATTTTGATGGGGCAAAACAACTCGCTTCAACCATAAATTGTATACTAAATACAGATTAAACCTATTTAATATAGTCTTTGGCTTTATACACCATTTATAAAACAGCCAGCATGCACAGACAATTATCATGTATGAATTGGTACATGTTATGACAGTGTTTATTAAATTGCAAATCGGGATGGCAAAGTGTAAAATGCTTGTTCTCTTGTTATATCCATTCTTTGGTCCTCTCTCCCCCTTGTCTCCTCTACCTCCCCTGTCTCTGGCCCTCTAGACTGTAAGGGCAACAAGGAATTATAGCTCAGTGAAGTGCAGTGGCAAAGCCCCAGAGATTCATAGACAGTCTCAATGATAAAGTCCAATCCGGGAGAATCGCTACTAGTGCAATAACAGCGAGAGAGGGTCACAATAAAGTTTAGTTTAATGACAAGAACAAATAACTTTAACATTTGGCTGGGGCACTGAACCCCTTACCGGGGATCGCATCTGATATATCAGCGGGCAACTGCCCGTGACTGCTGGGCGATTGTGCTCGCCACTCTGGCACTAGTGATGCATGTGGGGTCTCGTGGCAGGTGTCCATTTTATAGACTTATTCAGTTCGAAATGTTGGACACTGGCTGAGGCTCGGGATGGGGCGGAGAGGCCTGGCTAGATTATTGTTACTGCACAGCTGACATCTCCCAGACTCCTCTCTGTGCAGCTATCTGGCCATGGAACTCTACCGTACGTTTAGCCACTGAATAGCTAACGGCCAGCGTTGGAGGTGATATCAAGGCTACTGCTGCAGAGCCTGGACACAGTCCTGAGGACAGGGACACTTAGCCACTAATCGCCACACAAACGACACACAGCAGAAGAGGAATTATAGGTGACCAGCTGTTGGTCAGTTTACTCTTCTGCCACTGCCAGCCAATAACATTAGAATCATGCATTGGATTTTTCATATTAAAGATTCTACAAGGAACTTTCATATTGTGTTGATTTTGGAGGCCCCTGTGGACAAAAGCGGTAGTGTTTCCACCGCCATATCCACAAATTATAATGTCAGAAATAAAATTATCTAAATAAAAATCTCTTCCTTCTTCATTTTAACATACGACTCACTGTGACTTTTCTAAAACATAAACAGACTTGTTTCATCTGATTTCAAGGAGATTCTGACCCGGTGGCAGTCAATAAGAATATCTTGGTAGAAATATCAGATTTTCTCACTGATGGTCTTGTTTGCTTATGTAGGTCATAAAGAGCCATCAGTATTAAATTGGGACGGTTTCATAACCAGTTAAAAACTCCATGTAGTAGGTTTAATAGGGAGAATTTTTTTGTTATTGATTCAACTGTCCATTATTTCTTGATTAATTAGTTGATTATTTGGCGCAAAATATCAGAAAATAGAGAAAAATTACAATTGCAGTTCTCTCTTCAACAGTCTAGAAACCCAAAATATTCAATGTCCGGTCATGTGAGATTAAAAAAAAATACAGCAAATAATCACATTGGAAGAGGTGAGAGTAGATAATATGATATTTTTGCTTGTAAAATTACTGAAGTGATAAACTGATTATCAAAATAGTTTCTGATGATTGACTAAACAATTGATTAACAAATCATTTCAGTTGCGATTGGAATTGCAAATTTTGTACATTTTCAATAGGTTGTCAAGTTAACAATTTATGGATTAATAATTAATAAATTTCAAGGCTCATTAGAATTTTTACTTTATCTTTATTTTTTTTTTTCAAATATGAATTGAAGTTAAAATTTCCTCAAGAAAGTTAATTCAAGAAATGCTCCAGCAGACAAGACAAAGTCAAATGAGGCACAATTAATGCAATTACTACAATTTAAATGGTTAAATTCTTAACAGCGATTAATAATTAATCATTAATACACCTAGTTGTGACATTAAATATGTTGTTAAAGCTACTACAAGGAACTTTTATAACTCTTGAAAGGAATTTTCATATTTTGTTGATTTTGGAGGCCCCTGTGGACAAAGGCGGTAGTGTTTACACCAAAATAACCACAAAATATAATGTTTAAAATGGTCTAAAAAAAAAAAATCTCTGTTTGCTTCTTTATAACTGCCTAACGTAACTTTGCCTGGGAAAATTTAAACATAAACTCTTACAGTCTGCATGTTATAAATTGTTTAATATTTTTTTCAAGGCTGTCAAGGAGAATCCAATTTGGTGCCAAGAATTAAGAATAACAGAAAAAGCCAATGTTCTTGCTGATGTCCTTGTTTGTTTATGTAGGTAATATAGAGGCAACTATATTAAACTGACAGTTTCAAAACCAAGTTAAGACTTCTTTTAGTATGTTTAAATAGCAAGAGCACTTTTCTATCAGCTGACTGGCAATAAATTAAGACAAAAAACGGTTGGTAGATGCTTAAAAAATGTTCTCTCACAAGCTGTTCTGTCTCACGTCAACATGTTAACAACATGAGCATGCACAGTACAAACTCTATGGATCATAACAATATTCAATTTGCAGCCGGAGCACCCTCTGACAAGCTACTTAGCCCCGGTGAGTGATGAGCGCTGATGGCCCCGAGGTGTTGCTGATGGCTGCACGGGTCTGCTGGGCAGCTGCTGGTCTGTGGCTGGATCACGGGGCTCAGGCTGGCAGCCATATTGTAAAAACCAGCAGGAGAGGAGGCCATGGGGAGACGGTTAATGGAAGATAGATACTGCGCACAGGATCTGTTTCTCACACCTGAAATATCAGGCTTAGATACTTGATGATAAGTGTTTAGTTAATTTGGTTTGAAAAAAAAATATTAGAATGAAAAGATTTTAAGAGCTTTCAGTGTCTAAAACTGAATGAACTCATCTTACAGCTAAGTTTCTCTATCTGCACTCACTCGTCCCAGAAACCCTCCTGTTGGCTATTTGTCGCCACATTTCTAGTTTACACGGCCTGAAAAGAGCCTTTGAGGACAGCTATTGTTGAATGCAGGCCTCATATGCAGATCCATTTGAAGGGCCATTATCCAAAAAGAATGTGGGAGACAAAGTGAAGACAGGCTCGTGACAAATGATCAACCCGATAATAGGCTGTAAGACACACTTTCCATGCTAACAACACGGCGTGCAGAACGTACGCGCCCTCCCGTCGAAAGCAAACAATGTGCTTCCAATCTATCATCGTTGATCCGTGTCATCATTACCCCTCGATGGCCATGCGGACATCAGCATGACAATGCAACATGCAGGGACCGCATTAGCGCGATAGATTATTATCATAGAGAATGTGGCACAAATCTCTTATGGAGCATTATAGCCGGTGTGGAGAGTAACAAACAAACAGATTTATGTCGTGCTGTCTCTGAGGGGGCATCTTGGCTGTGTGCATACGTGTGTGTATTTGCATGAGTGTGTCAGTTGGAAAGCTTTGCAGGTGAAATGTTGTGCTAATTCTGTACAGGTTGGGCTAATGTCGAGCCCCCGGGTCCTGTTCTGTTGGCAAGCTGATTGGTGATTAGAGATATAATTAAGAGCAGCTTTGACACAGGCACTGTCCTCCACCTCCTCAAGCTCCTTTGTCACCCCCCACCCCCCCTCCTCCACACACGCACATACACACACACTCCGACTGCCCCAGCCACCCAACCCGCAAAGCCCCCCAGGCCACTTCCCATCGCTGTTTATGGTGCTTCCTCCATTATCCGACAACAAAAGGAGTCCTCAGCACACAAAACCCCGGCCAGCTGTGTGCCTGACATGGTGGGGAATACACAGCCTCTCTCCAGCGACAATAAAAAGAAACTTGAGTTTAAACAAAAAAAGTTACACCATATTTGCTCAGACTAACTATGATGAAAGGCAATGAAGACAAGGGCTCCTCATGTAGGTATCAATATAAATATTACTGGAAGGTCAATTAATATGTAAATTAACTCCTCCATTTAATTAGCTATTTAACTATTTTCCAAGGCATGGACATATTAAATCATGCTTAAAGACCCCTCTAACTAGCCTCCTGACAATAGTGCCAGGGAGTCGTGGGCTCATAAACTACCGGCTTGACCTATAAAGAGCCCCGAGTCTGCTAATTCCATCTCAGCCTAATTTTATGACTTGCATAAAATAACCATAGTGCAGCTTTGTAGCTGTAAAGAGGATATGGGTAATAAAACGGAGCCGGGGAAAGCATCAGAAATCTCCTCTTCACTAGTGTCCTCATTTATTATTCTATTATTCTTTGCAGGGTACCGGGCTCATGTGAAAGACAAATGACCTTATTATATTAAATAATTTGTGAGGATATTAACCGTTAATCACACATAAACAGCATTTAAAAGGTATTGATTTTCCAGAGCTCTCAACAGCTTGTTAAATTTACGTCCAATAACATGATAATAGATAATCAGGTGAATGATACTCATTTGTAGGGGACAAAGGAAAGGTAATGGGCGTCGCTGACCCTGACTCTATCACATCTCTCTATCCCACTCTTTCATGACCTTCTAACAGGTATTTGACCTTGAGCACATCTCAGTACAAGTCTGCAGTGATTGACAGTCAGATATTATGTCCAGCCAGGGATTTTAGTTTCAGGTCATAGCCTGTGCCTTTTAGTCTGGGCTTGTGCAAAACTACCTTAACATGCAAAACTTTTACTGAGAGTTCTTTGTGAAAGCATCCTTTATACCGCGGGTCCCAATCTTGGGATCCCGACCCCTGCTAGAGGTCGCCAAAGCTTCACAGGAGGTCAGAAGGCCTTGTTGATTTGAGGTGTAAGAAAGCTTAAATTGAAAAATATCCAGTAAGCCTGTACACGGTGGGAAATTGGCACCAGCTAGCAGCCAAATGCTGGTAAAATATGAAAGTGGCTCATAGATTTTGAGTGGCTGATGAATTTGAACATTCATCAGTCACATTTTTAAAAGTTATTTTCTCACCCTGTCTGTAGTAAAGCATTTCATTCATTTCTGTGAAGAAAACTAAATTAAATTGTCATGTTTAAAGTTAAGATTATTATTTAATTATAAACTTTAAAAAAAGCTCATGGTATAAGTGCATGGTGAAGATCTGAACACAAGCTATGTTGACAGAACCTTCACTGTCTGCTAAACAGTTTCGTCCTCCATTGAAAGAGATGCGCAGTTAAAACAATTAATTGAATAGTCTACAGTAGTAGTTTTTAAAGTGAGAGGTGGGCCTCCCCAGGGGAGGCTCAGTGAATGGTTATAATAAAGAGAGACTAATAAATACCTTTGGACAGACCTTTTGTTTGTATGTGGTGAAGTCTTAAGGTCTGTCAGACAGCAATATTTGGCTATCTTGGCTCAAATGTCAAGTGTCCATGGGATCAAATAACATAATCACGATCTCATAGACGTCCAGGAATTGAGTGAAACTAATACCCCGGTTTATAAAATGTCAAAAAATTGTGAAAAATTCCCCTCACAATTTCCTGAAGTCCAAAGTGATGTCTTCAAAGTGATTATTTTGTCCAACTAACAGTTCAAAACCCAAAGACTCTTCAATTACCAAGGTAGATGGCAACTTCTTTCAGTCAACTGATTGATTAATAACTATCCTCTGCAACTCTGGTTTTGTATTGTAATACTGACATAATAGCAGCCCACTTCAGTAGAATTTCTCAATTTTTATCACTTTGACTGGCTTATTTGAACAATACAAAGGGACAGGAAAAACTGGTGGATAGAGGAGGATGAGCTATGTCAGAGACTGAGCTGAAAGATAATATTACAAACACTGTATGTAACATGCCTTAGCCTGCTGAGCCACAATGATGACCCTTCTGTGGAGCTTTATCAGTTTAAGAGTGAAAGTTGGGTGAAAAGTTGATACCTGTTTCTTTGTTTCTGAAACAGCCTAACACTTCATCAGAGGCATCACTTTTTGTTTGGCACTGTTGACAGCTATATTCTGATCTCCATGATTACTTTCTGATGCAGCTTTTCCCCTCCTCTTTGTGTCTGTGTGTGTGTGTGTGAGAGAGAGAGAGAGAGAAAGAGAGAAACTGAGTGTGTGTGTGTGTGATTTCTATGTGTCTCCTGACCGCCCGCAGATACCATTTAGGTTTGAAAAGTCCTCCAAGTTGCTGTTGGGGAAGCTGACTTGCCACAATAATAAATTTGCAGCAGGTAGCAGAGAATAGCGAGTGGCATGCAAATCCGTCTTGGTGTCCCTCTGGGGCCCCGGTGCTCACTGCGGGAGAAAATGAAGCCATGCTGCTCCAAACACTGTCTCTCTTTCTCTCCTGGGCCTAAAGTTAATTTCAGCGGAGGGAGCCAAATAGGGTGTCGACTGGTCTCTTTTCTGCAGCCATGTAGACACACCGGGGCTTGTTCCAGAGATGGATATGTGAGAGGATAGACTCACACTACCTACCTGACACTGGCCCTCTTGATTCATTATGACAGGCCAATCTTTTATTAGCCTGGGCTTCGTATTCAAACCCTATCAAGAAAAAAAAGGTGAAGACGCTGAATTTTCTCTGGATGAATACAGCAGATTTATTATGCAGCGCCTCCTTCACGACCCCCATATAGAGGCATGTAATTATTAGCCTCATGTTTTTGACAGATCTGGTTAGCAGGCTGTTATTTGATATCCATGTTAACTGAGGCACCTCGATTGACAGATAACCACACACAGCTGTACTGCTTTGCAAACCATTATTTTAAGAGATATACTAGTCTGAAGGACCTTTTTTAGTGTGCTGACTGAAAAGACGGGCTCAAAAACACCCCGTTTTACTATTACTCGCAGATTTCAGAACAGTAAATGAATACAAGGCTGGACGGTAGAGTAATTCAATTACTGTGTGGCAGTGCAGGCCCAGTTTTATAGCCCGCTCTCTGCTCTGTGAACACATCCACAGTTAAATGAACATGATAGGCAATGGTCATCTCCCCCTGTTGTTACAAGATAGCTGTTAGGCTGCCTCAGTAATGATATGAACCAGGCCCTGGGTTCCCAGACCATTTATGAGGCATAAAACAATATTTTAATTTGGTCAAAGGATTTCATTTTTTTAATAACGTGCAAGCACATAGCAGTTCATGAAAACTTCAGCACCAATATCTCCGTCTCATTATACCTGCTGAGTGCTTGACAGCTCTTAAAATTTGGAGCTGCGGTCCAGATTTAAATTATTTTATTTTATTTTTTTTTGTAGTCACAAGTGCAAGTCAGGAATGCTCGCAACAAGATATAAACTGTAAATGTTTGTACAAGTTTACTCACGCTACGTATAGCCTAATTGAATGTATGTAACAAATAGTCGATAAATTGGTTTGTCGAATTTAGTCAGGAACTGTTTTGATAATCGATTAATCATTTAAGTCATTTTTCAAAATAAAATTCAGAACATTCCGATTTTCCACCTTCCCAGTTGTAAGGGATCACTGCTTTTCTTTATCTTATATCACTGCAAAATCGATATCTTTGGGTTTTGGACTTACTTCACTACATTTATCTGACAGCTTTAGTCACTACTTATGTTTCAAATTAAGATTTTTGCACACATAGTATGTAACAAGCTTATAACGTGATAGTTTGTTATAGATTTTAATACTAAAATCTTTATAAAAGTACAGTTGAAAGGATTAGCTGATTAATCAATCAGTTGATTGACAGAAAAATTAATTGTTAAATATTTTGATAATTGTTTGTCATCTTTCATAAAACATTTTGTGCCTCAAACATCACAAACATGAAGATTTGCTGCTTTTCCTTTGGATTATTTTCATAATTTGTGTTTTGAATAATGTTGAGGTTTGGACTGTTGGTCAGACAAAACGAGCATTGTTTAGGTTTCAGTGGGACAACATTTCTCACTACTCACTAGAATTTTTACAAACTAAATCATCAGTCGACCAATGGAGAAAATAATCAGCAGATTTATCCAAAATGAAAATAATCATTAGTTACACTTCTACACAAAATAGTTCAAAGTGAGCTTCACCTCACCAACTACAACAGCAAAGTACTTTTACATTAATGCATATATTATATTATATTATATTATATTATATTATATTATATTATATTATATTATATACAGAAATTTAACAGTCACATGGAACATTTTTAATTATTTTAATACATGAGGTTCATTTTTCTACTTATACTTTAATTTGTTTTCTGAAGTAGCCTTTTCAGTGTGGTATTGGTACTTTCACTTAAGTAAAGGATCTGAGTAATTTCTCTACCATTGTTGGTCAAGCAATTTGATGGGCTTGGTGGGCTTTAGGAAACTGTGACAGTTTCACCTTTTTAAAAAAAAAATTATATACTAAATGATCAGTCTGTTAATCATGAAAATAACTTGCAGATGAATTGATAGTAATGATAATCTTTAGTTGCAGCCCTAGAAACAATATATAATGCATGGGAATATATTTGTGTTTGTAACTGTATAAGTGCTGCTGTTTATATAGTGGTTGTAACTGATTTATGATTGTCTTCTACTGCTTCTTATTATGACAACAGAGGGCTATAAGACATTATTTTATTATAAGACATTATTTTTACATTATTTCAACTGATGGTTTTCCACGATTAAACCAGTCACTACTACAAATCATCATAGTGATGCATTATTGTTGCATCACTATGAATGCAACTTGCAACAATAATCTTTTTTCCAAAATTTCCTTATTAGGCCTTTCTACAATTAAGGGCTGCCTACTTACTCGCTTCAAACAAAATAAGAATTTCTCCGTCAAACATCTGGTCCATCCACAGAAGCAAAGTGCTGTCTGCAGTCCAACTCACAGTAAATCTTTAGATCAGCTTTTCGTTGCATCTCAGTCTTTCAAAAGCAATGCTTTTGTAATATCAGCCCGGCCTCTTTATGACAGCGAGCTGGCTAGCCAGAGAGTCAGGCCTTGTAGTGCGGCTGATTCTGAGGCTTGTCTTTGATGGTGTTGGTGGATGGATGTGCTCTGGTGTTGGGCGAGAGGGGTAAACTGTATTGATCCTGATCTAGTCTCATTTTTGTAAGCAGACGGCATTTCCCTCTGTGTTTGGGTACCTTTTTGATGGCCCCTGACAGCCTCTGCTGAACGCTGTCGGAGACTATTTGACAGGCTGGACAAGGGTGGGAGGAGGGGGGAGACAGAGGAGGAGGAGAAGGAATGGAGGGAGGCAAAGGGAGGAGGAGGAAGGTACCTGTTCAGCTCAGTGCCGGCTGGTGACAATCGCCTCAGCCTTGGAATCAATTCCCTCTGTTTACAGACCATTTCACAGCCCTTTACCTGTAACATCACTTGTGTCAGTCCCATTAATACCCCCAGATATATAATGGTTGAATTAGCATAATGGCTAAAGCGAGGCCCTGGACTGTGAACACATAGCAAATGTCAACATGTTCTCTTCACTAAGCCAATTAGAGGCCATTAACAGGCCTGCTTGGCTGCAAACATCATCAAAGTTAAACACTATTCCAAACAGCATCCCTCCAACCCCCTTTTTCACTCTTGTAATAGATGGGCCATAGAAACTGAAATGTTAGTAAACAGTCGGCCAGCTTAGACTTCTGCTGGTTCATCTTCAGTCCACCAGGGTATTCAGCCTTGGAGGTAAATTGCTGTGGCTGCATTAAAGGTCCAGTGTGTAAGATTTACGGGATTTATTGGATTGTGGCAGAAATAGAATTCATGAGCATGTTTTCTTTGGTGTGTAATCATCTGAACATCAGAACATAAGTGTTTCTGTTATCGAAGAACAAAACGCACAAACCAAACACCGGCTCCAGATGTGGCCTTTTGTGTTTTTCGCAATTTTCACGGCCACTTTAGTCTGTCCTCTGCGGTTGGAAGGGGAGGGTGATGAGAGGGGTTTGCAATCTGCAGTCTCACCACTAGATGCCACTAAATACTACACCCTGTTCCTTTAACCCTCGTCTACCTGGTAGGATTATCCTGTGCTGATGGTTCTCAGCATCTGGCTCACATCTGCATAATACACAGTGGTGCAACGCTTGTGCTGAGTGAACATAATAATTTTTTGATTTACAGCTTTCACAGTGTTTTTGGAGGAAGCAAAATTAATTAAATTTACTTGTATGAAGCAAAACACCACATCAACGAATATAAATAATATTTTCACACACAGTGTGGTAAAGACAAATAGGTAGGCAGGCATTTACAGATCACTGATTCCAACATGTGCTGAGTATGCTTAGCAAAATTTAATGAATTCAAATACATATTTAGAGGTGGCCTATTAACTTCTTTTCAATTAGCTGGTTCAACCGATTCACTTATTTGCAGAGAGGCTTTAGACAGCTGGTAATTTTGCATATGCTATCAAATTAGTGATGAAATAATGAGCTCTGTTTTAAGATAAACACTAGACAGTTATTATATCACGTGACAAAAATGCATCCAAATAAGCTGCCTGAATTACCACTCAGGTGAGTGATGCACAGAGTAAAATAATTTGGTTTATAACTTATACTTATATTTGAGCAGTGTGCTCATACTTTCACTGTATCTTGAGCATTTAGCCCTTGGCCATCATATAAAAACTGAAAGACAATAGTGCTAGTGTTAAATAAAGGCCTTGAAAGTATTGTCACAAAACTGCAGAGGCAAGCAAGGCCAAGAGTCAACTGTTCAGGACCACACATCATCTTATATGGCCTTCAAGAACAGTTAGCTGTGTACTGGCCAGATTAAAGTTCTCCTAAAGTTGTCAACAGAGTACGTGAGTTTATCAACATTATACAAAGGGCTGCTCATGCTCTTAAATTCTGATTTGAGTCATGCTGTAGGTGTAAGTTGGTTGGTTGTCTCCTTTGTCTCATACTATGTGTCTCGTGTTGCAACATTTTGCAGTATATCAATAAAATAGCAATATACCCTGGATGTATTATTTTATTATGGGCAACATTTTAGTATTGTGATGAATACCAGTTTCGTCAGTTTGTTTAAATAATTCTGAATGATATAAAAACTCTAAAAATAAGTCTGGCATGTTACTTTTTGGAGTTCTGGGTTTTTCGCTACAAGAGTTCCTGTGAATATTACCATGTGTTTTAATATAATGTACAGAGGAGTGTTACGATATACTGACACTGATGATAACTTTGACATTTTAAAAATGAAATATTAATATCATGTTGATTATATATATATTCAATATTCTATAAACAATTCAGTGCCTCTTAAACATACTGTATGCCATCAAATAATTTCAGTTTCTTTTGGTTCTCGCTTTGTCTCCTTTCCCAAAAACCCCATACACACCAACCTTTTCATTATGCATGCAATGTAACTGAATTTTTTGTACACTTTTCTACAGTCTTGTAGAAAAGTGTACAATATATTTCAATTATAATTCATTTGGCAAAAAAGACAAGATGCACACTAATTAAATGAAATATTAATTTGACTGATAGCACCTAAAAAATGTGATATAGTTGTTTTAAATCTGACAAAAACAGTATCTGCTTAATATGCTGAAAAATCAGGTTTCATATGGTATTGCCACTGGTATTGTGCACTTCAGACAATTTGCTAACATAATTGCAGGATGAAAGGAATATACACATGCAAGTTTATAATAACAATACTACTACTAATAATAATAATAATTACAATAATAATATAAATTCAGGGCCAATATCATTGCCAAGGATTATGTTGATGCATCTGCAACAAAATTTATTTTATAAATTAAATTTATTCAGCTGTTTGCATACGTTGAACTTACTCCATAAGCCAGGTTAAAGGAGGAAGACTGGCATGCATTTTACAACCCAAATACCCACATGTACTCAAATTCCTTTGAGTAAGAAGAGTAATTATACATAACTATACTGTGGCTGAGACAGAAAATATAACCTTCTAGGGTTTTAAACTTATAAAGTTGACAATCCAACAAACTTTTTCAACAGTTTTTACATTTAATGTTTGTTTTGTCCCATTTTTTATCATATGATTGCTCTTCCAATTGTTCTGAAGTTTCTTGTTTTGTCTTTGTTTAACCCTGCTTGATTATTAAATAATGTTGAATTTAAAGTCACTTATAAAGTTCTATATAATTGTAAGTCATGATTACTGTAAGAATTCCTCAGAGTAGGGCTGGCAGTGTGGTGGACTGTAATTTTTAGTGACCCCAGTTTGATCATTGATTATTATTATCAAGACTTTCATATCTTCAAACCTAAAATTAGTAGTCTGACGTGTATCTATTTTGGAGGTCCTTGACATGACATAGTTTTGGACAAAAATGTTGACACATTACCATACTTCGCAGTCTACTTTAATATATGATCAACAGTTTGATTAAAAAAAAAAATTGTTCAGTTTAATTTATTTAAGTTACTTTTACTCATAAATGGCCTTATATTGACTAGTTCACAGGTTTTCTTCTGGGTTGCCCAGTGTCTTTGCCCCTCTTTTTTCCCCATCTTTCCCCATGTTGACTCATAACAAATTGGTCACTGCCTGGCAGGCAGGTCACCAGCAGGCCTCACCTCACGTCTGCATCAGGATGCAGCCCACTGTCTGCCGCCCTGCTCGGCTCAGCTCAGTGCAACTCTGCGGCCGGCCCGCGATGATAAGTCACCCAGCCAGCCAGTATTGATTGGGGGTCCTCGAGGCTTATACAAAGGCAAGGAGGGAGGTGACTGATTGTGTTTTACAGAGAACATTATCACTCCACTCAACGCAGGAGGGCCGACAGAATTTCCTCGCCCAAGAAATGGAGACGACCACCCGGGCTGGGAGTATATGACTTGACTCACTGAAGCGCTAAGTCCAATTTGAAAGCCAAATTGTGAGGCTTAGAACAAAGGGGAAAAAAGAGAAATGGTTACAGTTTGTCTGGTGATTTTTCTCCCTTTAGCGCTGACCAGTCCATATAATACTACCCTTTATATTTGCTGCATTTTCTATAAATTCATAAAAGCGCTGAAACAAATTGCCTTCTTCTGTACGTGCTCTGCATGCTCTCACTTTAAAGTCCACACAGAGAGAAACTCTGCTGCAATAACCTTTCATTTTTCCACCTCATATTTGGTTCTTCTAAAGGAGCAATATGTAAAATGAGTGTAATGGAAAGGTAACGAGAACAAGACTCCAAATAATGAGTTGAAGCCATAGAATGTATATTAAATAGGAAGAGATCCTGTTTAATATATGATCTGTGGTTGAAGCGAGTTGTTTACCTTGCCAGCTCCTCATGAGACTCGGGGGAGTTTTGGTTGGCTGCAAGAATGCTGCAGGAGTGCAAGATGTGCGCAACATCGTAGAGTCATCATGGTCGAGTCCTACACTGTAAGTTGTTTTACAGTTGTTTGTCAACATAAAATTAAGATTATTATCTTGAAAACAAAAGCCCACAGCTCTGGAATAACACACTTTGGAGTTTGAGTTAAGTGGCTGCCTGTTTCATTCCATTAACGTATTGCTCAGTTTAACATGTACAGTTTTAAAAATCTACATCATAGAACATATTCTCATAAACAGAAACTCATTCCGCATAAATTTGAACTGAATGAACTGAATTGTGGCCCAGAATAGAAATTTCACAGGGAGACACCACAGCTGTAGTTTTGTTGTCAGAGAAGCAAGTATTTGTACGTAACATGATGATGTCTGATGTCATATCCTGGTCATTTTCTGAATTATAACAGTAAATATATACATATTCCTCCTTTAATGTGTCAGATAGGTATAGTAGGATAGCTCTTTGTCAAAAGTAGGCTACAGAGAACAGTGTACTGTCATGCACTGTTCCATATGGAAATTTTTAGTATTTTTTTTATTTTAGCCTATTTTTTACACAGAGGATTTATGCCAGAGCACAAGCCTTGGCATGGTTTCTATCAACTCTGCTTGGAGATTAAATGTGAATCAGGGTTAGAGCTGCTCCACCTGAATGCCATAATGCACAATAGAAGATGATCACGACTGATAAAAATCTGCTTCAAGATGATGGTGCTGTTGAGTCTCAAACCCTTTCCTCAGCTTAGTCCTCTCCTCTCCCCCTCACTATCTTTCTTGATCATTTTCCGCCTAAATAAAGCTTGCACCCTCCCCGAGTAATCGGGCTAGAGTATCAGGATCTAATAGACTCACACAAGCTCCCTTATCAGCCAGGTGCAATCTGAGGCTGCTGCCGCTTAACAAGGAATTAAACATTTTTCCATGCTGCTGCCAGCACTTTAATTGATTGATGCTAAAAGTTTGGAAAATAAAAGCCTAGTGCGTCAAGCGCGGCCCTGCTTTCCAGGCCCTTCTGGACCCCAAGGAGAGAGGAGCCGTCGATTAGAAGTGGCAGCTCGCATTTTCACCATCAGCCGGCCCTGTCATCTCGGTCCGGCCAGGACGTGTGTGTAGGTGTGAGTATGTGTGAGTGTGTGTGGCATGTGTGTCCGCCACTTCACATGGAGAGCGGCGGCTGAAAGACACATGTACTCGAAATAAGGGAATCAATAGAACACTTAATGAACAATTAGGAGAACAGCTGTAGGCCTGTCAGACACCCATCTGTACACAGATCTGCTCTGAGAGAGGGAGAGCGAGAGTCAGGCCTCGCTACAGCACCAAGGCTATCGCTTCAGGACATGTGCAACCCCCGCTACACCTCCTCCCTTTAGCCTATCTACATTCATTTACAGCCCGCTCCCTCCCACAGCTCCACGCTGTGAGAGCCAAGCCCAATTTAGCCAAGCAGACCTCCATCTCCTTCCATCCCTCACCTCACATTAGCAGGAGGAGCCGCTAAAGATATGGAAATGGCACAGGACATCCTTCAGGCTCGTGTCAGGGGAGGGGGGATCGATAAATTTGACAATCCATGGCATTTAATTAAAATGGCCGCCGGAAGCTAGGCAGTTTGTTTTTCTGTGTAGGACCCAGCCCGGCGTTTATTGCTCAAATGAATACATAAGTGTATTCATAAGCACCCTGTACATTAAATCCACCTCACTCTTTGAGATGGGTTGGGGGGGGGGGCTTTCAACTTTTCAACGTTGAGCGAGCACCCGGACAGATGAAATTAATATCTCCACCTCTCCCCCCAGTGATTTTTAACGTATTCTTGATGCATAAAGAGATATCCTCCTCAACGAGGGCACTGACAAATGAACGTCGACCACAGTCAGCTCGCCTGATTTGCCTGTCTGTGACAGTGGCGACCTTATATGCCAGTCAGGACGAAAAATAGTCAACAGTAAACGTACACCGACAGAGGTGTTGGATAGATAGGTTCAGCCTTCGTCTGGGCGTCTGACGTTTTTACGTGTAGATCAGCACGCTATGAGTGACAGCTATTATGGTTAACTAAGCACAGGGATCTGAATAGAGTATCAGAGGATGGGCAAAGTCTGATAATTGACCTTGTACAGCCTCTCAGTCGTTCTTTATTAAAACTTCATTTAAAGAAGAACAACCCCGGGTGGCTGCTGCCGAAGACTCTTTATCTCTCGCTCCCTCCGCAGCCATAATGGATTACATAGGAATCCATTATGCATTCCACACAAGAAAGAAGTAGGGCCCAAGACCTGCTTAAAAATATATTTTTAGTACTGAAAATTAATGTGTTCACACAAGCCACTGAATCATTTTAAATGTTCTTTTTTAGTATATTAGGTATATGTGTTGAAAAGACCTATATTTCAATGAGGCCTTGGGCCCAGCAGTGCGAGAGTAATGGGCGCACTAATTTATTCATGATTTTAGCTGTGTCGTTATCTGTGTTTTTTCTCGTGGTTGTTATTGTATTGTTTAATGGTGTATACTGTGTACACTGAGGTCTACATCTGTTGTTGTGGAACACCTCTTTCACACACTTTTGTCTCTTACTGAGTTTAAATGACAACAAAGAGTAAATTACCTACACGTGTGCTCCTTTAAAACACACTTTCACACAGTTAGTCAGGCTACATCCACTTTTCACTCCATTGCAACTGCAGACTATATTTAGGTCAAGATCCTCATAGTTTGTGCTACACAGACTGCAGTCCATAGACCCATTTAACACTGGTACATGCCGAATCACCGCAGTCCCCTGTGGAACCTTCTTCTTATTTTGTGACATTTTTGGGGTCCATTTGGGTTTCTTTTTTTTGTTTGATGTGTGACAGTTCAGATACACACAGGAAAAAGCAGTGCGGCATGCAGCAAAGGTCCCTGGCCAAAATCAAATGGGGGACATTGCAGGTATATGATATGCATCTCAACTGCCAGGCCAACAGCATACCCTTACCAGTGGAATTAAAAAGACAAGCTACCTTACTTTAAGTTAAAAAGCTTTGCCAGGTATTATGCAATTTCAGCGTGTTTTTTTTTTTTTTTTTTTACCAGATGTTTTATCATGTCGTAGTAACTCTAACTAATAATATTATCAGTGACCACATCTAAGTTTCTGGCTTATTAATACACATGAATGGATCAGAGCCATGATCAGTGTTATTTGAGTAGCTCCTCCTGTGCTTTTCTTGGTATGAGAAAAGTCTATTGAGAGTGCTTTCAATCTGTTCAATCCCAAAAATGCCACAGTAAAATTCTTTTCTGTAGCTCTGCAAAATAGGTTGTGCTAACTGTTTTTTTTTTTTTTAATTAATTAACTACTTTGGACCATTAGCCACTGCCAAGTTAATACAGATAGTTGTAAATGAAGTTGGATGTTACAAATTACATTACCTTGAGTTAAGTGCAAACCATGCTTGATCTGTTTTGTGGAGCAGTTTACACGGAAACATAAAGTTAAATGCTGTGACGCAGTTAACATGGTAGTTCCTCCCTCTTAGACTCTTCAGTTCTCTCCATTTCCTTAAAGATCATCAACATCAAGAGGGTTTGCAGTTTGTCAACAGTGAAAATTGTGTGTGTAAAAGTTCCAAATCGCCACATTAAAGCTTGAATTTACTTTATATCCACAAACGAATTGGGTGCATTCTGTAATTAGGCTGTTCTTAAAGCTGCTCCAACAGTGTTGTTTGATTCATTTCTAGCTATGCTTATATACAGTACAAGAGGTGTGCAATGACTGATGAAGCCTGTAATTCCTGCTCCCTATATGTAACTTTTGGCATAAACTATCAGCATCTGAACCAAGGCTCCAGATAATTTGACTATTGTCATTATCAAATAATGTGCAGATTATTTTTATGCTTCAGTGCTGTGGCAGGAAGCAGCTCAATAAATTTTAGTGGTCAAAGGTCAAGGTCACTGTCACAAATCATCTCTTTGGCCGTAACTCAAGAATCCATACGCTAATTATGACAAAATTTTGCACAAATATCTAATAGGATAAAGTTATGAAGGGATGACATGTTATATCCTAAAGGTCAGAGGTCAACTTCACTGTGACATATTGTTGAGCTCTTTATCGGCCCTTTATATTCCTCTGTAAAAATAGACAGCATGTTTCTCTCCAAAACTTATTCACTGGAATCAAACATTTCAATATAGTGATAACTTCCATTTTACCAAAAAATACATGTGTACCATTTCTTAAATTTAGAGGCATACAACCATGAAGTGATCATTCTATCTATCACACCTGTGTTTACAATTTCCCAGACAAAGTTACAGTGAGTAGTATGTTAGCTTAGTTAAAATGAAGCAGGAGGAGCTATTTATTTAGATTATTTTATTTTTTATGCTATATTTTGTGATTATTATGGTGGAAATGTTACTGCTTTTGTCTACAGGGGCCTCCAAAATCAACAAAATATGAAAATTCCTTGTATTGGCTTTAAATTCCTTATTTAGTCAAACCGTCCAAAAACAAATAATTCAGTTTGCTACAACAGAAAACTAAGGGAATTTTCAAATATTCATATTTGTTAAACTAGGGGAAAAAATAAATAAAATAATTATTGAAATATTGTTGACAGTTAAATTTCTGTTGATAGACTAATCAGTTCCGTTCCAATATGAACACTTCATGACTTGTCATGATCCTGACATTTCTGCCTCTCTCTTACTCACACACACACACACACACACACACACACACACACACACACACACACACACACACACACACACTCTCATATGCGCAGTCAGCAGACTGCAGCTTTAATATTTGCCTTGGACAATGGTCCACTCATTGTCCACTCAAGAGTTTCAAAATACAGAATGATTATCAGGTGTATAATTTTTTACAATTCTAATTTCTGGGGTATTAAAAGGTTAGATTGCACCATTAGGTTGACTGTGAGCACAGGTGCTGATTAAGTTGATTCACTGAGGCAATTACAGCCAGATCCCCTTTAATTACTGTGGGTTTTATTGCAACTGCGTGATAATGGTGCACAGGGCCTGCAGGAGTTTTAGATGGAGATGAGATTGCAAAGTATCACACACCAGACACAAATCTACAGGATGGAGGAGATCTTTCACACACACACACACGCACACACACTCACACTGACATATGCACACACAAAAAAGAGGAAAAAGCCAAAAAGAATAAAACTCACATGGCTTTCTCTCTCGATTTATCTCTCCCTGTCACACACACTCATTCACAATCACACACATACACACTGTGTCATTAGGCAGAGGAGACTCGACAAAACTTACAGGCCACATCACTGCAGAGACTGATGCTAGTTATAATCCCAGAGTCAGGTAGAGCTAAGACTTATGGTGTGTGTGGTGGATGATACACACTCCTAAATTCATAGCATGTCCTGCCACACACATTTACACACACAGACAGGCTGACACCCCACTAACCTCCACCCTCCCATTCACACACACACACAGAGCAGACTTGCCACACTGCTCAACACAGGCATGCAATAAGAAACAAGTCGACAGCTACACAGCAGGCAATATCCCCTGCCTTCAGCCTCGGTGTGCGTTTCGGATGCATCTGGTTAGTAAAAGCTGACAGAGGGCCGGCCATGCCTCAGAGGACAGCAGAATGAGGAATTTCGGCGTTCCTCCACATCACCCCTGAGATGCAAGAAACACAGGAGTGCCCCAACCCCCAACACACACACACACACACACACACACACAAACACAACCCGTGATGTGCTCCTAAGATTCCCTGTCACCAGGAATGGAAATCGAAAGCGGCACACACATCCGTTATCTAAATGTTAACTCCAGTGCCCTTCTTGTTGTCACAGCCGGACGAGGTTAGCCAACACAAGGAGAGGAGCTTTGCTTTGGGCCTCTGCCATGGTACACCCCTCTCAGTAGGAGGAGAGGAGGACTCTGATGCAGACTAATCACAGGGAAAAGCAAATTCAGCCCACTCTTATGAGTTTTGCTGCATTATTTAAGGAACGTAAAGCAAGGAAGGAATTTTCACATAGACCCATGATGCCACACAATAATAAAAACTGAAATAATGATGAAGCAGTGAATTAAGTTCCGACTGACCTTGTCCTGAGGGCAAATTCATGATGCTAAAAATAATTGTAATTGATTTATTGAAGTCAGGAGATGCTTTTCTCAGACTACTAAATCTCCTTGATGACAACAATAGTGGTGAGAATCACCAAGGGCACCACGATACAGTATTATCACTATGGCCTGACCAGTACTGGATTATTGGGTTCTAATGCCAGTGCTGATAATAGTGAATAAAAAGTTCTGATATTGATATATGTACCATTTGCAATGACCCTAGCTATGTAACAGAAGAAGTTAATAAAAATAAATGTTACTGTCAAAATGATATCAGGGCAATGAAATGGTAAACTTTCAGCACTATTTTTATTTTCTTATTTTAATTTATTTTAATTTTTTTATTTTCTATACAAATAGAATAAAATACAGTGCTGCCTATAAAGCTAAGACATGAAAACAATTTGCATTATGCTCCGTTGAAAAAAGTTTTCATATAGATGCATATCTGACAACATATGGCTCGATATAGCTGTGATAAGCCAATATCAGGATGATAATATTGGTCAGGCTCTAATTATCATATTTAAGTCATAATACAATACTCCTTTTCAGTGTTGACAAAGGAAAGCTTTGTCAGTATCTGTTTTATCTAATTAGATAAAGTTTTCAGTCTGTTCATGTCACTTCAGCCGTTTTCATTGTGGAAAAAAAGGATCATGAAGCAGACAGACTGACCAGCACTGTCGTGAAATCCTACCAGTCCCACTGACCTCACCAGAAAAAAACTCAGAACCATCTAGTGGACTGAAAAAGGAACTGATTTTATTATACTAGTACCAACAGTTTAATTTGCATTTGTAATATCAATAATTTATTAATAATTGGGACCAGTATCATGTCAAAAGTTCATCCATCCAATCATCCATCCTGATGAACTGCAAGTGACTTGCACTCCAGCAAATGAACGATGAGCTGAGTATCTTTAAAATTACTGACTCAACGCTTGTCGAAATGCTTTAAGTCGTTCTGTAAGCTTCAGGTCGCAGTATGTTTGGAATCAAAAATAATTATTTTGAAAACAATTAAGTGTAGTCAATTGTTCATCAAAAAGTGACCTACTTTTTGCTTACATATTTATTTGTACTGGGGTATGAATTCTTCAACGTACAAACACGTACACAGTGGTGATTCTGAAAAGGATCCATTACAAGAAAAGCAGTTTTAACAAGGCTAAAAATGTCTTTCTCCTGTTTGATTCCTGGGGTGAAAAAAGTTGAAGAACCTTTGACCTAATGCGTGCTGTAGGTCATGTTCACATGGTGGAGCACCGTTAAAGCTCCTGTCCTGTGTGGTGCTGATTAATCACAGCATCATGACATCTGCCTGGCATCAACCCAGAAGAGCCGTGTGAGGCATGCGATGCCTCAGCACTTCTCCAAGAGCTCCTGTGAACAGGATAGATGGGGGGGCGAGCTGGTAGAAGGAGACGGGTGGAGACAGTGGACAGTTGCGTGGACAGACTTGAGACTGAATGCAGTCTGATGCAGCGCAGGCGGTATTTACGCTCCGACGGCTGCGGGATCCGGGAGCCGGATATATTTAGCCGCCTAGAGATATCACGCCGAGATGAGATTTCAAAGTGAAGTACCTGTTTGAAGATGCATGGCATTCCACAAGGGTGGGCAAGGGCTACTGGGTATAAATCTAGCACCCCTGCACCTGGTGTGAAGACAGGGAGGGAGTGTGACACCTAAGATTTAGAATGACTTACACACAAGCCATACATGTGTAAACTACACACTCATCCATATAAATTTACACACTACCTATGAATGGAAAAGACCGGACACTTCGGTTTTTAGCTATTTAACATCCACAGAGCTTCACATACACATTTACACTCTTTCTCTCTTTCTCTCTCTCTCTCTCTCTCTCTCTCTCTCTCTCTCTCTCACACACACACACACACAGTCTGTGCATATTACATTTTCCTGTGTGTCTTTCCCTTTTTGTTAAATCTAATTCTCCTGGATGTTCTCAGTGTCATCCATCATGATCTGATCTTGGCTGGAGGAGATCCTGAGAACCACGGGGTTAGAGGGAATAGAAATGACACTTTGTGGTGTTTCACAGTCATCTTCTTTGGTTCAGCTAAATGACAACAAATTTGACCATATTGTTGTGGAAAAGAGATTTGTTTTATACGTTGATATTGTGTGCATGAGACTAAGACACGCCACTCAGTGCTGAAAATATATATGTATCTTCCATAGGCCTGGGAGGGAGGTAACGCATTAAGAAGTACCTTCTTGCATTATGTATGTCCATACCATCAATTTCACAGTAGAATTATATGATTAATCTTGTATTACATACACTCCTATTGAGGGATCTACATTGTTCTTGTTTTTCCAGTTATATTTTAAAAAAACTCAGAATAGAGTGCTGCAGGGATGTTGCATTTTTGAAGGTTAACTTGGCAGAAAATTAGATCTGTAGCAAACGTTTAGCAACATTTTCCACATGTTATCATCATTTTATGATTTTTGCAGCATAAATGCGATCACCAGAAACAAAAAGGTAATGTAGGCTGTGAACAAACTACACCAAAATTGCAAGACTCAAGTGTCGCTATTACCAAGATTTCAACTTACAGTTTGAGTTTTGTGCTATAAATTGAAATATCTACAAGTTGGAAAGTTTGAATGAGAATAATTTGCAAGAATGAATATAAACACAACAAGACTGTAAAGGTGGACAAGTGTGTTGATGACTTTCCATGTTAGGTGTAATGACGTTTAATCCCTTCAACATTCACAAGAGGGGTATTTATTGACTTATTTGTGTTGCAAAACAAAATGTCTTGCGTTATCCACACAGCTCATTTCAGGCATCTAACTACAAACCCATTCAAAAATAGACTTTGAAGACTTTTGAGAGAACCAGAAGTGCAAAAATACCAACTAATTTCTGGGTGTCAGGAGTCATTCCTGTAGCGACTGTTGACTTGTGCATACTCAAACACAGAGTGACCCATAATTAATTCAAGGTTAACGGTGAGTTTCCTGCTAGTAGCTGCTATAACTTCCGGAAAACACGTGATATGTCAGATACATGAGAGAGTGAGGCACGTGAACGTGACTGAACGTAACCAGAATAAAACCTTAATATTACCTTGTCACCCTCATTACCCTTGTGAGATAAAACTGAAGATTATAACTCCCATGATCCCACACTACATCAAACTACATATTTAGTTTAGCAGCACCCACATATTATACGTTTAACAGATTATCTTGGCAAAGAATTACAGTCTCTCTCACGTCACAACTTTGGCTTGTGGATAAAGTCCCAAAGGTCCCAGTGAAGGCTGTGGGACTACACCTAATCAGGAATTTACTCCAAACACAGGTATGATCTTAAGATATTAGAGGGTCTTACTTGATCCCCTTCACTGTTGATTGCTCTGAGGGCTGCATGCCACAAGACATTTTCTCTTATGGATGACACCAAAATAAAATCTTTATTGGGCGTCTCTGAGTCTTTACGTGCACCCCCCTATTCTCACACTCCCCATCCATTCATCCATCTGTGCAACAGAGGAATGACTCTCATGGACTCCCTCTTTGTGAGGAATTTGCCCGGCTGCAGATTAGATTTTCAGGAATCTGCAATGTCAATGGCACTTTAGGCAGCTGTGTTAAACGGGAGGGCTATGTGTTATGTGTGTGTGTGCATGTGTGTGTGTGATCGGCTTGCTTTGTAAAGCCACTGTTCGCTTATTGCATTTCCCCTGAGCCTGTGACTCATTAATCAAATATTCATACATCCCCTGTAAATACATGGAGAACACAGTCAACCCTCAGAGCGCTGTGTGCCCCCCAGCACAAATGCTCTTTCATGTTTCTGACAAAAATCCCCAAATGTCCCATCCCCACCCCACACCTCCCTCCCTGCCCATTCAACCCTTCCTCTTCCTTTCCATCTTCCAAACTTGGAGAATGTCCTTTGCTTCTGCATACTTGATGTTCCCGCTCTGTCCACACAGCCGGTCAGCCGTACACAAAAAAAGAAAGAAAAAAAAAAACACGGATGAACACAGAGATCAGACAGGGGATCTAAATGATGCCTTTATGTGTTTTGCCATTGCTTCTCCATGGTGGAGATGAGAACAGATGAGGGATTCTTCTTCCTTTCTGTCCATCCATTCCTCACCCTTGCCCTGGCTCCCTCACAGACGGGACAGTTCCCGCCTTTAAAAAGCAAGGCTCATCATAATACAAGAATTTGTATTGTACAGGAAAACAGTCCGGCATAGCTCAAACGAAGGGGGCAACACACAGATTATCCATGGTAACAGAGCTTTGCACACAAGGATATTTTCTTTTCCTCCACAGAAGAACACAATTGCCGCCAGTGTCACTGGGTCACATTTTTTCCGGTCCCTGGTTAATGGGCTGTAGAGATGGTTAGCACGTACGATTAGTTTTAATCTACTACATTTGACTGGGAGAGAAAGGGATTGAATACATTTCAACACACCACTGAGGTTTGTATCCAGCACTGAAAATGAAGCAAACATTTTATTTTTACACTAGAGTCGCATCAAATTCTTCAAGTGGACCCAAAAGAAGTAAACTGATTAAGAAAGTCAAATATTTTTTACTTCATTCGTCTGGCAGTATTAAAAACACTTTCATTTTTAACATAAATTTCGCAAGTTAATTTATTCAACATGCAGGCGCTGTAATGCAGGAAAAATATGCAGAATTCTTCAGTGTTTCTGAGGTGATAAATCAAAGTGCATGATCAAATTTTGTAGCTTGTTCTAGTGTACTTCACATCTACTTTGTGAAGTCTTTTTGTAAGAACAGCAATAGATCATATCGTCACACAGACTAGAATGGGAGGGAAAAAAATCAAAAGTAGGAAATATGGTAAGAAACATAACATGAATTGTTAGAAAATCCTCAAATTGTTAATTGCACACAGCACATAAAAATAATGTTGATTTAATACAGTTAATACAGTATGTCTGAATTCTTTGTGTAGTGTAGATTGCTAATCCAAATAAATGAAATTATACTACACAGTAGGGCTGCACACTATGCTGTTTTTGACAGATATTATAGTTGTGATATGATTCAGTGGAATTTCATTGAAAAAAAAAAACTATTAAAATCATGATGATGTTACATTTGTTGGGTCTGTTCCAAACAAACATGTTTTCTTACATCTGGAGAACGAGATTTGTAGGTCAGAGCATCTCTCAGCACTACGGTGACTCATTATAAGGCTGTTTTGTCACACATTTGTCCTTCATCAAAAAGTTGCAGAATCTTGGATATTGCACTTGGCCATATTTCAATTTTGATAATACTCTGATAAATTGTATAACCCTACTGTAAAGTAAGTTGTAATTCCCTGATTCTGACTTTGGAGTGTTTTGACTTCAGCTGTTTTAAATGTGTGTTACACATATACAGCAAATCCTTTTCCATCTAAAGATTTCTACTGTAAACGGTCATTTATAACAGACGGTGCTTACTGAGATGTAGCACATGATATAACCCCTCTGACAAACTCTGCTGTCACCGCTGGTCACTCGCACTGTGATGCAAAACTCAGTTAAGATTAATACCACTCCAAAACATGCTAAGGCAGGCAAACAGTCTTATAATCACACAATACCATCATATATTATTGCTCAGAGAAAGATATGAGTTCTAGCATGAATAAATTAAAAGAAATGTTGGCAGAATTATGAAGAAAGTGTCCTTCAAACACATGTCCCATATGCTTCTGTTGTTGAGGTGTTTCAGACGGGTGGAGAAGTCGTCTGGTTGATGAAATGTTTTTGGCAGAGAAGTTAGGAAAAGTTACTTGGCTCCATCTTCAGAGAGCTCTTCTCCCATAGTAATTAAGGCTTGTGCAATACTCCTTTTAACCCAATGTTAACCACACACAGAAAAGTCAGAATACTGTGGGTGTAGCCCTGCGAAGAGATGGAGAGTGGACCAAAGATGACTTTAGTCATAGTTACAACTAAGGGTGTCACAAATTCAACTTTACATCAAGAATCGATCGAAAGTTTTCAATATAAAAAAAAAGAAAGAAAAAAATCAAAGGCAGAATCAGTGATTCTACTCGTAACACCCCCCATGGTTATAGTAACCATTATTAATAAATGGCAAGATGATGGTTAATTAAACCTAGCTAATAATTATTTTTCTGTTAAGAGTTTATGTTATTTTATCATCATTTATCAGTAGTTTATAAATTCAAACAGTAAATAAACTGTTTATGGTTGCACATTATAACATTTTATAAACTATATTAAGTATTTGTGATCTCCAAATGATTTGTAAACCTTTAATAAATTATCACATAGAGAGATGGACCAGATAGGCCTGTAACTCTTTGTCAGTGGTTAATATTTAGTTTGTAAACTGCCAGTAAACATTATTTGAGTGGCTATTATAAAGTTGCAATGGATGATTATTATACCTTATGAACATATGTCACTTGCATTACGTTATGTAAACTTACATAAGTAACTTCTTTTAATCCACAGTATGATCTTTTCCTAAACCTATCCAAGTAGTTTAGTAGGTTAGGAAAAGCCTAAGGAAGGTGTTTTGTTGCCATCTACCTGGACATTAAGTATTTTTTATTGCTAATTTGACCGCGGACCCCTTCACAGGCAAAACTAACCTATAGCATCATAGTTAAGCTGCCATATTTGACGTGTTGGGAGTTAGAACAAACAAAACATATTTAAACATTATCCAAATTTTGTCAACAGTAAAATAATTATTAGCTTAAGGTTTACTTAACTTTCAGTTTACTAATTATTAATTATGGTTATTATGTGTTACCTTTGAAAATGTAAATGACAGTTGTCAGGGCATAAAGCCAATGATCTGTTGATCTTTACAAATCAAAAAATGTTCACATCAAAACTCGGATCGAATTGTGACCTTTAAAATTAAAAGTCAAATTGAAACGTGGGTATAGAGAACTGTGACACCCCTCGTTACCGCTGCTCTATGACACTTGTCAGCATTGGAGTGCTGAACACGACCTAATGATCCTTATAAGCAAATCCCTTTGAGAGTTCTTCAACATTATGTAAGGTCACTAAGGTGCAAAAGAATCTACACCTGATTTCCCAAAATGTGTTAACATTGCCGCTATATATTGAGACAGTTTGTCTCAAGTCCATAAAATTACAAATAATGGTGCAAAATGAATAGTGTTCCCCTAGAAGTTCCTCTTCTGTGGATGAGCATATTAAAAAAATCTTAAGGTCATTAAATTACGTAGAGCACCGCCAACAATGTCCCAAAGCATCCTGACAAAATCAGGAAGCTCACATTGCTAGGCAACAAAAACAAATTTAACTGATTAATAACAGTTTTGGCAAAAAATGCCCTACAACAAAGTTTCCAGGATATAAAAACTGAATTACTGTAGTTTAAAAAAAAACTTCAAAACAACCATCAGTGTCATAACAGGCTCCGACACGAGGCTTTGGATATCAAGCAGTTTGGTTCATTAAAAGAAGAAGTTCCCTGTCAGTAGTCTTTTAAACAGCGCTGTCAAAGCAGCACAAAGTCCCCGGCGGTGGTGACCGTCCTCCGCGGGTCACGGATGAAAGGCCACTCTGTCTTCTCCGGGGTCAGGCCGGCCGACAGGTCGTAATCTCTGCCGTGGCCTTGCACGAAAGTGAACGCGGGGTATTTCTCCTTCGCTGATGGCTGCAATACCTGGAACAACAACAGAGCAGTGTTTCAGAGTTACACCATACTGTACATCTCATAACAGTTTGTTTTTAATTTCATCACTTAGCCTAATGAGGGGTATCACCTGGTGCCTTATTTGTTCTCCATCAGAGAAATAACTGTATATTAATTTTAATATATTTTCTATAGAGTCTTATAAGCAGAAGCATGATAGGTATAGAGAGGGAAGACTCTGGTTTACAGCATTTATCCAACATGTTGACTGGTTTGAAGGAGTGAGAACATAGTCAGATTCATGGCTAAATGGTGCCACCTAGTGGTCAACTGCACTTCACTTACACTGGGCACATATTTTCAGGGCACAAAACAGAATTAATATGGCATTATGATAATAATGATAATAATTGTAAAAATGCTAGCAGTGGTGACGTGTTTTTTGAAGGAGTCCTGTGTTCAGTTAAGGCAGCATTATTTCCTACCTTAGACAGCTCTTGCCTGATTCTCTCGTAGTCTTGAGCGCTTCTCGAGTAAAAACCTATGGTGCAGCTTGGATCCATCTTGCTGAAAGGCATCTTCTTTGGTGAGGGGCAGTGATATGACTAGACAAAAAGGCGCAAAATACATCAGAAAATATTCATCAAGCTGAAGGACCAGATAATGTACAACAACTGCAGGGCATACATACACTCCATGGCAGCGTAAACAGTGAATAAGATGTATTCTGCATCATTTGATGAATGAAATCCTATTTATCTGCTGTCACAGCATCCATAAATTTACTTCTCTGGTGTGTTGTCACATTGTATACCACTGCATGCAAAAGCATAAAACAAAGTTGCTACACAATGCTGTGTGCTGATTTTTATGTATGGGTCCTGAAATATTCAGGCTCACAGTACCTGATCCCGGTATTTGCCGTATTTCTCTTAAGTGGCAGCTTCACACATCTGAGCAGCAAATAAATCAGCAGATAGGGACTCGGTAATTGGGCCGAGGGCTGCTTTAAGATTCATACCCTTAAGTACTAACAGAAACTATTAAATTCACATTACTGGGGCCCCAGTCAGCTCGTCTGTGTAATTTCACATTACCTGGAGAGGGAAATCGCTGGTGCTGACATCCACAAAAGACTGACAGTAATGAGGGTCCATGTAAATCAAGCTGTCATCTGCAAGGACAAAACAAAAGACAAGTTATTCAAAAACATCGGATTATTACAAAAACGCGCTTCTCTCCAATTTCTATGCAGAGTAGCTCAAAGTCACCCGCCTGGCCTACTGTTAGGCTTGTGCGCGTCAAATATGCCTCCCAGAAGGTTGTTGCTTTTTAATATCCACCAGGGTGGATTAAATTCTGCATAATCAGATGCGTTTGTACAAGCACATTCTTTACACCCACAAAAAGGAGGTTGTCATTTAATTTTTGTGTGGGGGAATTACTTTTACAAACACGCAATTATATTCGACCATTTGCATATGATAAATGCTGCGCTGAGCTGCGCCCTGGCAGGGAGAATGTATTGCTTGTCATTTAGACATCATCCACCACTGTATTTCAAATTGGTAAAATGTAAATGCGTAAATATTGACTGCCAAGATGTACAACTGAAGGTTCCTCCTGGCTCCTGAAGGTGATGAAGAGTGGCTCACTTTGGGGCCCGGATGAAATTTAATGCATGCCTCCTATGGAAATCAATTACAGCTCACAACTTGGGAGGTTTACTTGTGATAAATGGGTGAGGCTTTGATGGGTCAGAGAGAATAAAGTAAGCCCTGCTTCACTTGCTTCCTTCTCCACTCCTCTCCGTTTTCCTCATGCAAACAGGAATACATTAACTTACTTTGTCTCTTCACATAAGAAGGGTATATTATGCAAAATAATCTGCTATTTGCACCAACCTCTCTCTGTGTGTCTTTCTCTGTTTTGCATTACGCTAACACTAACCTTGAAATCCTACAAAGTAGCAGGCCTGTTTGGGCTTCCCTCCGATGATGCCAATGCAGTACTCCAGACTCAGTATGCTCTAAATGGAGAGAGAGGGACAGAGAAATACAAAATACATCTGACTGGGAGCCAAAATATTCTCACTTTGTTTCCCACATAAGCCCAATTCCAAAAAAAAAGTTGGGATCCTGTGTAAAATGTGCACAAAACAGAATTCAATGATTTGCAAATACTTTGACTTATATTGAAGTACAAAGACAAGATAATTAATATTCAAATTGATCAAACATTGTGTTTTTTTGCAAATGTTCATTCATGTTTCAAAAGTTGGGACAAGTGCAACAAAATACTGTGAAAGTTAGGGAATGCTAAAAAAAAATCTGGTTGGAACATTCAAAGGTTAAATAGGTTACTTGAGTATCATGATTTGGTTTTAAAGCATGGAACTGTTTGGCAAATAGTTTAAACACAATGATTCTCAACACAAAACTGCAAGGAATTTTAAGGAGTTCGCCACCTACAATCCATAATATCATTAAAAAAAATCAGAAAATACAGAGAAATCTTAGCATGTAGGAGGCTGCTGAATGACTGTGACCTTTGACCACTAAGGCACCACTGCATTAAAAAACCTACTACCTGTGCTCATGAACCATCGTTGGTGAACACACTGCATCTACAAATGCAAATTAAGCAACATCCAGAAATGCTTCACACTTATCTGGTTCTTGGGTTCATCTGAGATCGACTGACACAAACTGTCAGTGGTCTGACGAGTCCACATTTCAGATTGTTTTTGTAAATCATGGACGTTGTGGCCTCTGGGCTAGAGAGAAGAAGGACCATCCAGATTGTTACCAGCGCCAACTTCAAAAGTCAGCATCTGTGATGGTATGGGGGTGTGCGAGTGCCCATGGCATCATGGGTAACTGTCACATCTGTGAAGGCCCCATTAATGCTGAAAGGCAAATACAGGTTTTGGAGCAACATATGCTGCCATCCAGATGACATGTTTTTCAGAGACGTGGTTTTGTAGTAAAAGAGTTCAGGTACTAGACTGGTCTGCCTGCAGTCCTCACTGCATACTGTTTTTATTTACAGTGTCACAGCTGTTTTGGAATTGGAATTGTATATTTCAATAACAGTGTAACATCTTTTAAACTTGTCATTTCCACAGTGACCACTTCATATTTACATTATGATAATTACTCTTAAGTTCTTTCCCCCTGTGAGTTTATCTGTAAAACCTTGTGACCAAACACCGAAAGATCAAACTATCTGATCAAACTATGCAGCTCTCACCTTTGCAAAGTTAAAATAGTCTGGGTTTGTCTTCTCTCCTCCTAGACGCACAGGGACAAGGATGATGACAGCTCGGCCGTCTGACAGGGTGGAGGCAGATGCTGGTTGGTCGTTCTGTGGAGTGGGAGGGGCATCTGACCTCTCAGGAGAGGCCTGCCCTGCTCTTGGTGCCTTGTGGCTATCGATGACATCAGCACTGTACACTATGGAGGATCAATAACACAAAGGTCAAAGAGGGTTTTTTTGTCTGTCTCCATGTCTGTGTTGTCTGTCAGGCTATCTTTGTATATCTGTCAATCATTTCTTCTGTTCATCAGGCTGTCAGTCCTGTCTTTGTGTACACATTGCTGGTTTTTGAAGTATGAGGGTGACCATCAGAAAAAGGATTCCATTTTCTTATAATTGTCTGCAAAATTGTACAGTATACATATTTTATGTATTTATTTTATTGTATTTAGTCATTTTAATTACAAGTGACCATGTACAGTTTAAAACATAAATGTCACCATTAAATAATCCAAAATTCTCAATGTTCTGTAAATTTTGTCCAGTCTCCATATGGCAGTAAGGGCTTGTAACAGGCATCATACTGTAAATGTCACGTAAGTGTTAAATATTTCACACTGTGCCTTTTAAAATGAACAGAAGAAACGTTATCTCTCTTCTCTCCCAGTCACGACTTTCTTCAAATGTTATTTTTGGCAAATAAGCTTCTTTCTTTTGTTTGACCTTTGTGTGTTTTTAATCTAATCCGTCCCTCTGAAACAGTTCAGAATTGTTTGAATCATATTCATACCCAGGGTGTGTTTTTATTCTATTTGTGCTGCAATAAATGATTAATGCCTGCATTGAAGAAGTTATGTTTTCGCTTTGATTTGTTTGTTTGTTGGTTTATTCTGTCAGCAGGATTACAGTAAAACTGGCCTGATTTGAATGAAATATGGGGGAAGAGTGTATCATAGGCAACTTCGGAGGGATGGATACACAAAATAATTTTCACCTTTGTTAACACTGGGAGGTAGTTCAGTTGTAACACCATTGCCTCTGGCAAAATAAAATGAATTTTATGTGCAAACCTGGCTTAATTTAAGTGAATACTGTGCCATACAACAAAACAACAGCCACCTCAAACATCACTGTAGAAACAAATGCAGTAGGTAAGTAAGAAATAAGAAATGTCTAAATTAACCTTACTGTTTTTTTTCCAAGACTATCCAACTAAATTAAGCCCTATTTAAATATGTAAATATATAGTTGTTGCATCATTGAAGGCAGAGCTTTACACTTCCCCAGTGGCCTTCTAGTTTTTTTTTTATTTTTTTCTAGTTGTCATTTTTTAAATTAATTATTTAATAACTAAATCTGTAATGCGTCAATAAAGTGTAAAAGTGTAAAAAGTGTAAAATGTCCGTCAAAATTTCAGAGCCCAATGTTATGTCTCTAAAAAGGTTGTTTTGGTCTGACCAGTCGCCCAAAAACCAATTAGATTTTTTGTGACATACAACCGAGAAAGGCAGCAGATCCTAACATTTTGAGAAGCAGGAAGCAGTATGTGTTTGGGATTTTTGCTTGATAAAGTATTAAAATGTTAATAATTGATAAGCTAAACTGCTGATGATTCATTTGCTGTTGATTAACATTTGATTAACAAAATAATTTTTTTGGCTCTAAATTCCATTTAATATAGACAGTCAAGGTGACCAAGGAGCGCAGAAGTTAAATTCCCTCTATTTTTCTTTGTGTGACTCTCTAATATCAAACTCTGAACACACCAAAACACTCACTCTCACTCCAGCCATCTTCTGCTCTGGCTATTGGGAGGACAAACATGAATCAAACCCCAGGTTATTGGGGTTAAGACGAGGTTGGAGTGGGATGTTATGGATTTTTGTAGTGGATGTGTTTGTTGGGAAATACAACACACCGGGAGCCTCCTGTCACCCTTCTAAGCAGCTCCATAGTCTCCCAGCAGCAGAGAGATGGTGGAAAAAGAAGGGTCAGTTTGGGCATCGTGCCCAGTATCCTGTTTTATCAACAGCAGGCTCATCTTTCATACCTGTGCAGTCCTGGGAGACATAAGCAGTTATACCCGCCAAGCCAGGGTCCATCGCTTCCTCGACAGCTTTCCTAAGAGAGAGACCGAGCAGAGAAAGAGAGAGGAGACAGAGGCCGAGGAGGTTTTTAAAACTTTACATGCAGAGGTTATGCTAAATAAATATCATTACCATGAATTTAAAAACTTAAGATGTTTTTTTTATTTGAATGAGCAAGATGCAGGAATTTAGGAACATCTTGTGAGACCAATTTTACTGTGAGTCACACAGTAAAACTAGTTCCTTTGTCAGAGCGACACATTTGACCCGGGATGACAGAGACGGAAAAGGGAACTTTGTTCAAGCTTTCAAAATTTTTAGCTCAGTGTACAAAGTAATTATACACATTTGTTATTTTTTATCAGTAACACAATTTTGTTTCAGGAACTACAGTTTCAGTTATTTAAATTAATCATTATTTAAGTATCGTATCAAGTAAAAATAACAAAAGTGTATCAAATAAAATGTTTGCTTTCTTTATTCAGTTCTTTTTAGTAAACTAATCTGTTGTGTAAATAATTAACAGAAATAATTATTATTGTTGTGCCCATTGTTATGTGACCAAAGTCAGAAGTAGGATGCATGTGACATGTGACATGCAAGGTTTAAAAAGTTTAAGGTTAACTACAAGTATGCTTACTTGAGGATGTGTGCCACCACAGCAGGTCCGTACCAGTCCCCTGCCTGCTTCCCCATCGTCAGACCCAAGCGGACCAGCCTGTGGAGGCCTAACTGAGCCGAGGGGCTGTCCCCAAACCAGGATACCAGAGTGCGGTGATACATCTCTTTCAGATGTGCATCTGCCTCCTCTGCAGATCCTGGGGCCTGAGCTTGGTACACAGGCGGTGCTCTGTGATTGGAGGGCCCAGGGGTACCTTGCAGAGAAGCCTCCAGAGAGGCCACCAGACGCTTGGCTGCAGTGGTCGTCCACGTCTCTGTGTCTAAAGGCTGGAGCGCCAGCGCCCCAGACCAGGTCCAGTCTGTGGAGGAATAAAGGATGTATCAAACATCAGCTACAATCAACATTTGAGACTAAAACAAAGTTTTAAAGTTACCTTTCGTTACATATATGGTAGATGATAAGGCATCAAACAAAAAAAAAAAATCAATCAAGACAACAGAGTGTCTTATAAGTTTGAGAGAGAGAGAGAGATGCCCTGTCCTACAAGTCTTGTTCTCCAGATGTAAGAAAACATGTTTATTTGCTACAGACCCCAACAAATGTCACATTATCATGATTTTAAGTTTATAAGATAAAATGGGAATTGTGATTCAAAAATCATCATTCCCAACATCTATCAAAATAATTGCAAAATGATTTTTTCTTACCGTAATCATGGAAAAATAGACAATTCATACATAAATTGAAGGTCTTGTAGTGCAAGAAAAGCCTCCAGGTTTAAAAAAGACGTGATTTCAGTAATGAAAAATAATGAAAAGAACCTATTTGATCAGGTATCTGTGAGGAACACAATCATTCAGCACATCAAAGTTCAATTTAAAGCATCATCATTGAGAACAAAAAGTCTTTCAGAACTTGTGAAATTAAAGGTTTTTTGCCTTAAACAGACGGAACACTGTGCGCTTCAGTGACAGAATAGGTGTCATTCTGTCCAATTATAAGTTTGAGTGTCCCAGTATTTCACTTTAACGGTGCCTTAGCCTTACAAACAGGGTGGGAGCCGAAGGCGGAGAGAAAGGGAGTGGCCCAGGCTATAAAATGGACCAGAGTAGAGTGTAACGCATTAACAAAATGACCTTGATCCAAAAGTGAATCAAAGTGAAATTGATCAATAAATATATTTAAGTGGCCATTAGTCATTTTATAGAGAAATATTTCATTAGTGACATATTTTAGATTTGACAGAAGAACAAGTTTTAAATATTGTTTTCTAAATGACTGCATTAAACTGGCAGTCGTCTCATTATGTGGACCCATAAAGTCGAGGACACTTCAGAGACAATAGATCTGACAAAGATATGAGGAATTCACTCATTTTAAAAGCCTTGCATCAACTCAATTAAACTTTCACTTTTAGGTCGAGAATGAGGAAACTCTCGAGAGACTGACTACAAGTCTGGCTTCCTGCTTCGAAAAAGAGATACTGAAGTGAAATAAAGAAACTTCACACAAGATACAGTTGCAAAATGACCTACAGCATCTTTATGTGATGTTATCTTTACGTCTCCCACGTCTTCAGCTACTGTAGTTAACCAGCTGGTCAAATTGCTCCATTTAGATCTCTTCATTATCAAATTAAGACTTTTGCTGGTGAATGACGATATCAATGCCTGTCTCCACAGTCATATACAGTAGTTCAAAAGAAAAAAAGAAAGAAAAACTACCACTTTAACCTCTTCCATTTTAGTGCAGGGGTTCTCAATCTTTGAAACAAAGCAATGATTGTGTGTGTGACCCCTAATCAATTGTTTAACATGCCTTTAAGTCATGAACAGATTCAGCGAAGTTATCTTCCCTGCTCATATTGTTGAAGAAATAAAGCCTGAAATGCCTGAAATGCTAAAACAATAAAACATCTCAGAAGAAATTTGATTTACGAGTAAAGCCGGTAAAAAAATAATCAAGTCCACAGTTACAACTCCCCTATTTGTGCTTTTTTTTTTGTCTCTTTCCATAGATCTTCTTAGATCATTGCAAGGGGTTTTACTGTGACTCAGCTGTGGTGCCATCATTTCACTCACCTCTGCCCAAGAAGTGCAGAATTAGCGCCTGAGCCAGCATCATCTGCCCGGCTCTCAGCATACAGCCCCAGCCGCAGTCGGAGGTCAGGGTGGAGCCGGGCAGGGGCGGGAACTCCTCCCGGTAGGTGAGCCACACTCTGGACGCAAAATCCTTGCGAAAGTCCTCCACATTTCCCATGACGAAGTCCTCATCAGAGGGCTCATCGCAGGCTTCTGTAGGACTGTCTTCATCTGAGGCAAACAAATGATATGTGATCCACTCAGGATTTACAGTTAACTTTTTTCATCTGTGGCGATAATAAACTTACTGGCTCAAGTTAATCATATATTATTAATTGGATATATTGGACCTAATGTATTAATGCGTGTCATATCAACAATGTGGTTTTGATATCTTTTTTTCTTTGCAAGTATAATTTCCAAATTTTCCACAGTAAAATCCTTAAAAAGGAACGTATTTCTCTTACCTCATTAAAAAACAGAATCTATGGAAATGCAAATTTTGTTCATTTCTTCAGTTTTCTTGCTGGACATAAAATGTCTCCTACTACACTACCGAGTCCATTTTCACTGTATGTGGACTGGTGGCTTCAAGTTTCTGCATCACACTTGTAGAAAGTTGCAGATTAGACCAGGATCGACTTCCAAAACAGCTGTGATGTAAAAATTCATGCTCGTAGGCTCAAACCTTACAATCAGATTTTCAATGAGCACCAAGAAACTTTCCACTTTCAGCAGATGAATGTGAAAACAGCATTCCAGTGACCAGCTCTGTATATAAATGTTTCTGCACACTGAGGCTCAAACAACCAACTGCAGGAACAAGAAAAATCCCTGCAATTAAATATGATTAACATCGTACAGTGTTTTGTAAATGTTTTACTTACTGTTCATGTCCTCACCGGACACTACACAGCTGATAAAGTATTAAAGGACATGCATGCTAGGGCTGCTACTAATTATTTTAATTACTAAATAAAATGACAATTATTTTCATGATTATTTAGAGTATGAAATGTCAAAGAATTGTGAAAAAATGCTCATCACAATTTCCCAGAGCCCAAAAGTGACATCTTTAAATTGCTTCTTTTGTCCAACCAACAGATCAATACATGCACGTGAAGGAGAAGGGAATGTAGTTCATGTGCATTTGAATTGTAACTGTATGTGTAATATGCATGTGTGTGCACCATACCTTCAGCCTTAAAATGGTAGCATTTTCCAAGGAGAAGCACTGGGGAATTTCTACTAAATGAGGTCTTTGTTTTCAGAGCCCAACCTACGATACACGATAAAAAAAAATGATTTGGTTATGAGATGTCATATTTACTCAGTACTTATTCTACAGCACCCATCATTCAATGTTCTGGATCACTCCCAAGATTCCTGCCTACTATTGTATTATGTTGTTGTTTACTTCCTGTTACATGAAAGGCAGAGAGGATAGCCATTGTGCTTTTAAAACAGCAGAAACTTGAGCTGAAAGCACACAATGCGGCGCACAAAAACAGTGTGGATGGTATGACAAATAACTATTTTAAGGGCTGACTCAACAGCAGTAGGTTCTTGTCTCGTGCTTGTTTTTTTTTTTATCTGTGTAGTCAACATATTACCGTCAAACGCTCTTGTAAATCTGTCTCAACTACTGCAAAGTTAGTTAAGAAAATAAGATTGGAGTACATCGACAGGCCGAAACAGCACAGCAGTGATGCATGAAAGCATCAGAAACAAAGTGGACACAGAGGACTAAGCTTGGGTGGCTGAGTGTGTGTGTGTGTGTGTGTGTGTGTGTGTGTGTGTGTGTGTGTGTGTGTGTGTGTGTGTGTGTGTGTGTTGTGGCCTCAAGCAAATTACTTACTGTACTTTACATTGTGCCACACTGACAAGAACTTTGTCTTCAATTTTTCCACCTCGTCGCTCCCTTTATTCTCCATTTGGACCAGACAGGGATGGAACCCATTCCCACACAGCCTCTAACCTCTGGTGCAGGGAGCAAACACACACACACAGTCACCAGTATGTCACTTTACAAAGCATTATTACATGAAATGACACACTGAACTAAGCACGTCGTTACCTCAGAGCCTCCTCGATGCAGGTGTTTTTCCGCTCACGGTCATTTTGTAGCTCCGTAGAAGAATTAAACCGTGTTATGCAAATAATTTAACACACAGTGTCTCGCCCATGACTGGCTGTTAACAGTGTTCTGTGATCGCCAATGTTTACATGGAGGAAGTAGAAGAGTGGGGTCACGTGATCTCGCGGTGTTTCCGCCGGTACAGCAGAGGCGAGGAGGCGGGGCTCCGAGCGCTTCGATTTGTAACTTATCGTAGCCCGAGCGGGCGGTGTTTAAACTGTTTCCCGACCATTCACGCAGCCTCGTTAGAGTACTCCGCGTGTTTGAGCTACTCGTTGCCACAAAACAAGCGCGCTTTCTTGTAAAAAGGCAGGGCGACGAATAAAAAGCCACAGGCGCAGCTGTGCCACATTCACCACATCACTTGTAATTAATTAATTAATTAATTATCCCCATTACTTCGGAGCGACTGCCACGGCGTGTTGGTGATATGTCCCTATTTATTTCTGACTAACCTTGGTTATGGTTACATCACACATTAGAAATACATTAGAAATAGAATAGAATAATGTTGAGTGGAAAAGGATGTTTAGGTTTTCCAATTTGAAAAAAAAAAGAGAAAATCAGTTTAAATTCAGATAAAAAAAATAAAATGAGTAAAACTTGGAGTTCATCCGTAATATTGTGTTTATTTTGCATTGTCGTAAAAAATAGTCTTCCAGGTAAAATCACCAGTGGTGAAATGTAATGAAGTACTTTTACTCAAGTACTGTACTTAGGCACAATTTTGACATCCGTGTACTTTGCTTGAGTATTTGCATTCTATGCTGCTTTATAATTTCACTCCATTACATTTCAGGGGAAAATATTGTTCTTGTTACTCCACTGGTTTTATTTGACACATATAGTTTACTGCTGATATGACATGACACATTTTATGCTAGTAGTCTACTCAGTACTATACACCTTATCTTAAATTGGCTCCCCACAAACAAACTACATTACTACAAACTACATTAAAACTAAAACATTGAAATGCTCTTACATGTATTTGTTAGTGATAAAAACAGGATAATATAAAATTCTATAATAATATAACACTGAGAGGAGACAGTCTGTGTAATAGGTACTTTTATTCTCAATATTTTAAGCACATTTTGCTGATAATCTGTGCTTTTACTGAAGTAACCTTTTTAAGTAATGGGACTATTTTTAGACCATGGTATTTCAGCTTTTCTTACTTAAATGATTCTTCCACCAGTGAAAATCACAAGTTTTAAAAAAGAATGTTTCAATCAGGGCTGCATGATTTGTTAAAAATGTCATATTGTGATTATTCAGACTGAAATTACAGTATAAGATATGATTAGTGGAAATGATACGTTTTGCATTACAATTTTCATATTCACTGAAAAATAACTATTAAAATTGTGCCGATGTGATATTTATTGAGGTCTGTACCAAACAAACATGTTTTCTTTTATCTAGAGAACAAAGATTTTTAGGCCAGGGCATCTCTGTAGCACTACAGTACCTAATTATAATGCGTTTTTCTCATACATTTTTCCTAGTTTCAATCTAAGCATTGGAATTGCTATTTTGCAATGACTGTAAGGTGACCATATTTCAAGAAGAAATAATAGACAAAAGAATGAAAAACATTTTCTGCCCCTTCTATATTTTTTCAGTATCAATGCATTTTGATTAATGACATTTATAACGGTGAATATTATGTGAATCACTTAAAAAAAGCTGTCCATTTGTTGAGTGTCCAAGCTTTACTCCACATACTACAGTGCGCATGATTTTTCTCTCATTGGGTGTGTTCTGTTGCGCACCACTACGGTCCTTACGGTAATGATCCCATTCTCCCGTTTTCCCGTTTTCCCTGTGGCCGTAGTGAGTGAGTGGAAAGCGGAGTCTGCCTGCAGCCTGCCTGCCTGGGAATTTCGTTAAAGCACATCAGCGGCCACTGCCATGGCTGAACGCCGCGCCTTCGCCCAGAAAATCAGCAGGTAAAGACTCGAGACCCCGACACGAGCTCGTTAAAGGCACGCGGAGCGGTTAGTCGCTTGTATTTAGGTCGCCCTCAGACCACCGCTGAGGGAACCTTGTGAAGGAGGCCCAGTCACCACAGCAGCCTGGCTGCTCCGAGCTAGCCGCTTGTTAGCCACATCGGCAAAGATGCTCAGACCCACCCAGACAGACAGCGACACCGCTAGCTGCTGGTCTCCTTTTATACCATGAATGATAACAAAGGGACGAGATGTAATATGATGGTAATAAATGTATACTGGCAAAAGAAGCTAGATTTTTAGTTACAATCCGCGCCGAGAGGGACCTACCGTTAATTAAAAACCGTTAATTTTGGACAGTTAGCTAGCCATCTTGCTTACAGCAGCTAACGATGGGGGCAGCTAGGCTCTGCTGGCTCTGATAGAGATGTGACTGAACTTTGTAGAGCTCTGTTTTAAGCAACAACACGTTGTCAGAAAGCAGATATTTTTAATAGAGTAAGACTGGAAACAAAAGCATCCCTCAACAGCGATCAAATAGCGATATTATAATCCCTTCCCCGCCCCTCAGACAGATCAAAGTAATCTCTTTAACAAAGGGCTTTGTGCTAGCTGTCAAATACCATCATCCCAGCCGATAGATAGATAAGATGCATACATGGTACATCTGGTGGAAATAAACTGTTGTCTGCAGCAGTTATCAACACAAATTCACAGCCAGGTCATTCTAGTAGTTATTAATGAAAATATAGCTACCTGCTAATTGGTTCAGTTTACCCTAAACCTATGTCAGGATAAAATAAGATTTCACAAGCTTCTGGAGATGTGATCATAATGATCTGAGATGATCCAGAACAGTGACTGCTGTCATTTTCATTTATTATTTGTAAAAAAAAAAAAGATTATTTAAGATTACTAGAAAAGGCCATGCACATGTCCCTAAATGTTTTTTCTTCATCCATTTTAGACTTGTTAATGTAGTAGAACGCAGTTTATATAACTATAGCTTAACAAACATTATGGTTGGATTCTGATGGGCTGCAGGATGTCCATTTCCTTGTTGGTTGGAGGAGTATGCATTTTTGTTATAGTTTGATTCCAGTTCCCATGGCTAGCTGTCAAATACCAGCATCCCAGCCAATCTGGTGGAGACAAACTGTTGTCTGCAAGAGCTATCGATGCACACGTTGTAATTACTGTCATTGCTGATCACTGAATTCACAGCCAAGTCATTCTAGTAGTAATTGAGCAAAAACAATATTTGTCTGCCTGTTGGTTCAGTTTTTTCTCTGAACTAATGCCAAATTGTTAAATGTCTGAATGAAATAAGATACCATCAGATTTTAGGTTGTGGGAAAGGTGTGTCAGATGTCACTTTTCTTTTCATTTTCTGTGTGGAAAAATAGATTATTATGAGAGGCCGCGCACTTGTTCTTAAATGATTCTTGTCTTCCATTATTAATATGGTTGAGTTCAGTTTATGTAACTACAGGTAAAAAGAGTTTAATCAGCATTTCAGGTGAATTCTGAAGTAGCTGCACGTGAGGAGTGGGTGCATATCCATCATACTGTGTGTTGCTAGCAGTCAAATAGTATAATCCCAGTTGATATATATATATATACACATATATACATAGATAGATCTGGTAGAGATGGACTGTTGTTTCAAACACCTCTCAGCATAAACATGTTTTTATCACTGTTATTGCTGGTCATATGATTTAATAGGAGTTACTGGGCAAAAAGAGTTATATTTGCCTGCTTGTTGGTTCAGTTTTTCTCTAAACCAATGTCAGATGAGAAGAGAAATAATCTTGATGATATTAGTTTTTTTTCTGTGAAAGATAATGACAGGCCATACACAAGTTCTTAAATGTGTTTCCTCTTCTATTTAAAAGTTGTTAATGTAGTTGAGCTGTCAAAAATTAAACAAACATGATGGATGGATTTTGAAGTAGCTACAATGATAGGCAGCAGGATGTCCACTTCTTTATTAGTGTCAAGACTGGAGGAATATACAGCATGCATCCAGTTCACATTGCTAGCTCTCAAATACCATCATCCCAGCTAACAGGTCAGGGGTCTCACACTCAGATTAGCTGGGGTACACTGCTGGTATTGTCATCAAATAGGAGAGCAACTTCAGCATTCAAGTACTACAGGAAAGTACAATATTTCTGAATATTGTGTTATATATATTCATGGCACTTAAAAAATGCAAACAACTGTTTCTTAACATTTTAATTAGCAGTGCACATTCCATGATGTTTGTGATTGTTAATCTAGTTGTGCCCAGTCTTTTTTCAACTACAGTTAAATAAAACATTATGGACTGATTCTGAAGTTGTTCTGATAGGCTGCAGGATGTTCATTACTTTGGTGGGTTATGCATTTATATTACAGTGTGAATCCAGTTCCTGTTAATGAGAACCACATTCAAGTAGTGAAATTTCATATTGATTTATGTGTATTGAACATCCCCTGCCTCATGGCAGGTTATTCTCACAGGACGAGATAAAGATGTTGGATGTTATGGTCTGCTAACAAACAGATGAATATAAATAATGATAACATTCACCTTACACCTTGAAATGTAATGCCACCTATAGACTGTTTTCACAGCAGCCATTTTATGAAATAGTAGGGTAAACACAGGTGTGACTGATGATAGTAATTAATTCAGGTCAAACAGAGTCAGGATGCTGCTATTGTGCATGTTGGCTGACTGGAAAGACTCTGCTATAAATATATGTAAAAGGACCTTAATTAATATCATTGATAACATCTTTGTTACCCTACTATTTTATATCAATATGATGGCAGTGAAAATGGTCTGAGAAGGTCTATGACCACAATATCACAAACGTTGGTTTCAAAATGTCCCGTAAAGATAAAGCAACCATTTTCTAACAAAAAAAGATGTAGATTATACCCCTCACAAAGGCCATATTTATGGATGGCTGTTGTATCAGTTTGCATGACACTGTGCAAATGGAAGTTATCTTATGCCACATGTTGAGTGTATTCATTAAAGTTGTCAGTGGCTTTTCCCAGATGTTTAAATCACACGTGTCAGTTGAATGGCTTGCTTATTATGATCTATAATTTTCACCAGTTTATGTTTTGTCCCTGGGAGTTAATGTTGTTACCATCTTGACAAGATAGCCACAAAGGTTGTTTGTTTAATGAAGTTATTCCTTTGTGCAGTGACCAGTGCTAAGTAAAGATCTGGTAAGAGGCATTGGGGAAGACTGGAATGTGTTTGTCGGTTCAGTGCTTCTGCCTTTCTCCAGTGGCCACAACACTGCACTGCAGAGGCCACTGGATCTCTACTACAGTACACTATCATGTTATCTTAAGCTGGCAAGTTGGCCCATACAGCTTTCATTTTACTTTCCTGGTAAAAAATGATAAGGTTAAGCTGCTGTTTTGCACGCTGGCCTTAGGCTTCTGGGTAATTTCTGCGGTTGTCTTGTATACAGCATTTATTATAATGAAACACTGTTGAACTCAGCACTACAGTAGCTTTTGGGAAGGAAACCAGATTCAGTTTCGATATTAGTTGGGACTGAGTCACAACTAATCCTTGGACATCATGCTATAATGATGGCCAAGAGTTTAACATAACCTTGTAACTAGTTCTTGTGTTATTGGTTTCAGGATGAAATGGAGAGAGACAGGGAAAATGGGGCAGCTTGTTGGTTTTAAAGAAAAGTATAATGAAAAAACATAGTTAACTGTGATAGCTGGATCCTTCCAGCCTCTGTGTTAACCTTCAGTCTTCAGTCTCTGGCCTTTATCCTTGGTTCTAATTTGTTATTTGTTTGTGTCACTTTGGGCTACTTGCTGCGTTGTTGTTTTGTTCAAGGCAAAGGTCTCCGAGTGGTTTTGGTGGTTCCTGTGATTTAAAGGACCTGTGTATAGGTTGAGCACAAAGAGCTTTGTGCTGACCACTGGGGTCCAGAGGTTTTTATTTCTTTCCTCTCTGTCTGGGTGTAATATATGATGCTGTCTGAGGCGACACAGTAAGTCTACAAGCAGACACAAAGAGGAAATCATAAAAGGACAAGAAGTGTAATATTCAGTGTTAGTTAGCCTCATCTATGACAGCTTAAAGCAGTATGAAGGAGTTTATTTCAGTTCAAGAACAGTCTCACCAGACACCCGGTGTCACTATGCATTGAAATAAAAATATTTCATAATAAAATATTATTGTTTAATATTAGTCACTTTGAGATTTCTTGAGAAATAGCAGTTTGATACTGAATATTGACATTTATTGCTCATTTTTATTTATTTTTCACAGTTGAAAGTTTAGATATCACTTCATGCTGGGTGCTTAAAGTATTTCAGTAAAAGGGGAGGGACAAATACTATAACTACAGTGTCAGTTATTATATGAATTTTGTGTATCTTTTAATACTGTTGATACAGTGGCACCATTGTGATTTTTTTCCTTTTTTATACTTTCAAATGCTTGTAATTTCTTTCTCTTGCTGTACATGTTTGACACACATTTGAAGTTTTCTTTTAAAGATTATTTTGTCAGCAGGACATGTCATACAAGATTGCCATGTAGTATTGATCATAATGTATTATAACCTAAATGATACATTATAGACAGGGTCAGCAGCAAAACATATTTTAGCTGCTTAAAAACCAAGTTCCACCTAAGAAATAAGTATAAGCAAGTATACTTAGAGTTTTTTTTTACTTATTTATATTCTTTTCTCTGCTTTAACCCTTTCCAGTTGAAAGCTGACTTTATATGATTCCTTGATCTCTCCAAAGCAACTAGACTTCATTGACAGAACAGTAGTTTTACCTCACAGATCACAAGATTTGGGTCAGTTAGTGGGTTAGCTTGTGTTATTTTGAGATGTCTATGTATGAAAGGGTTTGTTTGGATTCACCAAATCAGCCACCATCTCCTGCAGGCAGTAAAGAGGAAGGACGCCTCATTCAAACCCACAAACAATCTGATCTACCCTTTGAATTTCTTTCGGTATTGTGTATTGCAGGGTCACCTGTATCCCATCAATATTGTGGACAAAATGTTGGCATAACATTGTCACTGTCATTGTGAGCCCTAATTACAATTAAACCAACTACGTCTGTTTTGTGGTTCATTAAAACAACTTGTATTCACTCTGTGTCCTCTTCCCTCCACCTGTCTCCTCTCTTTGCAGGACTGTGGCAGCAGAGGTCAGGAAGCAGATAGCTGGCCAGTATGGGGGCTCCCCACAACTCTTCAAAAACCTCAACGTTGGGACCGCAACAAGCAACACGGTGAGCAGTCTCAAAGACTATTGGAATTGAAATATCATTGACATCCTGCGTTGGATCATCACAATAATGTGACAGCTGCTTCTGCTGCATTGTTTGAAAACATCTGACAACAAGCCCAAATTTCAGTGTCACTGTCTGCACCAGCAGCTGATGTACTGTTGATTTTCCAGATTGGGACAAATACAGTTCTGGTGTCTGCTGTGTCAGGAAAACAAACACATGAGCTGACGAGCTGTCTGTTCACATACCTTTATGTCTTGTGTATTCAGAAATAACATACAGAGTTCATATGAGCTCAGTTATACATTTTACAGTTTTACAAAGTTTGACATTTAGGTTAGATGTTAGACATATTTCATTAACAGACCCAAACAGAATCTGCACCTTTTTTTCAAATAGTTTTCAGCAGCAATCTAGAACAAAAATCTGCAGAATGTTGTTTGCTTGTAATGTGATAGACATGATCCATTTAAGATATAATTCATGTAAGATAACAAAGATAGTTTTTGAGCAAAAATAAGCACACACAAGACACATGATAGTACAATAAAACAACCTAAGAATTGCTCAAGCAGGGCTGAATGAAATATTGAATTGCTCAAGCAGGGCTGAATGAAATATTTAATCTTTAAGTTTTAGACTTTAGTTCATTAGCAGCAGTTCAAAACGGAATGTGAACATTTGTTGGAAAACTGAAACTAAAATGCAAGATTCAGTGAGGAACAAAGGGAGCAAGAATTAATTTGTCAAGGCATGAATAACTTATTTCCCAGCAATTGCAACTCCAACATATTTACAGACAAATACATTAATAAATAATTGGTAAGGTAAAATTCAGAATTTTACAAGCAGTGTCTCTGTTCATTTGAAACCTGTGGCGTCAGAATTCTGTGATTACAGATCCCGTGTGGGTCTGACCATCAAGCAAGTGCAGTATTTTAACAAAATGGATATTTGCTGACTTCGGTCTAAGTGTACCACAATATTACAACCCTAAGACTTGGATGTAAGTTTCTGTTTAGTTGGTGGTTATTTGAATGACGGCACGTCCTGCTAAACACCGTGAGGCATAACCACTGACTGGCCTGCACTCCACATCCAGTCTCTGCTGTAGTGTTTCTAGTTTACGAGTGTATGACACCAGACCAGACGGTGTGTTTGTTAAAGGGGTAGTGCCAATTGACTGTCAGCTGCCCTGAGACAGAACACCAGCAAATACTCCCCCTCCTTCTTAATTAGCCTACAGTTGGCTTTTTAATTAAACTGTGAACAGTATTTGTGTTCAAATTCCTCAAGAGGGAGTGAGACGCACAACACACACAGAGACACACACACACATACATACATACATTCACACTTAAACTGAACCTGCTGAAACAAAGATTCTCCCAGGATTCATCACTTCAGAAGCAGACTAAGATCCGTGAAACTAGTCTAAGCTTGAAGTAGCACACTTGCTAATCTGGTTACTTAATTTTCCTGTTTGGAATGGAAAAATGAGCCATAAGCTAGAACTGCTGTCTCAACAGAAATAACAGAAATTACCTCATATTTTTGACCTGTTGGTGCTGTACTTGGTGCAGATTCATAGACTGACTAATAACCCATAACTCTGCTACTTTCCTCAGAGGTTGTGTGGGGAATCAATTCCCTGAAGCCCCCACTAAAAACTAGTGACTTTAGGACTTTACCAAGACATTTATGTACAATAAAAATAAGAATAGGTGCAGACAGGAGAAACGAACAGCTGACTATGTCTTCACAGCTAATTAACTTTTCCTATCTCTCTGATCTCTCCCTCCTACTCATCACCCACCAGGTTCCCCTCACAGAGGCGGTGGAGCCGGTGGATTTTGAGGAGTACCTCATCACTCACCCTCCTATCGTTGAGTCGGGTCCCCTGAGAGACCTGATTGAGTTTCCCCCAGATGATATTGAGGTCATCTACACACCCAGGGAATGTCGCACAGTGGCACAAGCCGTCCCAGAGGAAGGGTAAGGCTGCTGTGTGGTTAAAATACTGTAGTTGGTGGTGGAAGGCATGGAGTTTAGTGCAGTCTCACACTATATTTTTTGACAGTTTTTTTCCCATACAAGAGCATTTTTCATATTCACTGGATAATAGAGGGGTCTATAAAAACAAAAATAATAATAATTTTACATAGAATGACATTTTTCAATGCACATAGCAAGGTTAATATTACAGATTTACACCAATTATGCTATTTTGCATAAAACTCTTATATAATGGACTGAATGCGAAATACTTTAGATATTTATAAAAACAGACTATAGGCCTTACAGCTGTCCATCTACACCCCTAAGTAGAAAGGGTGTTATTAAATCCATGAGGTTTGAGTGTTTGCAATTCATAAATCCAAAATGCCTCCCTTCTTTCACTTGGAAATGGTGGTAAATGATTTTAAGAGCTTTGCTTTTTAAGTTTAGAATTTACAGGGTGATCATTTTTGTGTTTGCATTTTGATTTACCACTTGGTTCCACATTTGAGTTCCATTTTCCAACTCTATTATCATTTGCTTGATGGAAAAATATTATCTCTTGCCAAGTAACCCTCTTTAAATTCTATGCCACATGGTCGTGAAGCTGTGCTAAGGCCGAAGGTGTACTTGCTGTTTAACCAGATGTTTGCGTTTGCATATGCATAGGGTTCATTTCTGAGGAGTGGTATTAGATACTGCGCACAGGAAGTACTTGTATGTTGATGTTGTCTAATCATACAAATCAAAATCCTATCTAAAAATAAAGAATGGTGTCTTTGTGTATATATTTTGTCAATATTTTTTAAAAAAGTTGTCATCTATTTGGACTTTTGAAGATTAATTACTTTAGTAAAAGCAGGCATTATTCACTGCACAGAGTGATGTGTGATGTGATGTGCTCTGTAAGACTTTATTAATGCTGTTTTTAATTATTGTAGCAACATTTGAAGATGAAAGACCTGTGGGCTTGATGTCATTGCTTACTATGGCTCTTGGTATTTCAGAAGAGGTCACGTAAACAAGTGCACTTCACTGTGTGATGTACCAGAAAAAATAAATTACATCAGTCTATTAGCCTGTCATCTTTATTCACTTAGACTAATGCATTTAAAGTCTCAGTCATGCTATTAAAAGAAATCGTGTTTGATTGATTGGGTCTGTCTGGCTGCAGGGACACTGATCCTCATGTCAGAGACTGTGTCAGGTCCTACACAGAAGACTGGGCCATTGTCAACAGAAAGTAAGGATGCACTTAATGGAATTTTTCATGTTTTTTTTAATGTCCATGTTTCAGTTGTTAACTCTTTAAATGTTGGGATTATATCTATAAAATATTATGGCTTTATTGAGCATTAAGAACAATTTGATGTCCTAAACGACTGCTTGCCTCCTCAGATACCACAAGCTTGGTACGGGCTTTAACCCCAACACTCTGGACAAGCAGAAGGAGCGTCAGAAGGGCCTGCCCAAACAAGTGTTTGAGGCTGATGAGATGCCAGACAACAGTAGCTACCAAGATGACCAGGTATTAAATCATTCAGTAGTTTAAAAAATGTTAATTTCTCGTGTTCTCTGGAAAATATCTGATTGGTCATATAAAGATATTCAGAGGACCGTATGTATTTTGATACAAGAGTTAACAAACGTGCCTTGAAAGTGAGCTGGTGTGTCCCTAACACTCATTTGTTTGTGTTGTGTGTCCTGTAGGATGACATGAAGCGACGGTCGATGTCTATAGATGACACCCCACGTGGCAGCTGGGCCTGCAGCATCTTTGACTTGAAGAACTCCCTCCCCGATGCCCTCCTCCCTCATCTCCTCGACCGTGCCCCCAATGAGGAGATTGACAGGCACAACGAAGAGCAGCGCAAGGCCAACCGCCACCGCGAGCTCTTTGCTCTGCACCCTGCCCTTGATGAGGTAGAGTCTACCCCTTTACCAATGCTGGGACCTTTTTCTGCTCGTCATCTTTACATTTGCAATGTAAATGTTGTTGAGTGATGGGTTACTCAGTCCAAGTAAGCCAGTGAACTCAATCTTTTGTGTCTAAAACCAGTCCCAGGATGTCAGTCAGTTTTTTTGTAATGAATACATTTGCATGGATTATGAGAGAAGTGTTTTTCATCATAGCATGGACATACAGAAAAAAGTCATTTTTGATCATTTCTACAAATGTTGGTATGTGCTCTTCAATGTGAATGTGTAGGAGGAGCCCATTGAGCGCCACTGTGTGCCTGAAGTACCTAAAGAACACTTTGGCCAGAGGCTACTCGTCAAGTGCTTGTCCTTGAAGTAAGTGGTGGACAGCCTTTTTCCAGAAAAAAAAAGCCTTTTAGCTCTTTTATTTAACTGCTGCTTTCTGCTGACCCACTCCTTTTTTCTCCCCTTGAAGGTTTGAGATCGAAATTGAACCCATATTTGCTAGTTTGGCCTTATACGATGTCAAGGAAAAGAAAAAGGTAAGCTGTTATGCTTTCCTCAGTGCCTCCTCAGCCCTGAGTTGTTGGGTCACTTCTGCACACCATTAAATTGTTGGGAGGCCAAAACGAATTTGATGAGTGGACTATAAAATTTTATGTTGTGGCCCTGTTATGCTTGTAGGAATGCAGTTAAATCATACACTGGAACTATGTATCTATCTGAAGAAGACCATCCACTGCAGGTTCTTTCCTCTCCCCTTTAGCTCACAAACACTAGAGGGTAGCAGTTGCCATGATTAGTAGATGTCTTTTATATTTTTCTCTGTGCAGGAGTATTTCACAATCAGGGCATTTGTTCCTGTAACGTTACTATGTTTGTCAGCCAACATGAGCAAGAAATCATTTTGTGGTGACACAGCCACTTTCTGAAGAATTATGAGTAAATACTAATGGTTGTCAAGTTGTGACCATATCATTACATTTAACATTTATGGTGTGATCATGTTATAATCACATTTGTGTTTCTCTCTGTGTCCCTCAGATATCAGAGAACTTTTTCTTCGACCTTAACTCTGAGCAGACGAAGGCAATGCTGCGTCCGCACATTCAGACAGCAGCCATCTCCACGCTGGCACGCTCTGCCATATTCTCCATCACCTACCCCTCCCAGGATGTCTTCCTTGTCATCAAGGTCAGACAGTGGTTATGTAATTTCTTTTGTCTTATTGAGTCTTGTTTTGCAAACAACTAAATGAATAATAATACCATTTGTATTTCTAACTGAATTAGAAAAAAGACTTTTTTAAGATACAAAAACCTTTCAGACTGGTTGTGTTAGGAAAGTTTCCTCAAGATGCTGTTAGTCCAAGACCAGGGTGCATATCTTTTTAGCATTTTCTCTTGTAAAAGTGACACTAACAAATGACTTATGATTGTCATGTTTCTGCAAAAAAAATCTCGAGAGATGCTTTTGACACGCTTTTTATTCATCATTATTTCCTTCATGGCAGCAACTGAAAACACTGTTAAAGACAAAATAGTGGTTGACTCGTATAAGTTTTTCACTCTGCTATAGCCAATATATAATACAGATGTCAAAACAAAGGATATTTTTGTCAATTCATACCCATTTTATATCAGATTTGCTTGCATTTAGGATGGGATAAATATTTTAACAACATTTAGAACCGACAGTGGCGATTGAGAAAGTTTAGGCAAACATGCAGGATGTGTGAGAGTTATAGTACAGAGCTTGAAACAGACTTTTTCACCACCCTCCCAAAACTCACAAGATGGAGTGCTAACATTGTTCCACAGCAGCTACACTGACAAGGCTGCCTGCAGATGCGCCTGCAGCAATTTTTATTTTGTTGGCTTTGTGAGTGCAGGTATTGGCAGATACTGATTATCTCAATGATAATTGACCCGACATTATTTTGTCTGTCTTTAAGTCGTGCTATAAATGGACTTGAAGAAACACTGAGGCTAATGCATTACTCTCTGGAGGAGGCGGTGTTAAACTGGTACTCTCCTCATTCATAAAGCATAGTGGATGTTGTTAGTAGTCCTGGAATACTATATGACCTCCACTTTTTCAAATGTAATGTCCTAAAGGAAGTTGTATCTTATATCTATGGGCCAGTACCGTAATTTTAATATTATTGGCTCGTATTTCACAGCTTTGTCCTATATGATCGTTTAATTACTGTGTGCAAGGGTTCTGACTGAAAGTGTGTGTTTTGTCCCAGCTGGAAAAGGTACTGCAGCAAGGTGATATTGGAGAATGTGCTGAGCCCTACATGGTCTTCAAAGAGTCAGACGCTGCCAAGGTATGATCAGTGCGAATTAGATATTGAATGGCTCATAAAAATGTTGATGTTTGTCTCAGGTGTATTAATCATGCAATACAGTATGTTGATATTTTTTCTCTTTTTTCATTATGTTATTAAAATGTTAAGTTTTAAATCAACGTCCCTGCTCCTGTCAGTGCTGCCCATTTTATGACCTGAATGTTGCACAGTGTGTGTCAGTGAATGAAAGAATAAGTTAACTTTAATAAAGTATATAAGCTGCTTTTTATACAACTTAGCTAAATGTAAATGTAAATACTAACTCAAGTAAACGTGTTTTTGTTGTAGAATAAAGAGAAGCTGGAGAAGCTTCGCAGCCAGTCAGAGCAGTTCTGCCAACGTCTTGGACGCTACCGCATGCCCTTTGCCTGGACCGCCATCCACCTGATGAACATTGTGAACAGTGCTGGCAGTCTTGAGAGAGACACAGAGCTGGAGATGAGCCTCTCAGGTCCGACATTACCTTTTTTTACACAACCCTTTAGATTGTAGCTGTAAACATCTCAGTATCAATTAAGAGTCACTGGATGGAGGTACAAAAAACTGTGTTAATGTTTTGATGTTTCAGCTTACTCACAGCCTTAATGTCACATATAGTTATCAGAGGACAGAGATTGTGACAGTGACCCTCCAGTCACGCATGAGGCTCATGAGCATGTCAATACATTACCACTCTTTAAAATCGTTATCTAAAAAACAACTTTCCAACAACAAATAGTAAGAAAGGCAAATTTAAACAAAGAGGAAAACAAAGTATCCTGCCATATTGATCCTTTCTGTGTTATTTTGAGTTTGACCTGGTTTGTCTAACCTTTAACCTCACAAGGTATCTTTGATGCTGACTGTGGTGGTGACCTTTTTGGTGCTAGTCAGATCAGAAACACATGGATCAGAAATATGGGATTAATCTAGAGTCTGTTTTTTTGATTTCCTAAAAAGGTGTCAGACAGAACTGAAGGTTTTAAAATGTTGATTTTCTGTGTGCAGAGAGAAAAGGCTCATGGTCAGAACGGAGGAATTCAAGCATCATGGGAAGGCGTTCCCTGGAGAGGACCACCAGTGGAGATGAATCATGCAGTCTAACTGGCTTTAGACCTGCAACACTTACCATCACCAACTTCTTCAAACAGGTCACGTAGTACACATACTACACATTCACAAGCCTTAAATATCTGTATTTTATGCACTTCTTAGGATACACAGACAAAGAGTGATTAGTTTTTTAGCTTATCAGTCAGTGCTGTTCTTTCTCTTCACAATTTTAATTAAACTGGCATGTGCTGCACTTGTATGTTTAGGAGGGGGACAGACTGAGTGATGAAGACTTGTACAAGTTCCTGGCTGATATGAGAAGGCCTTCTTCAGTACTGAGGAGACTCAGACCCATCACAGGTACAAACATGGATTAAATGTTCTTGTTTTTTAAACGTTATTTATATTCTTGGTAGTTGGCATCATAATTCCCTTGAATTATGTGAAAATTTGAGCAAGTGAACCACTTGTGTTTCTAATGAAAGTATTCGTTTTGATCTCTCCTTATCTCCCCATACACTCAATCCCTCTGACTGTCTCCACAGCCCAGCTGAAGTTGGACATTTCTCCAGCTCCAGAGAACCCCCACTATTGCTTGACCCCGGACCTTATGCAGGTTAAACCTTACCCAGACAGCAGGGTACGCCCCACCAGGGAGATCCTGGAGTTCCCTGCCAGGGACGTCTATGTGCCAAACACCACATACAGGTACAGAAGAAAACATGAGTTTGTAAAAATCATTTTGTCTGTTATTTTACAGTTTAGTCATTTTCGTTTGGAGAGAATATTCTTTTGTCCAAGCTTTCTTTCTAAATGTCCTGTCAGCAGGTTACAGTAATGCAAGTTAAAAAAAATGAAGACTAATTTTAGGTTAAGAGCAACTATTGAATTAATCAACTTGAATAGTATTTGAAATATTTTTGAAATGTATTTTCATGTCACTTGACATTCTGGCATAGCTTCATTGGCTTACATGTGGATTAACATTTGTACAAATAGTAGAGGGATTCTTGTTGGACAGTATAGAATGAATATAGGCAAGATGCCACATATTTATGAGCTATATGCACACATACTCTTTATTGATCACGAAGTCAGTGAATAACGACAACCTCAATCAAAACCTAAACACATCTTCAGCCTGTAGAAATCAGAACATCTCTATTCAATCTTTGCACAGTGATGACAGATGAGGTGGCTTGTTAATGTTCACCTCATGTCTGCCCACGCACAAGTGCTATTTTTGTCAAGGTCACTTGGACAGATGTCCAAACGTTGCTGCTGACATAGTCTTGCTACCACAGACCTTGTTTGTCCGCAGATCACTGCTTTTCTTCCCATTGTAGATAGAACTAATACCAGACCTAGTTTCCCACCGTAGAGAGCCAATAGAACTAGGTGAAAGAAAATCAAAATGTTTTTATTCTGAATCTTCTGTCTTTAATAATTGTGTTGCAAAAAGAAAATTGTCTGGGGTCAGTTTTTATTGTTTAACATTCTTATCTGTCACTGCTTGTTTTTAAGTATATATCAAACAGACTCATTCAGGTCATTGAACCTGAACACTGATACGGGGTTACTAAGTTTCATCAGGCAACCCCATTTTTATATATTTTTTATTTACCTAAAAGGTTTGGGACACAGACACTGCAATGGAAAATAACACATTGTTTTCTACCTTAAACCACTGCAGATATTACTGTATTTATATTCAGAATATAGCAATATGGAATCGTGGCACATTTACAGGGGACATATTTTTGCCTCTAATGGCAGTCAGTATTTTATTTTCCCTCCAAAATTTTATTTGGTTTGATACAAAATTATAAGTCAACACACTATAAAAATGTACTCAAGTTAGATAGTCATTATGTCATGATTTTTATTTTGTTTTCATAAATATGAGTTGTCATTATTGTGTATTTATTTATTGAGTATTGTGTTGGTATGAGGCACATTTACAGTACAGTCTATGTTCTAATAATGGACGAGAGTCAATATGACTCAATAACATAGGAAATATGTAGACATGGTGTTTCTAACAATACCAGCATAAATCAGATAATAGCATGAACATAGTTTAAATACTTTACAGAGTAAAAAAAAAACATAAAACAAACAAAGCGAAAAACAGTGTGTTGCCAAAGCTCTGGCTCTCAAATATTTGTACTGTATTTGACTGCCCCCGCTAGATGTTTTTTCCATTAAACTAGGCATGAAGTAGAGTAAAATACCAGTACAAAAAGTACATGGCCTTCATTGGAAAAATCACCAGTTTGAGATGTTGGAGATCCAGTGTTTCTCTTGAACCCTGACTTATATAATTTACATGCTTTAGGTAATAACTTGTTGGTAGTACTGCCTGTAGCTACTGGGAACATGCAACAGTTTCACATCACAAAGATAAAATACATTTTAAATAGCTAACATAGAAGCTGTCGGATACATTTAAGTTCACAGAAAGAATAACCAAGCCAATCTCTCCTCATAGTTTTCATTTTTTCTACTGCAGTACTAGGACACTTTTCAGCCAGCACTGAATGAGGTTACTGATGTGGATCAATATGTCTATTTTGCAAGCAATTGCAGATGTTGCATAATGACAGTTCTGCTGTCCAAGACTCAATAGGTTAATGACCTGTGTGACACGGTTGCATCATTGCAACTGTTCAGCAAAGTCTGGCTTGTGATACTTCTGGCCTGGTGTCTGTTAGGAAGCAGTCAGCCTAATGTGGCAGATAAACTAGGAATTTAGTGTCACAGATGTATAAAATGCCTGTGTACTTCACTGTCCCCGTCTATGGAATGTTTTGATTGAGCGTTAAATATTATCAGTGTTTGTGGAAAATGCCAGCAGTGTTGTAAGAGAGGATATGAGTTCAGTAGAGGCTTTCAGCTGTAGAGGCTGGTCGTATGGTGATCTTGGTCATCTTGAGTGAATATGAGGGCCCTGTGCCAGGTTTCCAGTAGATGCCCCTCCTTCTCATTGAGCGTCCTTTTGCTCTCAACCACGAATACCGTCCATTAAGGTTTGTCTCTCCACAGACATTGAACCACCAACCACCTGCCAAAGATTTAGGATACGTTATCAACAAAACTTGGTATTTACAAATTGTTCTCAACAAGATAGTGTTTTATACTACCAACCAGCCACTGTTTGAGTGCAGAAAAAAGCAGAAGTATCTGCAGTGCTTCTCATTATTTTCTTAATGGCTATACAAGGATACGGGTCATCATGAAGCCCTTGTGCTGAATCAGCTTGTAAAACCATTTACCTGTGTAACTGCGAGCACAGTTGGAGTTTCGATGGTTGTCGTAATTTCTGTCTTTTGTGGAGAATCTCATGCCGGTGCTGTTGCCCATGGCATCAGGCAGGTCACCAGAGAAGTGGGTGAGATGTAGGGTGTAGTCCTTTGAAGGACCCTCCAGTGAGAAGCGGTACTCAGCCCAGTGCTTCTCCTCCTTCCAGTCCTCCAAATCCAGACGCAGGATGTAAACTCCCTGCTGTGTAAAGCTGTGGATCTTCTTTAAGCCCAACCAGAAGTCCCCTGCAGAATACACCAGTTTATGTAAAAATATTTTTTCCATCTTTTCATTAGCAGGGAATCTTTCAGGGCTCTGCAGTTTTCTGGTATTGATAATTTCTTAGAGACAATTTTTTTAATTTACTAACTTATCAGATTCTACTTTGTTGCCAGTAAGCTTAAAGACAGCCATTTTTAATCAGAGCAGACATGCATGTACTTGTTTCCTGTAGCCCGTGGAGGATTGCTGCATGAAACTGTAAGGTATAATCATTTGGGAGGCTGTTGCGAGAGGAAGTTGGAACTATAATTAATGCCTGCAGGAGCCATTATTTTTAATGTGGCATGGCTGCACCTATAAGCAGCTGCCTGACCTGAGCTCTGCAGAGAAAGCTGCCAAAAGGCATTGTGTACTCAGACAATACAGGAAGTCACTTAATCAGTTCACAGATAATTTGTAACAATGACCATTTCCTATGACTAGGGTTTCAGGAAGTATTTGCAAAGGGTCCAGTGCTCCAATTCTATCTTTAGATACTTTTATTTTGTGATACTAAAAGATTGAAAACAATTTTAATTACCCTTATTCTGCAGCAAAAGCAGAGTATAGATTTGCAATAGTTCCTTTCTGAACTACATACAGAACAGCCATATATGTTTAGTATCCCTTGAAGGGTTATTAAAGAATGTGGATTTATTGCAAGTTAGGAAAAAGTCTATATCAAATGGTATATGGTTTTGGTAAATGATAAAAGGACTCACTTTCCAGATCTCCAAAGCCTCTCTCGTACTTATTCCATGTCTGGTCAAAGTCCACTGAACCATCGACCCTGCGTTGGATGACAGTCGAACCTCCATCTGTAGAATGGATTGGAAATGTTTTTCAAGTCATGTTTCTGTTGCTGAAGCCGGACAGAAGTTTACACAAGGATCAGGAAGCCTCCTTATCATAGATAATGTGACTTGTATATCTGCCTCATTTGCATCCCTCTTGGATAATCTGTTCCTGTGGCAATCTAACTTGATAACCTTTTGGTTTTTGTTTCTTGCCTCCTATTAGTGTCTCTAAACACAGAGGCAGTTTTTTGATGCTCTCGCTAACTCGGATGGCTGTGGTCTCACCCACCTGAACCCATTTCGCAGTAAACGTTGAATGGCTCCGATTGGTTTGGCTTGATAACATAAATTCCACTGTTTGCCTCTCCTTTGTTAAACAAGTCACTGCAGTCCATGGGGAGGTCTGAAACACAATAACAAAAATCAATATGAATGCATCGAAATTTCAACAAATCTTTGCATTCTGCTTTTATTTTAGGACATTTCATATTTGTGCCAACATCTTGAAAAACTGACGATACAGTTAAATAATTTTACCATTGGTGTCCAGGCCAGTTGAGTTTCCTGTCAGATATTCAAACATATCAGAAGCTGCAGGGTCTGAATCCATTTGCTTATCGACTGTGTCTTGAAAGCTGTCATAGCTTATCTGCAAGAGAGTGCAAATTATTCTGCAATGTTAAATTATGTTGTCAGCCCAAGAAAAAGCAGATTTCCCTCCTCATATTCATAGTCCATTCCCATAAAAAGCAGAATTTGCATAGATAGTTCTAAGGACCAAACTAGATTCTCACTGAAAGCAGATGTTTGGCTTGATAAAACAAAATGTTTTGAAAACTTGTTGAACAGTTGTCTACCTTTTCCTCCAGATTTTTAATCTTGATTTTCTGGTTGTCAAGTTGATCGTGCTGGTCCTTCACAGCTTTCAGCAGATTGGTGATTGTTTTCTCTTGAGCTTCAATCACCTCCTGAAAATGCCAAAATAAAAACAGTAATTGTTGATTATAACTATACATCTGTTGCATGGTACAATATTTTAAAGAGAAACTATCGACTCATCTAAATTGAACAAATTGTTAAGTATAGGTTGAACATTAGTTATTTGTGTAACTCTAATGGCCATTTGTTCCACATACTTTATTTTGATAACGTCTAAGTGGAGTTGGAAACAATAACGCAACAGATCAATTATCATTACTGTAATACAGCAATAGATCATGGTCATATGAAGATAAATTCACTACACAGGCTTATCTTGGGACCATTCCTCTTTCTGTGTAAAGTCCAGCTATTTGTTTAATAGCCATTTAGGTTGATTTTACCCAGTTTAGTAGAGTTCAGTAAATGTATTTTCATTGTTGACTCGATTTGAGGGTGCATTTTTTATTTGCATGCTTTTCTCTTCTGTATTTCTTTCTCTTCTACATATCTACTAACTGATGTGAAATTTAAAAGGATCACTGATGAATTTCTTTAGCACGTATCAGCTACTTACTTTGAGCGTTGTGATTTCACTCAGCTGGTCAGCAGGGACCATGCTCTGCGACAGTCCCTTCAGCCGGTCCTCGAGGCTCCCCACTTTGCTCTGCAGCTGTGAACGCTCCTGCAGGATGCTGTTGATCTTAGAGTTGATTTCCAGCGACAGGTTCTTGATCTCCTCATTGTTGGCCTTCAAGAAATTGGTGGTCTTCTTCAGCTCCTCCTCTTCCTCCTTGATCTCCGATGTGACCACTGAGAGCTGGTAAAAAGAGCGGTCGAAAATGTTCAACTTTTGGAAGATGTCGTTGATTTGGGCTTTGGTCTTGTGGACAAACTCCCGTAAACTCTGGCCTAGCTGAAGGAGGCCGTTGGCAAGTAGACGAACGTCATCCAGCATAGCAAAGCGAGACTTTGCCTCGGTTGGGCTTGGTCCTGTGGTGAAGACCTGGGATGGCAGGGTCGGGTACTGTCCTCTATCTGATGATTCCAAAGTGACAGCAGCAGTGGAACTAGCTAGCAGCAGCAACAGGCAAAATAGCTTCATCATGACTTTTTTTGTTCCAACCAGTCCTGATTTCACTACTTGCTCTCCTCTACTCTGTGCTCCTCTCGACAGTCTTTCCTCTCCCTCTTAACCCAGACTTTCTTGCTGTTTAAATGATGTGAGAGCAGCCGCCTGCCCTGTGTTATATACTGCCCTCTCAGTAGAGGAGGGGGGGATTAGCTGATCATTAAACCCTACTATGTTTTAGCTCTGTACCCTACCTCCTCCCAAATCCCCCTCCAGCCCTCCCTCTCCTGAACAAACAAATCACAGCAGTGAGCAAATGACATATACGTCCCCCCTCCCTTCTCTACTACCCATTTAACCCCAATCCCCTCTCCATACCACACCCTACCCTGTTCTCCATCTGTGGTGCAGAGCTTTAGCTGATCAGCAGAAAGCCAACAATGGCCATCATAGGTTTTTGATGGATCGTCAGTCTGATCAATCTCAAACCTTATAACCCTGCACACACTTTGCACTGATTGATAATGCTGTGTTTAATTAATGCTCTCGGGTTTGATTTAGCATCCTGCTGAATCAGCCTAGCAGCACTAGGCGCTCTTCCCCTTCTCTCTCTCTCTTTCTTCTCCCTTTGCATGGGGAGGGGAGTGAGCCTGTCATCAGTGCCAGGGTTGAGCTTCTGGGCATGAATGATGTTGGAGAGTTTGGACAGTGTGTACTCATCATCTTGGTTTTATTGCTCAGCCTTGTCATTTTTTTCCCAACTTTGTCATGCCATGTGTGATATTTTTCAATGCCATCAGACATGAAATGGGGAATATATAGTTTACTGATTAGCTTGCAACTTTAAAAGGATCATTCCTGTGCACTGAATCCTGTCGTAAAAAACAGCTTTATGGGAAATTCTTAGTAAGTTGTTTCACATAGATTTGCGGTGTTGGTGAAATATGTCCACCTTCAGCCAGAGAGGGAGGAGAAACTAATCAGTGAAATGACTTGCTGTAGTATTTAATTGGAATATAAATATTTATACTTTTGGCACCCCATGCTGTGTGGTTCCCAACCTCCAAACTAAGGTTTGTCTTTTAATGTGGTGTGAAAAGGGCCTTCCAGACCAAAGAATTGCCATGTCATGCAGTCATAGCATTTTTTTTTCCTAATCAAGGCTTAAATTTGGTTCTTCTTCACAAAGGCATGTCCTGCTTGTAACTTTTGTGAAATTTTTGTATTTATTATTGAAGTATATTTTCATTAGTTAGCTGATCAGTCACTTTGTGTGGCAAAAGAATATTTTATGACATTATTATGAAAAATTGACCCACTCGCAAATGATGTTTGTTCTGTGGCCTCTGGTTAGCTTTGTTGTAAAATGGAAACATTTAGCACTCTGGCTGTTACAGAACACCTTAAAATACCACACAGTCATTTTAATGAGCTTTCTGTAGTAAATTGTGGTTGAATGGATGGATTACCTCAGTTCTCAGTCATGAAGGACTGCTATTTGAACATAGCAGAAAGAAAGGGGTCCTATGGAAAAGAAACATTTGGCCAAAGACTGAGAGAATGTGCCAGGAATTTGCTTGATCAGCATAAACCTGGTAATGATATTCAGTATCCTTCATGCCAGCACAGTGGTTTGCACTGTGGCTTAACAGCAAGAGGGTTAGGGGTTTAACCTAATGTGGCCTGTTGGGGCCTTTCTCTCTGAAGCTGCCATGATCTGAACATGTTCATATTTGCAGTTGAATTTTCACTTCACAAATCACAAACACGCCACTGAACAGCTGTCAGGTGGAAATAATGGGGTTTTCACATTCCTCTACCATGTTTGTTTTGTGTAAGTGTTAACTTGATGCATTCCAATTTGATTTGATTTTGATTATCCATACTGCTGCATCTGTAGCTATATTATTATGCATGCTATCCTTAGATATTCATGTGGTACTGTTTGTAGCAATTGCAATTCCATGCATTGTTCACCTCTTATGTTGACCCCTGGTTGAGAGGACTGCTCTGGTAACATGCTGTGAGTCACTCCTTTGTTCCATGGTTGGACGGTGTACCGGCGCCCTTCTACCAGTGCCCCATCTTTTGTTAATCACAAGGGGAAAGAAACATACACAGTTGTAACTGTCATTATTTAGTGGGATGAGGCCCTTTTTTTTTTTAGAGAAGAAGAACTTGTTAATATTTAGCTGTATTGAAACAGTTCACTGAAGATGACCAAGAAGTGTTAAATTTATCTAAATTTAGGGATAATCTAAAATTTGTTCATCCAAGATCAGAAATAAACCTATTTGCGTTTGTCAAACGCCACAGACTTATAGTATAGCCATACTCTCATACTCTTTTTGGTGGCATCTCTGCATGGTGGAGTGCCAATCATGTCACATACACAATGCTTAACACATGTGACATTACTGCAAGCGTTTTTTGATTTTGCTAGAGCTGGGTACACAAAGGTTTGAATTCAGGTCTAGTTTGACTGGAGAAGTTAAGTTACTACTTGATACTTGGGTATTTGGGTAACAAGTACCAATACCCAGCCCTGGCTGCCTATAAATAGCAATGTCTGGTGCTGAGGTGATGTAATCCACTGTTAGGAGGTCACTATCAAGTGGCACTTATGCCAGCATAACTAAAAGCACAGCCTCTACTATTATGGATATAGTGCCAACATCCATTCATTTGTTCAGGATGGAAAATGTAAAATTAACCGTCCATAGAATTTTAGCAGATGTTGACAGTATTTGTGAGAAATAAATCATAGATGTTTGGACCATTTTTTTTTTCTTTAAAAGTTGGTTACTTTTTCGTCATTTTAATTAGTTAAGAAGAGAATTAATGCACTCATCTCAGCACCTTACAAACTTTTAAATTCTCCAACATTGCAGTGTCCCAAGGTTTCAAGGTTCATTCATTCATCATTTTAGAAAAGTTTGGAGTATATTGGCACAAATGCGAGTTTGCTTTCACAGTATTCATGTGTGCTGAGTAACCTAAGTTTGATCCAATGAGAACTGAGCAATAAATGATACAGCCATTTGTGTTTTTATGGGTATTTCAGATCAGCCACAGTAAAGTTATCTTAGGGTGTATTTCAGTTCAAATTCATCCCACTTTAAAGCTTTCATTATAATTGTGAGGACTTTTTAGTTGGGGATTAAACAAGAAGCCAATGAGTGAAATCTTATCATCAGACCAGAGAGATTCCCACGCTTTCTTGTCTGTTGTGGTTCCAGCTGTGGTCTCTGTGGGGCCATCCCCCACAGACCTGACTACGTCATTGTGGTTTGTCAGCTGATCCTGGGTTACTGTGCACTTCCTATGGTGGGACCTCCCATCACAGTGTAGTAACAAGTGTTTCTGACAGTACAACACCGGCAACAACAATTTCTTTTGCTGACAACAACGGTCAGGATTTTAACATGTCACTTTAAGCATTTTAATATAAATTAATATGTTTTAGCTCTCAATTGTGAAAGTAAAGAATGTAAAACAGGAGTGGGTTTTCATTCCTGTCCCCTCCTTTCCTGGAAAAATGGCATCTATCTCCTTTCTGTCAATCCATAGTCAAGTGCCTGCAAAAAACTGCCCTATTGTTATGAGAGAAGCAATTTCCAATGATTCCCACTCTTATCAACTCCTGCTAACGTTTTTCCCAGTCCCATGATTAGTAGTAAAAATGACACCTATCCTGTAGAAATAGGAGAAAAAATGTCAGCCTCTGTTGTGAAGTAGAATCAACCAAGTTTTTGCTGGGCGAAAGTCTGCTGTTATGTCATGTTTTTGGCTTTGCACTGTATGATGGAGGGGATAGCAGGCTCTCATTGCATTTCTTAAATCATCAGCTATTTTTTGGCCAGATAGTGGTTATCTACAGTGAGTCAAATATCCTCCTCCCCTTGTGCTCTCAACTTTTTGAAAAATGTAGTTTATGATTTTAAAGTTGATGTACCTCCCATGGTTATTGACAGGACAAGTCTCCTGTATTTACCAGTTTGAGGATGTTTTCCCTACCATGATGGCCTTGCACTCTGACATTTGTCATTTCATGGAATCTGATGTAACTATGCTCGTTAACTAGGTCAAGCACTTTAAAAGACACTTTGGTTAGATAATAAAGTATGAGGACATGGACTAAGTTCCACACAGTGAAGGGAAATTACTATGCAGTATTATCAGATGTAGTATGGATGTTAAACTAACCTGTTTAATTACAAATATAAGTTTTAAAGCTTTTAAAACTGTATGGGCAGCTCAAAACATTGATGTAATTACCCTTCTTAATTTTATGATACAAATGCATTTTTCTTTAATACTAACTTACAGTATGTAGCTGTATGAGGTTTATAGATTGTCGTATGTCTTTGTTGCAGTTGCCGAAATAACAAAAATAATTGATGACATGCTTTGTTTTTTCTGTGTTCATGTCTGACTTTTAGGAATCTGCTGTATGTGAACCCTCAGAGTCTTAACTTTGCCAATCGCCAAGGCTCTGCCCGCAACATCACAGTCAAAGTGCAATTTATGAACGGAGAGGACCCAAACAATGCAATGCCGGTACCCAATGACTTCTACCATTTGATGATAAAATGAGTGACAACATCACCGTATTATTGTCATCCAGCATGGCACCATATTATGTTAATGCTGCCAAATATACTTGGGCAAATACATGTTGACAAATAGTTATTCGAACATGGCATCACAACATCTGAAAACAAACTTTTTTTTTTCATTTCCAGGTGATATTTGGGAAGTCCAGCTGTGCAGATTTCTCTAAAGAGGCCTATACTGCTGTTGTGTACCACAACAGGTAAGAACTTTGTCTTTTTGCGTCTTTAGGCTGGAATAATCTCTATAGATTGCTGTAGGGAATGGTAATGAAATACTGGTAAACTAGTTGTCAGTCAGCTAGTTGTCATCATTACAATATTACTTATGTGATGACCACTCTTGGCAATGCCATGTTAACAGCGAGGTCTGAAAATAATTGCACTCATTGTCTCCATGATTGTCAAGAGATTGGTGGAATGAAAATTAAATTCACAAATATTCTCCTTTAATTTAACGTAAGTGCAACATCTACTCTTGCACCTCCATTACCCTACCTTTGATGGCGTTCATTAAAGAATAGGTTGAGTCAACCTTCTGGATATTGTGAAGTGGTGTCCTTGGCACAAGTTTCTTCCATCTCTACATAAGAGCTGAGGGGTCTCTAATATTTTATCACCACTATTAGGTGTTTTTTACGACATCCAGTGGTACGTCATTTGTCACCCAGGGGTCACACCTTCAAGGCTAAAATTAATCAACCTGTGAATAATGTACCACTGTGACTAGGACAATCATGCATCAGGACTTAATCCAGCCTTTAGAAGTGCTTATAGGTAATGGTCAATTACAGCGTGCATTTCCTTCAGAGATAGCACAATATTTCTCTTGTCAAAAGTTGTAAAGGAGATTATGATGAAAACAGGTCTTTTTAAAAAAACAAAAAAAACAAAATGTCTTGTAATCTGCAAAATCTTCCATCTTTGTGCTTACATCTTCTTTTGGTTTGATGTAATGTGCTTGGCCAACAGCCCATTATCTTTTCCACTGCGATGAAAGTTGCTCTTCCTCCTTGAGGATTTTTCTTTTTCTGGGTGGATCTGTAACCAAAATGTTTGTTCCCATGAGAAATGAGAGCCCTTCAGTGACCTTTTAAGCACTTTTGGTCATTTCCAGTTTAAGACGATCTTGGTGGGTTTGTTGATTGGCTTGCTGTAATTGTGGGTTGTTTGTTTCTGGGCCATGGCCTGCAGAAAGTTTCCCCCTGGGGAACTTTAAAGAATTCAGCTGAAGTGAATTATGATGTGTTATCTGATTGCTTTCTTTTTTTTCTTTTTAAACACTTGATTTTCACTATGGACCCTGCTGTGTCTTGAGACAAAGATTCACAAGTTATAATTGGGCTCAGCTGGAACTAGAATATGGGGCTTTCAACTGATTTCCTTATTTGTACATGGATTGATGAAAATGTCTTAGTTTGTGATCCCGTCTATCTAGAATATTAAAGCATGCGGCAAACCATTCTCTATCGTTTCCAGAATGAGTCCTACAAAGGTAATTTTGGAATGGCAATGGTAGGACATGACGATAGATATTTATGACTGACTTTTTCCCCTTTCAGAAACATGTTCCTTGGAGTGCACATCAGTGTTGAGAAGGAATTGACTACAGAGCAGGTTGCACCCTTGTAGCCTTGATGTGAAAAAAGAGACTTTTAATGTCTAGCAGTTGAACTGTTATCCATCAGCAGAGGCTTTCTCTAAAGCGAGACATTGTGTTGGTTATATAGTGTGTTCAGGCAATGGAAGATCCACCGTCAATGTGGATATAATTAGAACTGTAAGGTTTAAGAGGAATGCCCTTGAGAGGACAACCTGAACCATATAACCTCTCTACGTAGTTTGGAAACTAATCTATTTTTGGTGGCTGTCTTCCCTAATCTATCAATTTATTGAATATGAAGCAATTTGTAACACTGTTGTCGAATAGTTTCACATTATTGTCGCTAATTGCTGTGAACAGATCCCCTGACTTTCATGATGAGATCAAGATAAAGCTGCCTGCCTCCCTGTCGGACCACCACCACATTCTCTTCACCTTTTACCACGTCAGCTGCCAGCAGAAGCAGAATACACCACTGGAGACCCCTGTGGGATACACGGTAGGTAACAGCCACTGGTACAGCTACAGTAATCACATAAAGGCTGTTACTGTGGTTGTAGGTTACAACCTACAACTAATCTCGCTAATGCAATGTAATGAGTGTCAGTGCTACCAACTCTTTTACAATGACAGTAGCTGGCACTAGCTCCAAAGGTTGCCAGATGAGGTCATGGTCTTATTTGCATATTGATGACCTCATTGTGCAGTCATTTGCATAAACTTTATGTTGGTTGCAGTGAAGGAAAGAGGACCAGCTTTATAAAAGGTAGACAGAGAAAACTTTAGCCTACCTACTTATGTTTCCACATTTATTTTCTCATTATTTTCAGATCAGCTCTTTTTTTATAGTGCTGCTTCTCCGTAACAGAAAACCCTGATCTGGAGAGTGTGAGAGAAAATGAACCATTTAGATAGATCAAACTATGTACATAATCCTAAACTAGACATCTGGAGAAAGAATAAGAGAAGCTCATTTGCACTTTGAAAAATGCAAGTGAGCAGTTGTGTTTTAGAAATAAAGTTGCTAACAGGTTCAGCGGTTTTCAGCCAACTTCCTGTACATAATTTTATGTATTTATGAATAGCAAAGAGGGAACTGCATCAAAATCTCGCTATAAAACCCTGCTGTGTAATGATAAATAAATCTCTTGTATCTTGTAAAGGTCACTTAATCTAGCAACAGTTGCCAGGTTGGGAATACTGATGGGTGTAAACTTGCTCATTCACATATGTATTATATATAAAGCAAGGGTCATTCTCTCAGACACTATCCTTGTTTTTTAAACAACATGTGAAACAAACACACATGCGTACAGTTTTAGACAAATGTCCAAGTCTACATTTGAGGCTGAATTTAGAATATGCACTAAATGAAAAGTACTATTATCCTCTGTGTCTTTTTTTCCCTCTGTGTTCTCTTGTGGTCATTTTTTTCTCCTTTTCCTTCTAGTGGATCCCAATGCTACAGAATGGGCGTCTACGGACAGGACACTTCTGTCTTCCTGTGTCGCTGGAAAAACCACCGCAATCCTACTCTGTTCTCTCACCAGATGTAAGGCACAGTTTTATTTTCAAGAATGATAATGTTTTTTAAAGTTTAATTGAATTAAATTATAGTATGAAGAAGACAAGGCGATACCGACTATGTGGCTGTACTGACCTCAAATTAAAAGGTTTTCTGTAACACATAGATGAATTTTTATTATTATTACTTTTGTGCCTTTATGTGTTACAGTTACGAGCAGTTACGGTCCTTAAAGAAAAAAAACCTAACTAAACTAACTCATCATTTTGAGAAGGCTGTGCATCATTTAAAGATGCTAAGTCATTATTTTGGGATTTTAAGTCATTATTTTGAGAAGGTTTCATGTTATTTTGAGAAAGGTTCTCATTATAATGACTTACAGGATCTTAATTATTTTTCCATCACACTGGCAGAAATGGCCCTCCACAGAGAGAGGCAGGGCGTGGACATGCACACATGGAAATACAGAGCTTTCATGGAGGCATATATAACATAACACAAATCTACCTATTTGTCACTGTTAACAGACTCCAGTCTGCAGCCACAAAATTGTAGAGTAACATCAGGCTTCATGATCAAACAAAGTTTATATCATGTAGGCACTGCTTCAATATTAATATAATATTTTAATATGCTGCCTCTCCTGTGCTCTCTGCTGGCAGTCATCACACAAAATTAGTCCGGTGGTTTCCAAGCGGTTAATATGTGGACCTTCGCCACCAGCGCTTTTGGCCACACTGTGCCAAACTGTAGCACTGAATTGCATTTTCATTATCACTTTCAACGCCGAGCCGTGCCCGAGATGGGCCTACTCTGGAGTGGGGCCAAAGCGAGCCCAACCCGCCATGGCCAACCAGTCACGACCCTCCTTTCCTTTTTTCTCTCGTCTGTTGAGATACTAAGCTCATGTTTGTGCAGGAGGGCAGAGAGACAGACGTTTCTTAAAGTCTCTTAATGTTCTGCAGGTCAAGATCATCAGTCATGTTTTATGCATGATAAAGAATTGTGTACTGGAGACAACCCAAATTAAGTGCTGAGCAGATCAAATGACTGTTTTTTGAGGAATATATTATATATATCAGAGTCCTGGAGGACCCTTTGTAATATAAAAAGGATGAAATGGAAAGGCTTCAAATCAGCCTTGAAATCTTTTTAATATAAGCAGATTCTCCTTACACACACAGTGCCCAATCATTTATTTTCACTGTTAATACCATGTTCATTTTGCCAATGCAACAGATTTACTCTGCTATTATTGCATTTCAGGTTCCTCTTCCAGGGATGAAGTGGGTGGACAACCATCGAGGAGTATTTAATGTTGAAGTGGTGGCTGTTTCAACCATCCACACACAGGTAACAGTAATTTTACTAACAGTGTTTGGGGGGGATTTTGGGATTAAGCTTCATCACCTCACATCCTCCTTACTTTGTCTCATCTTCCCTGCTATCATGACTATACATCTGACCTGAGGAAAAATACTGCTGGAAAATTGAAATGAAAATGTTATCTTACTAAAATAACCTGCTTTTCAGGGATGAAGAAGAACAGTTAAGTTGTGGAACCAGTTTTCATAGAATCATTTTTCTAAGTGCCACACACAAGTTATCATTTTAAAATTCAGTTACATTAAAGAGAAACAAACAGTGTTTTCACATTTAGACAGTAATTCCTCCCTTGCACCAGTTCATTAGTGGGTGAAGCTTGCCTCGCCAGTAATTTACTGGGGTCTACTCCATCTCTGTGTCGGCTGGGGTGTGGAGGGCTTGACTGTGGTCCCTAGGAGCTGAACTGGGACTAATGTGCTCATAAATCACTGCTTCTGGCACAGATTAGACGTGCTGGGTTCTACTGTGTTCTTGTAGTAAAGTTCTTTTTGTGGTTTCCACTTGGTGAGCCAACTTACAGATGAGTAGATCCAAGCTTACTTTTGTTTGTGGAGTACCTTCCCCTTTTTTTCTCTTTCTCATTTCTCTGCCTTTAACTCTGTTATGTTTTTCTTTTCTTTTTCACCCATCTTCATTATCTCTCTCTTCTCTTATGTTCCTTTACCATCCGTGTCTTTCGGTACCCTCTTTCCTGCATCATCTTGCATTTGTTTTGACAACAAATTCACTCCATCCACTCCTATCACTTTCCCTCTCCAGGACCAGTACCTGGACAAGTTCTTTGCCTTGGTACACGCTCTGGATGAGCACATGTTCCCTGTCAGAATAGGAGACATGCGCATCATGGAGAACAACCTGGAGGCTGAGCTCAAGTCCAGCATTGCAGCGCTCAACTCTTCCCAGCTGGAGCCAGTGGTTCGATTCCTTCACCTTCTACTTGACAAGCTTGTGTTGCTTGTAGTGCGGCCGCCAGTCATTGCTGGGCAGATAGGTATGATATTGTATTTGTCTTCGAAGGCTTTCTTTACATTTTGGAAATTGCTGATGAGTAATGCAATATGCCTCTCACAGTGTCTCTGATGTGGAGGCTTTTTGAAATGTCTGAAACAGATATTTGCAATGATTGCTCAGCATCAGTCATGCAAGGACGAACCATATTTAATTCCTTCAGTACTGCATATTTAATCGCCAAATTTAAGAACTGTTATCTTGATCATTATGACAAATTTGTGAAGACCAAAGAGAATCGGGCATCAGCGGAAAAAAAAACTGCCACAAGTAGTTTTCTCATTTTGCACAATGAATATATAGATTTTGAAAATCATTGTAGTTTATGTCTGCATCAGCCAGAGGTATGTCACAATAAGAGTAGGCATAATAATGGGCTAATTCCATAACAAGAGAGGCTTGATGCTCTCTGCAGTTAGGTGGAAAAAATGTGCATGTATCTGCATGAACTGTACACACATGTTAACTGTGTGTGTATCTGCACTGCTCTTTGTCCATGTCAGCCTTTTGCACACGTGTAACTTTGCTTCTCTCTGTACCTCTCTGTGTTTGTGTTCAGTGAATCTGGGCCAAGCATCCTTCGAGGTCATGGCATCCATAGTGAACCGGCTTCATAAATACCTGGACACCAGCCAGGACATGCATGGACGCAACGGCCTGCTGTCCTCTTACATCCACTACGTCTTCCGATTGCCCAGCACTGACCCCAACTCACCCTCTCCAGGTATTTCTACTGTCAATACAGTGAAACCACCTCATGTTTTCTTTATTCTATGTCTGTTTTTCTGTTTTCTCCTTTTAAGTTAACTTCATCCAACCCTCAGCTCACCTTCACTGGGTGTCTTATTATCAACCCTACCTGCCATAATTTTTCTTCTTCTATTTCTTTTTATCTTTTGCTTTTTTCCTCCCACATCTATTTTGTCCTCTGCCTGCCCAACACAGACCCCAACTCATCCGTAACAGGTAGATATGGCCCGCCACTGTACATCTTAATCTGTGTGCAATTGTTCTTCCCTCTAATATTAAAGCTTCATTTAGTTCCTCATGCAGTATTCCATTTTGGTAGAGCATTTGATGTGTGGTATGTGATTTTCAGCTTGTATTACATCCTGCATTAGCTACTAAACCATCCACTGCTAAGACACATTGGTTGCTAATTATTTATAAACAAAAACATTTGTGAACTACTTGTGTGTGTGGTCACTGCACACGCGATTTAAATTTGGGGAGCGGGAGCAGAGTTAACATGCAACCATCATGTCAGTGGACTTAAAATTGCTTGGTAGAAGTAGTTATTCCCATCACATCCCAGTTGTCCCATTTTCCTTCTTCTGTGTTTCGTCCCAGGCCCGGGAGGGTTGGGAGGTTCGGTTCACTATGCCACCATGGCTCGCTCAGCTGTACGACCAGCCAGCCTCAACCTCAACCGCTCCCGTAGCCTTAGCAACAGCAACCCTGACATCTCCGGTACGCCCACCTCTCCTGACGATGAAGTCCGCTCCATCATTGGCAGCAAGGTAAGGTCATCAAACAATGACTTCGCTCATATATGAGCCAATAACTTGTTTTATCTTCAGTTCAGATGATTTTGTGTTAAGGCATAAAAGACTCAAAATGTCACATGTGGTCCTAATGTAGACAGAACCAGCAGAGATAGATATTAGTGCTTTTTTTGGGCTCTTTGGCCCTATTGTAATATTTGGCTTCTCCACACTGCACGTGGATATCAGATATCAGAGTCAAATATTTGCATTGGTGCCAGCAGCTCTCATTGATTTGTGATGTATTTTAGACACGCTCATGCTGGATGATTGCACTGAATCTATAAGTTCTAACCCACATCAAGGTAAAGGCCTTCTATGTGTTCAGTGACCCAGGGGACTATTTTATCAGCATGTAAACTGTATAACCATTGCGTAAACACAAAATTGGACATCTTATCTCTCTAACCGCTGTAACAGCAACCTGACACACACACATACTGTACAAACAATGCTCAGTGTGCTCGGGTTGTGAAAGACATAAGAGACATTTACTTAACAGTCACATTAGAAAGCAGATGTTATCGAGAAGATACAATAGCACATTATTTCAGTAGTCAAATATCTATGGAAGACATTAAGAATTGCTTAGTCTTGTCAGTCTCTGCTGGTTTTCTTTGTGTCTTTTTATTTCATTTAATTTATATTTTGTCATGTACTTTGTCTTGTATAATTTGTGATTTCCCACTTCGAACATGTTTTTATTTCACCCAAAAGTACCCGAGCAGTGAGTGAATGCAGCCCCATGTTTGATGAATGTTCCCTTTGCTGCTAATACTGAACTAAACCTTTCTTCTCTTGTCTCTGAGGGAGGGGAAGTTATTTCTTACAAACACAGCGAGAGAAAGGGACAGAGAGAACCTATGTGCTTTGCTCCTCTGTGGTGATGATTTGGATTTTTAATTTACTGACAGCTAACCTTTTTTTGGTCCTTTGGCATCTTCCAGCAGTCCTGACCTCTGAGCCTCTTTAACCTGTCATTATTCCTTCCCTCCTCCTTCCCCCGTGCTGCTCGCTCATTCCCTTGCTTCCTGCCTGCCTTGCGTCCTTTGACCTTGGCACGCCTAGGGCTTAGACCGCTCCAACTCGTGGGTGCACACCATGGGCTGTAAGAGTGCCCCCTGGGGATCCAGCCCTGGGTCCGCTCCAGAAACCATGCAGGTGGTTTTATGAATACCCGTCCTCCACTTTGCCTCACTACAAAACAACTCACCCTATTCACCTTGAAGGGATACTGGAATATTTGGAGTTTTGGTTTATTTGTGTACTTTGTCAGAGTTGCTAAAAGAAAGGTGAGAGTTGAGGCAATCAGTTTCTTCCCTAATGAGTATTTTAAGATTTACATTTTTATGTCCTGTTGTCATGATCACATCTTTCACTTGTAGACTCAACCTATCGTGAGGCTACATTTGGAGGTTTACAAGAACACACATCTCCGAACTGGACAGATTTCTAAACTATACACAACATGACTAGTGGAATGCAAAGACATAAAACACCAAAACTTCAGAATATTACAGTATTCTGATAAACTTTAAATCACAACCCTCCCATGATCCCATACATGGGAGTCACAGCCGCCTCCATGACCCTCTGTCTCTCACGCTAGAGTCTCAGGTGTCATCCCTCTTTATGTATCACATCTAACACCTCCCTTTTTCTCAGAAATTGCATGAATATACACTAAATCCAAATATTTCAGTGCCAGCTCACCAGAGTTATTTATGGCAGCAATTTCTTGAACATTGTTGACCTCCTTTTATTTCTGTAAAGCTTGCCTGCTGTTTTGGGTTTACAGTAGGCATTTATGGCTAAATCCCAACACCAAGACACACTGGGAATTGTTGGAGTAGTAGAGAAAAAGAGTAGTGCTAGAAAAACATTTTCATCAGCAGAGTAGATCGTTTTTACTCATTTTGTTTAATCTTTTCTTTTATTTTCTCCTTTCTGCTTCTAACAAAGTCATTAGCTCTCTTTGCTTTACCCGCATAGTCTCCACTCTTCGGACTCCCTAGAAACGTGGTGTTTCACCCGGATGGGCGTGGATTTGCAGGAAGTAGCAGTGCACGTTTCGGTGAGCTCATTGTTGAGCTCCGTTTCAGCCCATGCTCTGATCACAGGAAATAAAACTGGGCTAAGTGTCAAAGTATAGGCTAGTTTTATTTCTAAAAAAATAATACAATAATATGATGCACACATACAAAATAAGATTAGTTTATTTGACGTCTGTAAGTCAGTTTGGGCAAGATACTACACTTATATCAGAATACAGACCCCACATCTTACTATATTTTTGTTGTTTGATATTGAGAATTCATCTACATTTAGGTAAAAGTCATTTTAAAATTTGTAGGAAAGTGTAATGTTAGTCGTGGTTACAGCTGTGACAAATTTATGGTCCATGAGCTGGGCCAGCAGAACAAGAAGCCAAAAATAGAAGTGTATATAGTAAATTGATGAGCTCAAAAAAGAGAATCAAAAAACATCTCTACTTGAACTTAAAATCAGGTGTGAGGTCTCTTGTATGTTTAATCTTGGGGTTACGGCAAAGATTAAGTTAAGAAACAACTTTGGATGTCACAGTTTTCCTAATTTATCCAGAAAATGAGGAGATGACCCAAAGTGAGCTGACAAGAGTGCACTTAAGGCACACAACATTATGTGTGATGCAGGATGCAAGGCGCCGCTCCTGGGCGAAATACAATGCTTTTAGGGATTCCCCTCCACTCTCAACTCGTATCCCTGCATGACTCTCTACTAAACCTACATAGCATTCACTTTGTCACTGGAGCATGGTATATCTGTGGGTGTGAGTGCGTGTCTGTCTACATGTGTGACGTCTTTGTCAGCTTCACTTTTCTTCTTCATGATGTGTTCTGTCTGTCATTTAAGTTGTCATGACATAAGACTATGTTTATCATTAATTTACTTGTCGAATATTGTGAATGTCAAGAAACTAAGATAAAATTGATTCTGTATATTGTAATCATAAAATCACAGCTAGATTACAACATTAAATTAATTGTGCCAACCTTGACAAAGCATGCACATTATCAGCATTTAAACTGGGATGTAATCTACCTACCAATAATAATACTTAATGATAATTGTTTTTCCTTGTTTGCCATTTTACATCTTTGATGTATTGTATTCACCTGGAGGGATGCAGAATGGCACATCATTAAGCAATGGCTGTAAAATCAAGAAAACCAACACGATGCCTTCGCTTGATCTCACAGCCACAGTATTTTGCAGCCACTCTGCATCCCTCCTTTTGGGCTCTCAGTGTATCTGACTGTTGTAGTTTATGGGTGCAACATATGATTGTTGTGTCCCTGTCCTGTGTCTAATTGTTGGTGTTATTTGTGTATTCATGTGTGACAAGTGCGTGCAAGAGATCACACAAGTGTGTAGTGTGCATGTGTGCGTGGGTGACCCAGCAGACACATTTTCCCTGTGTGCTGAGGAAAAAGGTGCAACCCCACGCTCCCGTTGCTCCTCCACTAACCTTGTTGTCACCGTTCCATTCATCCCACCCATAGGCCATGGAGCGCTGTGGCAATCGCATGTCTTCGCACACTGAGAGCGCCAGTTTCTTGCAAACTTTAACAGGACGGTTGCCCACAAAAAAGGTAGAGCCACTTGCACTGGGGGAGGAGCCAACCCCGCCCACCTCTGTACTCGCCTCATCACCTGTCTTGTCTGTGGATGTGTGCCTCTGGATTGGTTGATGTTGTATTTGGTGGTTGTGGAGTCTTGTTGAATGCTGAATGTCACTGATCTGCCTCTTGTTCCGAATGTGTTGAGGAGTTTTTGATGTGATATGAATGTTGGCTGTATTTTGGCTAACGCTGTCTGGCTAGCTGAGTCTGGGAAGTCTCCTTTCAGTGTGCACTATCTACTCATGTATTGAGTGCATGTGTGTTTGGTCTTCATGTAAGAAAGTACAACAATTTCCCTTTCTATGGAAGCCCATTTTAGACAATGTAATGGAAATAAAAAGATCCTGTAAGTCATTAAAATCTGAAACTTTGTCAAAGCAATGACTTAAGGGTCATCACACCAAGAACAGTAACTGTTGCAAAAACTATAAATATGTTGTATTAAAAATTGTTCTAACTCAAGTAGATGGCAGAGTCTGGACTGTTACTTTATAATTGAGGTGTGGACTTGAGTTAAAACAATTTTTACAACAATATATTTAGAGTTACTGTTACAGTTATTGTTGTTGGTGTGGACCACCATTTAGTATCCTTAGTATCCTGACTTTGAGTCTCAAAATAATGACTTTGTAGTATTGATGAATAATAACTTAGTATCTCAAAATAATGACTAAGTCATTATTTTGAGATACTAAGAGTCAATATTTTAACAAAGTTTCTCTTATCATGACATGATCTTCTTTATAACATTGGTGGAAACGAGCTTCCATAGATTCCCAATCAGATTACTATGTCCCTTTAAGAAATACAAACATAGTTAGTGAAGTAGCCATCAGGATCCTATCAGTGATATATTTTACTAATAGTAAATAAGAGCTTTCAGCCACAATTCAGTTTTCCTCCTTATAATGAGCAATACTAAGTTGTCAGTACTGACTACTTAAAAGAAGTAGCAGTCGTGTTTACAGTAAATAGGCATTAAATCCAAAAGAAATTAAATATGTAATTTCTGTAGGTCATATATACATCATGATCAACAGATTGAAAATTCAGATGTCAGTTCTTGCCCCTTCCTGGTCTTTATAATACATCAACAACATTAAGGAAGACTTGCCAGATGCTGGATGAGAGTCAGTGTGTTAGTCAGACTGTGTTGGATGTTGGTTTTGTGTAAAAATACACAGCGAAATAAATTTTATAAATAAATATTAATGCTTAATACTTAAGAAGAAAAGTGTGCATTTTTCATCATGTCTCAAAAGAGAGAGGATTTTGCACACAACTGTAAATCATATTATATGGTTATTTTTTAAAGTTTTAGTGTATTTGTTTACAGTGTTTGCAGTTGGTAACCTCCACTGTAACAGACATGTAACATTTTCCAGTTAATTTTCAGTGTTGGGGGCACAGGAGCTCTACTGGACTCTATAATTCTTTCATGTAGAAAATGTTAGAACTAATTATTGTTAACTAAACCTGTTTAAGTTTCATTTCATGTCATATCTCCCATTAAATAAATACACGTTGGAATCCAGTTAACAGAATTTTCACTGAATAATCTCTTCACACCATGTAGACCTTCGCATATTTCACTTTAAGTTGGACAGTAATGCTTCTTTGGGTGCCTCACATTTTCTCCATCTGGCTCTATTGCCTCCCCTTCTTCTCCACTTCTCTGTTTTACTTTCCTGTTGGTCTCAGCTCTTCCATGAGGAGTTGGCCCTCCAGTGGGTGGTGAGCAGTGGAAGCGTTAGAGAGGGCGCCCTGCAGCAGGCCTGGTTTTTCTTTGAACTCATGGTAGGAGGCCGTATTTTTACACTTAAAAACAGCTTTGACTTAGATGATTATGTCTCCTGTAGGTGTTATCAGTCATTGCATTTCCATGACAATATCTTGTGTTTTACCTTTACCTCAGGTGAAGAGCATTATCCACCACTTGTACTTCACTGACCGCTTAGAGTCACCCAGGAAGAACCGTTTCCCTGAACGCTTCATGGATGACATCACAGCCCTGGTCAGCACCATCGCCGGTGACATCGTGTCTCGCTTTCAGAAGGTAAGTAACGCGATGGTGAAGTGTTCCATCACGCAGTTTTTGTACGATCATTGCAGTGTAGAGACTAACTGCATACAAGGGAAGTCAGGCAACTTATGAACTTTACAGATTAATATTCTCTTTTTTTTAGATTTTGTTTTTATTTGGAAAAGATAATATGACACGTTTGTATATGCCCTTTTCCATATCTTAACATATATCAGCATATGTACAGAAAGGTTCTGTATTTAAAACTCACAGTCTTTGTGAGCTGTAGCTCAGTCTTTAAGAAAACTTTGAGTCTTCCTGGAGTGTATACTCATGAATACCTTTCAGCATTTACAGTTTTATCAAATCTATACACATGTACACTCATCAGTTAGAAGAAGGGAGCTTGAAATGTTAGTCGAGTCATACGAAGTCTGCACATACTGGGTTATAAATTCAATTAATTTATTCCAAATTTAGAATTTATCTTTTTGAATCCTCAGTGAATATGTCAGTTTTTTTCCATTTTAAGAATTTTCAAGTTGTACCATACTAAGTCGTCTACTGTAGGTGGTATTGGATTTAGCTACTTTCCTCCAAAAGGGTCTGCAGCAGCTTTGTATCCCCCCTCTGTTTCAAAAATAAAACATGAGTCTCCAAATTCACAAGTATATAAGTCTTGAATATCAGAAGTAGTTCGCCTTTATTGTCTCCAGCACATCAAACTGGTATTCTTGTATTTGTTGTGGTGTGGGGTCTTAAAATATCTTATAATACTTTTCCAGCAGTGCTCTCTATTCGTGGCGTTAGTTCAAGACCACTGAAAGCTACAAAGCCCCAAGCCTCCTCAGAAATCTTTATTCCTGCTTCTTCAGAAATTAGTATTTTCAAACTCATGTGGAGACAGATTCTACTATAATTGAAAAGTATTATTGTTTGTGTTTTGTATATGCTTTTAGCTTTCATAATGTGGTACAAAGGATGCCCTTTTTGTCTTGTTTTCATTCACGTCCTATAAGAGGAAAGCATGTTCAAACTGCCTGCTCTGGAAACTTTTTAAGACGTATATATCTCATCCAATCAGGACCTAGAGTTGGTGGAGAGACTAAACACAAGTCTGGCCTTCTTCCTCAACGATTTGCTGTCGGTGATGGACCGAGGCTTTGTCTTCACACTAATCAGAGCATACTGGAAACAGGTAAGTGCCTTATTTAGTTTTGTGAATGTTGTACGGGTTTATACGAATGTGTTTTTGTTCATGATAAAGAATAATAAAATTTTATCAGGCTTAGTGTGAATGAGGAGAAAGCAGACCTAGACGGCTGAGTAACTTTTGGCTACAATGGGGTAGAATTATAAGCATGCAACTTCATTCATTTGATTCTCATAAATAAATTAAGATCTCCTTTTATTATGGGTATTTATTGGAAGCTAGTGACAGGTATTGTCTGTATTTGTCTGTATTCTGGAGCTGTGAAGCGTACCTTTCATGCTGGTTCTTCTGATGAATTTAAGATTTCTAAATAAAGCATTTCAGGTGTCTTCATAGCCTTAAGAATACAGTGTATTAAGGGCTAATTTCCAATGCTATGTCTGTTCTTTTGATTCCACATAATCCTATTCTTTATTTGTGTGGCTGTGAAACATTTCTAAGTATTTTCTTAAAAATATATATCATAATTTACTGCTTCCTCTCTCCAGGTGTCCACAAAGCTTTACACTCTTCAGAACCCAACCCTGGAGTCTTTAAGGCTTGATTTCTTGAGAATCGTTTGCAGCCATGAGCACTACGTCACCCTCAACCTGCCCTGCAGTCTGCTCACCCCACCTGCCTCACCTTCACCCTCTGTGTCCTCAGCAACTTCACAGGTCAGACAAAATGTAGTGCAGGGAAACTGAACCACCTGCATACAAATAGACATTTACCCACTGTACAGAACTTAGCATCTTGAAAATTTTAAACAAGTATAAGTGAGTCCAATCAAAACACTTCGTCTTGTCAGATTATAAGTTTATAAGACATATATCATAAGACATTCTGATTAAGTTTACAGGGAAAAGTAATCAGGGAAAATATTATTTGCTTGCTTGTTTGGATGTTCTGAGCTGTTCTCTCTTATCTCCCACAGAGCTCTGGGTTTTCCACACATGTCCAGGACCAGAAGATAGCCAATATGTTTGAGCTGTCTGTCCCTTTCAGAGAGCAACACTATCTGGCCGGACTGGTACTGTCTGAACTGTCTGTGATATTGGACCCAGAAAATGAGGGGTTAGTATGATTTGAATGCACACCTGCACTTACAAAGCTTATTTTATGAAGAGCGTGTTTATGTCTGAGTGAGGGGTAACATTATGTCTGAGTTTCTGGGATTAAGGACTGATAATGGAACGCCCTTACATGTCATTTTTGTAGATGGGTTTCATTGTCTGTGTGTGTCTAGCCAATAAAGTGTCAAGTATTGTAGAGAGAGTGATATTTTCAGGTTAGAGCCCCTGTATCTGTTGGCCAGAGATAAGCCTGTACAACCATGGGAGTGAGTTATAGTAATGCAGTATTATCTTAATGTCCCACTGTGCTTTTCACGCTTGCAATAAAATACTGTCTCTTTGTTTCTGTCTTTTTGTTTTTTTTTTTTTGTTTTGTTTGTTTGTTTCTTACTTTTGTCTTTTCTGTAGGATGTTTGGCCTACATAAGAAAGTGGTGAGTGTTGTCCATAACCTCCTGTCCAGCCATGACTCTGACCCACGCTACGCCGATCCTGAGGTCAAGGCCCGAGTCGCCATGCTCTACCTGCCTCTCATTGGCATCGTCATGGAAACACTACCACAGCTCCATGACTTTACAGGTAAAGATTAGCAACACACAGTAGTTTTATGTGGCATTATGTGTGGCCTTCATGGCATCATTGGTCTGTGACCTCCAGCGCTCACTGGCTCAGTTCGCCTCAGAGTGTGAAGCAGCTGGGATGAGGATCAGCACCTCTAAGTCTGAAGCCATGGTTCTCAGCAAGAAACCCGTGGATTGTCTACTCCGAGTAGGGAATGAGTCCTTACCCGAAATGGGGGAGTTCAAGTATCTCGGGGTCTTGTTCTCGAGTGAGGGGACAATGGAATGTGAGGTGGGCTGGAGAATTGGAGCAGCAGGAGCGGTATTACGTTCGCTTTACCGCACTGTTGTGATGAAAAGAGAGCCTAGTCAGGAGGCAAAGCACTCGATCTACCAGTCAATCTTCGTTTCTTCTCTCACCTATGGTCATGAAGGCTGGGTCATGACCGAAAGAATGAGATCGCAGACACAAGCGGCTGAAATGGGTTTTCACAGGAGGGTGGCTGGCATCTCCCTTAGGGACAGGGTGAGAAGCTCAGTCATCCATGATGACCTCAGAGTAGAGCCACTGCTCCTTTGCGTAGAAAGGAGCCAGTTGAGGTGGTTCAGGCATCTTGTAAAGATGCCACCTGGTCACCTCCCTAGGGAGGTCCTCCAGGCATGTCCAGCTGGAAGGAGGCCATGGGACCGACCGAGGACTAGGTGGAGGGATTGTATCTCTGTCCTATCCTGGGAACGTCTCGGGATCCCCAGTCAGAGCTGGTTAATGTAGCCAGGGAGTGGGATGTCTGGGGTCCCCTGCTGGAACTGTTACCCCTGCGACCTGATTTTGGATAAGCGGTTGAAGATGGATAGATGGATGGATGGATGGACCTTCATTGTTTTACTCAATCGGTCAAATTTGTCCAGCGATTCTCTTGCCACTTCCCAGTTATCAAATTTAAACTTGAACAGCTGAGAATGCATGCAGCATTGTGGCACAGATCAACAATTTGTCCAACTTCAGTTTTGTTTCTCCATTATGAGGTTGATTGAGACATAACATGGCAAAATCCCAAATAACCTTAAGTTACATTTTGTGTGTTCAATTGCATATTCCTTTGGAACTCAAAAGGTTATCATTTGACCTGCAAACCTAACACAATGTTCCAGCTGATCTTTAACCTCAGTTCATGTCTCTCACATTATCACTCCTTTTAACCCCCTACTCTATCATGAACCTGCCTTCCCCGAACCTTAAGCTTATATTTAAATGAACATTCATAAATGTTTGAATATTAGCAGTAATTCCAGTGTCAGTTAAGTTCAATTAATGTTGTACATACCTCTTATATTATCTGCAATTAGCTGCAACATCTGAGTTAGGTTTACATTTATGATAAATGTAACGTTAATCAGAGTACTGAGAAGTTACACAGACAGCAGTTACCGTCATGATCCTGTATGCAGTGGGACCAGCCAATAGAGAATCAGAATCAGAAATACTTTATTGATCCCTGGGTGGAAATTGGGTCATGTTTAAGTCATGAATAGAAATGAATTTGAAAATAGAAAACAAGAGGTGTGTAGAAACACGTGCATTACACTACAATATGACACAAAATAATAATATAACAACATAAGAAGTATATAACAATATGTCTTATACTACAATATATAGAAAAAAAATCTAAAAAAGAAAGAAAATTACAATGTAAGAAATGTAAAAGTGATTGTACATCATACAACAGTATAACTATTAATGCTGAGAAATTTGACGCATGAATACAAGAATAGTATAAATAAGAATATTAGTAAAAAAAAAAGGTTTCTCTTTCAATAATTTTGTCCTTTACTCTCCTTGTCCTTATTACATCTACATAACATTTTCACTTTCTTGTGTTCTTACACTGCACTTGTTCTTGCAAATGTTCTTTTTCTTGTTTTGTTTTAAATTCCAGTCAAGTGATTAATTTTCTTTTCTCTCCTTTTTGTGTTACTAGAGTCCCATAACCAGTGGGGTCGGCCGGGTGGTCCGCAGGGGGCGGCGATAGGCAGCAGTGGAGAAGAGGCAGAGGGAGAAGGTAACAGCCTGATCAGCCAGACAGTTGCCATGGCGATAGCAGGCACCTCCACCGCCTCTCCAATGTCACGACCAAGCAGCTTCTTGCTCAACTCGCAGGTAAGTCCCTGTTCCTGACAGCAAATCTATAATCAATGAAACAGTTCTACTACTGTGCATTAGGACTGCATCTTGCCTGTGAGGAATATTTCAGTCACAATGACAATTTTGATGGATATGAAAGATTCTCAGAGAACTAATGCTGTATATTGTACTAGGAACCCTCTAACCTAGTGCATTATTACAATTATTAATGTTTAATTTTGTGTAAACTTTAACATAGATGATCCAAGCTTGTAAATATAGAGCAAAAAAAATTAGGTCGATAGATAGACTAGACATAGATTGTTTGTAAATGACTGCTGGCTCAGTCAGTCAGTGGTCAGCCAGAGATTCACAAGAACTATAGCTGGATGGCAGATTTCCACATGCTTCACAAAACCTCTGTGATACGTGTAAGTTAGCATAACATGATGTAAAATTTTAGTGTCATTACATGTTAATACTGCAAGGTCATGTATTTTGTCTCGATGCCATTGTACAGTAAATTAGGACAACCTCAGTGATTCGTGGAGTTTAAATTAATTAAGAAATAATCAACATGTATTTTTTGTTTTACATTTGGCACATTATGTGTTGTTGTAGCTCAGAGAAGCAGTCATTCAAGCTAGCAGAACAACATGTGAAAGCAGCCAAATGTGCAAAATTTTCCCAAGTGTTCAAGTATTGCGACCATGATAACTTGAACCTTTCTGTATAGCTCAGCGTGCTGCTCTCACCTGCGAGAGCTGCCAGAGGAAAAATGCTATATGGGCATAACACCTAACTGGGTTAAAGCTTCAAGCATCCATGCAAAGGGCATACATTAAAAGATTTTATGAATCAATATCAGATCATTCTAATGACAGTTCATTTTTATAAACCCAGCTCTATTGGACATTGTTACACAATGATAAACACATGGCTGTTACTTCTTATCATACCGCTTTTGTGTTATTTCTGCCCCCCTGTGTTCTGTCCTCTCTGTCGATTCCTCCTGCTCCATCTCTCCAGGCGAGTCGTCAGCACGGTAGCTTCTCGGCTGAGTCAAGTCGCAGTCTGCTCATCTGTCTGCTGTGGGTGCTGAAGAATGCTGACGAGCTGGTGTTACAGAAGTGGTTCACAGACCTGTCAGTGTCTCAGCTCAACCGCCTGTTGGACCTCCTCTACCTCTGTGTCTCCTGCTTTGAGTACAAGGTAACATCAACAGTGAATACACTCACTAACTGACAAGTCACACTAAAGATTGATCACTGTATTGTTGCCAAGGGCACACAGAGGGTTGGACATCAGCTTTATGTAGTATACCCTCCTCTTCCATCTACATTTGTGTCCTACAGTTAATGAAGTCTTAAGGCTGATTGTAATATTTCTAAATTTGAGAGTATACTCAGTATGTCTCCATATGTAGAGACAACAAATAGGAAAATGTATCCAACCAAAAGGTTATTACAAAGCAACCAAAAAATCGTGCTGATCTAAAAAAAAAAAAAAAAGTACATTGCAGTGGACTTTCATATGTGCTCACATATGTTCAGATATTGTTTTACATTTCCTAAACCTCCTGTGGATGATAAGTCCTGCACTATCCTCTTCCATATAGAATCATAAGCTTCTCTGCAGTTAATATGCTTTGGCTACTAAGCTGCTTTCTATGCTATAACCATATATATTCCTATCTGTGTATTTCAGCTGTTTCTGCTGTGCTTTCCGATTGCTCTTTGCTTCTTTGTGCATGCACATTTGCTTGTAGACTACTAACCTGCTTTGCTTGCTGAGTGCTGTGCTGCAAATAACTTCCCCTGCTGTGTTCTCTGTCCGTCCGCTCACCCTCTGCTTCATGGATACAAGGCCCATGTTGTGTTCACCATGCAGGGGAAGAAGGCGTTTGAACGAATGAACAGCCTGACCTTTAAGAAGTCCAAAGACATGAAGGCCAAGCTGGAGGAGGCCATACTGGGCAGCATCGGGGCCAGGCAGGAGATGGTCCGACGCAGCCGGGGACAGCTAGGTGGGGGTCACTCGTTTTGGCACATGTGCTCACATAACTGCATATCAAACATGGACGCAAGTAGAACTACATATAAACAAGGCTGTAACAAGAAATTCCAAACCTAGAAAATATTGTGTGGCTTATTCAAACACACAGCAAAATACATACAGCTGTAGCTTTGAGTACTGTAGATAAAGCTGCAGCCATTCAACCAAATTCAGTCACGTTTTACTGTGTACACACAGCCTCTTTCACCTCTAATAAAAAAGTAAATAATCCTTTCTCCACCATTTAGAGCGGAGTCCATCTGGCAGTGCTTTTGGCAGTCAGGAGAACCTTCGATGGAGGAAAGACATGACTCACTGGCGACAAAACAGTGAAAAGATGGACAAGTACGCTCTTTCTAACACTTAATTCTTTTCCTAATTCTTACTTTTCACAGAAAAAAAATCTGAATGATCCTCTAAGCTGATTATTCACTGAACTGTGCTCGTGGTTTTGTTCTCAGGAACACACATACACAAAGATTATTTAAAATGCATAAAAGATGTGTATAGCATAATCCATGAATGTGTATGAAAATGTCTTAAGACTTAAAGTCTTAGGCTCTATGACTGCATCTGCTCCATTTTTATAAGTAGAATCAATCATTAAGAAGTTAAAGCAACACGTTTTTGAGATTTAAAAAAATTGCTGCATTGGGTCAGAAAAATATTGCTGGTGATATGAAAATGAAAAATCAGATGCTCTTCAGGAATTGAGGCCAGTAATTAGATATTCTAGTGGATCAGAGTCTTCATCTGGGCATCGATGGAGACCCTGATGGCCCTGATGACAACGTCGAAACGAAACGTGTTGACTGATCATGAGTGAATAAAGGATTTTTGTGCCTGAAAGTCACTCATTACCTTGAACATTCGATCCACTAATGAGCTGGACAGAAATTGACTGTTTTATCTCTACATTATGTTCTCTGTTCCAGTGTGAAAGTAATCATTTAATCCTCTTATCAGTATATCACTGCTAAAGTCCATCTAGGAATAAACACAAACCATCACAAACTCTGTCAAAGCCCATTCACTGTTCATTTTTATTGTCTGTAAGTTTTGCTGGACTTACATAGGAACAGAATCAGACTTATATAAAATGTGATTTCAAAGTGTTTCACATGTTGGCCCTGCAGCCACAGGTATCTGTGTTGCATGCACTCTTCAAAAAGCCACAGCTTTGTATCTTATGCTACTTGAGCTTTTGCTTACTTTGTCAAATGGCGACAAAAGATACAGCGTTGTGCTTTTTTTTGTTTGAAATTTTATTTTTATGTCTGTTCTTTTGTAAATTCAGCTCCAGTCTTTGTTTTCTGTTAATTTCCATTTGTTCTCTCACGTTGCTGTGTGTGTATGTAGGAGTCACAGATCAGTCAGGTATTGTATGGTCCACATTTGCTGTGTGCTCCTTTGAATTCCCCCCTGCTTTAGTGCCTCATTTATGGTGTATTCACATGTTTATGAGTATTTAGACAGTTGAAATGGACTCAAATTGAATGTATTAGTTTGTATTAGTTCTTTTCCTGGTTGACTTGCCTTTAAACAAGTCATGGTATACAAATTATTTTTGTTTTGGGTGACCCACATTAATTATCCTAGCCTTTGACACACCCATTTTATGATTCCTTTTTCTTTCCATTTTGACTTCCTAAGCTCATATGTATACACATGAATGCATCAGCAGACCCGTCCCCGATCCTGGTTCCTCTTCCTTGACCCCCCTCCCCACCCTCTGTCCTGGTAACAGTGTCTGTCTCAGGGATGGTAGCGGTTGCAGTGGGTCTGTTTTGCTTCTTAACCAGTGTGCTTCTTGTTTTGGGGTCCTGACTTGTGTGTCTCCCTGGTTGCTGCTGCAGCAAAAAAGCAAGACAAATGTAGCAAACAACGCTTGTCATAGATCCTTTGTTTCTCCTTTTGAAAAATATCAGTCAGATTTATTATGACTGTCACTTTAGGACATGTAGTTATACAAAATTTAGCCCTAGTGTTCCACCTGTAGACCAGGAATAGAACACTTGCTGTTCACTAAATAATGAAGAACAGCCTCCTTAATACATTCAAACCTCTCAGCCCGCTAGTAGGGGGGGTCATAGGTTTGGCTGTGGGTCAGAATGCATTGATTCTGTGCATCATTTGAATAGTTTCAGATCTGTGCCATGCAGATTAAGAGGCATTTTGCAATGTAAAAAGGATTTAAATATGGATAGATAAACAGTTTTCTCAACTTTGTGCTGATGTTGTATGGAGATATCATATTTCATTGAAGTTTATGAAAGCACAGCACATAACCTTTTTCTTCAGTACCAAGATTCCTTTATTGTTTGTTTGAATGTGGGGACTGGAACCTTGTGCAACATTCAAGCGTGCATCATTAACATGACAGTGATGTGGAAATCATTTTGTGACAGTGTTGTCTGGTTTCTTGGTTGTAGGACCAGAGCAGAGCTGGAACATGAAGCACTTATTGATGGTAACCTTGCGACAGAGGCCAACATAATTATTCTTGATACTTTGGAGATCATTGTACAGGTATGCAAGTGAACAGGAATTTATACCTTTACCCATGCACAATGCAAACATGGTGGGTGAAATACTGAAATATAGAACACCCATGCATTTACAAACCCTGACATGTCTGTGTCCTCCTTTCTCCAGACGGTATCAGTCACAGAGTCAAAGGAGAGTATCCTCGGCGGGGTGCTGAAGGTGTTGCTCCACAGCATGGCCTGCAACCAGAGCGCCCTCTACCTCCAGCATTGTTTCGCCACACAGAGGGCGCTGGTATCTAAGGTTAGACTACTTGACTTTTAGTGCAGTTCTTAATTTCAGTGTTCATTTCATTTCCAGTTCTTCCAGGACTTCATACTTGCATTGTATCAGTTTGGGTGTATTTCTCTCTGCCTGTGTAGTTTCCTGAACTGCTGTTTGAGGAGGAGACGGAGCAGTGTGCTGATCTATGTTTGCGATTGTTGAGGAGCTGCAGCAGCAGCATAAGTACCATCAGGGCCCATGCCAGCGCCTCCCTCTACCTCCTCATGAGGCAAAACTTTGAGATCGGCAACGTGAGTACAACTGGTTTACAATCCATGTGTGAAACCATGTGCTTTTGTAGCCCTTTTTATCTGGAGAACAGATTGTTCAATACGATGTGATGACTTTAAAAAGCACTACTATTATTATTAAGTCAGTTATGAGGAGCTACATTACTGCTGGTTGGCCAGTTCTCGGCTGTGTTCTCGTATTTCTTTATTCCTCTTTTCTTTCACTTTACATCACCCAGTTTAGAATAAAACCAAAGACCAGAATCAGCTGTCCAATTTAGGCTTAATTACTGGTGAATGCATAATTCCCCTTGTTATAGTGCAGGCAGATACACACACCTTTTTGAAATTTACTGCTTGTCTTCAGAGTGCATCCTTCACAGTCCATGTCTATCACATAAAAGCTAGTAGTCCTGACAAAATATAATTTGTCAATCCTTCCTTCTTTTTGTTTTTGCACTTTCAGAATTTTGCAAGAGTGAAGATGCAGGTGACCATGTCTCTGTCTTCACTGGTGGGAACGTCTCAGAATTTTAACGAGGAGTTTCTGCGTCGCTCTCTAAAGACCATCCTCACCTACGCAGAGGAGGATTTGGAGCTGAGAGAGACCACTTTTCCAGACCAGGTACTGATAAATCTGTCAGATTGTTTAGATATTGTCTGTCACAGCCTGAGAAGACAGCTTATTATTATCAATTGTTTTTATTTGCTGAAATGACTGATTTTTACTCATTCTGCAGCACTTTGATTTCTGTAAGATGAAGATTGTGGAAACAGTTACTCAAGGTCTCCATTCTTTATTTTCCAGGTCCAGGACCTTGTGTTTAACCTGCACATGATCCTGTCTGACACAGTCAAGATGAAGGAGCACCAGGAAGACCCTGAGATGCTGATAGATCTTATGTACAGGTACAGACTACACATTGTAATTGTATTTCTACATTGTGATTATTATTATCTTGTTGTTTGTGTGCTTGCATGTGCATGATGTGTCTCTTTTTGCATTTGTGTCAATCTCCAGGATTGCGAAAGGTTACCAGACGTCACCAGACCTGCGGCTCACGTGGCTTCAGAACATGGCTGGAAAACACTCAGAAAGGAACAACCATGCTGAGGCGGCTGAGTGTTTGGTGCACAGCGCTGCTCTGGTCGCAGAATACTTGAGCATGCTGGAGGACCGCAAGTATCTGCCTGTAGGCTGTGTCACCTTCCAGGTGAAGAGAGTATTGGATGCATGTAATATCTTGTCCTTTTGGCAATAGAAATGTCTTCTGATGTGTGTGCTTATATTACTTTTCTATTTGTGTTTGTGCACAGAATATTTCCTCCAACGTGCTGGAGGAATCTGCAGTCTCTGATGATGTGGTGTCACCAGATGAGGAGGGCATTTGCTCAGGGAAATATTTCACTGAGATTGGCCTCGTGGGACTCCTGGAGCAGGCTGCTGCCTCTTTCTCCATGGTGAGAAGTGTAGAAGGATAGATGGGTGATTAGATGAATGGATGTTGACAGGCATGCCAAGGATTTAGTCACAGACTTCAGCAAGTGACTTTCTTTCTCTCACTAAGGCATTTTACTATGTCCCTTATTCTTGATTTCGTTGAGAGTTACTGATCAGATAGCAACCTGATTTCATAAACATGTTTTTGTATTTGTCCCAAATGTTCTTAGAGGATCGGTCAGTTGTTTTCAGATGCGTCTGTGTAACTTTTCCAGTTATCCTTATTCAGGCCTTACACTCTCTGTAAGCTCAGGCCGAGCTGTTTGTAGTTTTGGATGAGTGGTTGTGCCATTCCAACATTTGTCTCGATGTCCCTTCCAGGCGGGCATGTACGAGGCGGTGAATGAAGTGTACAAGGTACTGATCCCTATCCATGAAGCCAACAGGGATGCAAAGAAGCTAGCCACCATTCATGGTAAACTACAGGAAGCCTTTGGCAAAATTGTCCATCAGGTAAACACACAGACACACACACACACACACACATACATTGTAGAAACACTGGATTTATACAAGAACCGAAAGACAAAGTCTCTTTGTGAACCAGATTTGACATGTTTTCAATTTACATTGAAAATTTCCATTTCTCTTGCAATGAAAAGATCACAATTGGGTCACATCAGGTTATAAATTATTTTTTCTATTGTTCCTGTGTAAATTCAGTAATATGGATCAAAAATGGCACGATCCAAGAACATCACTCAATATTACTGCATAAAAACCTCACTGGCACAGTCACATGAATGTTTTGCACAGGTGCACTTTTGTCACAAATATTATATCTGTCACATTTATTGGGCAGTGGAAGTTTCTTCCAGCAGGATTTTATTTAGAATAATGAGACAAAACCAAGGTCAAAGTTTTTCATCTGTGCTGCCTCAGAATACTTTGCATTCTCCAAACACAACTGGAAGTATCCTGGAAATGAAGTCCTGTTGCCTAGCCTTCACACAGACACAGCTTTGCATGGTTTTATTATTTGGCATTTTAATTCCAGTGTATTTATTTATTTATACTTTGTCAGATACCTTGCATGCTTTATTATATTTGTGAAGAGGATGCATGAGGTGTGGGAAGAGACTCCTGTTGTGGTTTTTCTTGAAGGCCAGTTGTGTGACCCATAATGACGATGTCAAGTTACAGTGTGGGCAAGGTTACAGTCGTCTGGTGTGCAGAGCAACTTTTCTCACAGAGCCAAAACACTTTTGGTGTTTCTAAAGATGTTCCGATACCATTTTTTTCTTTCCCGATTTTGATACCTGAACTTTACGTATCAGCCAGTGTGAAAAAAAAAAAAAACAGTTCAATCAGTTCAGTCCATTTTGCAAAGAATTTGTTTTGTTTTCTCCACAACCACGAAATCATGAAATCAAGACTGAATAACAGTGTCTGACCCTAATTCATTCACAGAAAGTTTTACTGTAATTTTGTCAGAGGTCAGTTGCTCTGTTCTCCAGCTTGACAGCTTGTAACCTGTTTGAGTTTCAAAGAGTTGATTCTCTTTGCTGTAACATCACCTTGTGTGCAGATGCCGCACTGTGTGGGGGGTGTATGTGTGTTGTCGTTCACTTGTCCTGTATTCTCTTTGTCACACAGAGTACTGGCTGGGAGGTAGGTGGCTAAACAGTTCCTGCTTGGCCCTGCTCATGTTGTTTTATCTTTTTTTGTCGTTATTTTTATTTACTCTCATCCTTTTATTTGCTAGCCCGTGGGCATCCGGTTGCTCTCTTTGCTTTGTCACATACATCCAATCCATTAACATCTGCAGACAATGTCAACTGTCTGCCCCCCACCGGGGACACTTGCTGTTTGAACAGCAACACCTTCACCGTTTTCCTCTCTCCTCTCAATTTACTAGAGGAGCTTGTTTTTATAACGTGACAGTGTTGGCAGGCTGTGCATGGGAGCCACAGTGTGTGACACTAATGACAACAGTCTCAGTGAATGCATCACCTGCACAATCCGCACTCTCCCTGTCTTCATCTTCTGTTTGTCTGCTGGTGTGTCAGTCAGAACACACTCATTGACACTTCATCTTCATCTTCATCTTCATTCCATCTTCAACCACAGGGCTCGATTTCAGTCAGTGTTACCGCTCGAAGGGTATCTGTTATCCATTGGTCATTTTTTCCACACACCATTAAATGAGCCTTTTAAAACACAAGGTGTTGCAGACTTGTATTGGGTCGAAGCTGGAACCAAATTCCTGAGGCTGTCAGGTTTTTTCCAAGAGGGTTCAACTCACAGTAATCTCAGGATTACTTGATTTATCCCTTTTGATTTTGATTAGTTCGTATTCTCGCCCTTTCTTTTTATAGTTCAAACTAAATCGACCCCTGATTTTTTTTTAATTTCATCCATTCTCTTTTGTTAACAGTATTAACCTCTTGAGTTTTCATGGTTTGTTGCATGAAAAGGACAGAGCACTCTGTGTTCCTTTTGGAAATGCACTGAGAGTGCATGTTGTGCCTCTGAAGGTGGTGGATCTGTTTTCACACTTTGTCTTTCTTTTTTCTTCGTAACTGTCTGCCTTTGCATGGTCTGGATCCTCCACAATGAGTTTATGTTCTTTCTCAAAATCAATGGAAATAATTTTGCTGTTGTGTGTTAGTTTGTGTTTTTTTGAAATCTCTGGAGGAACCCAATCCTCATTAAAATTTGTTCTGTTTTCTCCTTTTTGATTTCCCTGGTTGCCGACCCTTCCTTCCCACTTTACTTAATTGTGTCTTGTGGTAAGTTCCTTAGATTTCAGGGCCTCTTAAAGTTCTGTTTATATTTATTTTTGAATCAGTTGCAGTAGAAATACAAGATGAATTTTTAAGATATGCCTCAAACTTGCAGTTACCAGGGTTTATGTAATTATTTTTTTTTACAAGAAGTCAGATGCCAACTTTTGCTTACACAACTTCCAATATCAGTTTCTTCCTTTCTCATATTATACACCCACATATAAACTTGTCCACACACATACACTTGTATCAGACCTGCTGTGCTTTCTGACTTAAAATATGTACAACCCAAATTCCCAGAAAGTTGAGACGTTGTGTAAAATGTAAACAAAAACAGAATGCAATGATTTGCACAAACCTTATAACCTGTATTTAATTGAATACAGTGGAAAGACAAGATACAAACATACACACATTCTGAATTTGATGCCTGAAACATGTTTTTAAAAAAGTTCAGAGGCAACAAAAGACAAAAAAACATCTATTTCAACATTCCACATGTAAACAAGTTAACTGGTAAACAAGTGATAGTATTGTGTTTGGGTATTAACGGGGCATCATCAAAAGGCTCAGTTATTCACAGGCATGGATGGGGTGAGGTTCACAACTGTGTGGAAAACTGCCTGGGCAGTAGACTAACAGTTTAAAAACAACATTTCTCAACACGAAACTGCCAAACTTTTTTTTTTTTACTGTATTATATTGAATATAGGTTGAAAGGTTTTTGCAGGTCATTGCATTCTGTTTTTAATAGAGATGCACCGATCTACCGGAACCGGACGGTTTTCAGCATGACCGGCCCTGACTGGTGACCGGCTGGTCAGCGTCACATATCCGATTCTGTGCCCATCATTTTCACACACGAGTTCTGCACGATGGTCACGTCATGTGTGCAGCAGACAAACTGACCGTGATATCATGATCACAGCTACACACACTCTGACACATGCTTGCATGAAGCTGGTGATTCCAAGAACAGGATAAAGAGAAGAAAATTACCCTTAAGAAAATTGAAATCGGTGCATCTCTAGTTTTTAATGTAAAGTTCCTTTCTGGTTGGTCTGTGCAGATCAGACTTCTCGATTTGATGTCCATTTTCCCGTCACTGAACGTTCATACTTTTTAAGAAAACACAATGTGGTTGGGTTCAGGCATTAGTTTGAAATAATTATGACCATTTTTGTTCTGCAGAGATGTTTTGTCAGGGTTTTTATGTTCTCTGCTCATGACTCATAGTTGATTCATACCATCTAAGGCTGTTTTGTAGGAACCTTGTCTGTTGCTTTGATCTCTGAGCTTGGCCTGTTTTTCTCAAAACAGCCAAACTGCAGACAGAAAATATGTGCATACAGGCTGGGAATAAGAAGAAGTCAGAGTTAAATTTGATCTCAGTTTACTGAATAATTAAGTAATTCAGGAGTAGAGATGTGAATCTTTACAGTCTTGTGATTTGATTATTATTTATTTGTTCACAGTTAAACACAATAAACAATTGTCAGTGTATCATATCTTCAGTTCAGTATGCAGTCAGATAAAACTAAAGTCCATTTATATTTAGTAAATGCTTTCAACAATCAGACTACAACAGGCTATAATAGGCTGGAAAAACTGCATCTTTTCAGTATCAGTATTTGTGTGACCCACTTCACTACATAAAAATTACAAAACCATCATTGTGCAGTGAATTATAAGTGTGCTGTGATCTACAGAAATAAGGCTTTCATATCGCTGCCTCTCCTACATATCTCCCAACAAAAAAAACGTTACCCTAACCTTAGATTGAAGCTGCAGCGCAACAACTTAACTACAACTTTATTGTCCAGCTGAGAAGTTTGTCCAGGCTGCAGTCTCCCACTATATTCTGTCACTGAATCAATGTAGAATCTTCTACATCTGATTCCACATCATGATGCACCTTTGAATTAAAAAATTTCCACACACCTTTTAAGGAGTATCTGTTGTACAGTTAATGACGTGAATATTCTGCTGGGCTGTGAAATGAGCATTTTAAAAGAGGTTGTTGTTTCTTGTTGATCTTTTGTCCTGTTACAACAAGGTGACACACTGCACCTGTAGAGGTGAAAAAATCTGTAGAACAAGCCCATAAAAACATCTGCAATGGATGCAAATATGCAAGACTGTCATTACTATTGAGTAAATGTGTGGATGGTAATCTAGAGTTTGCTGACCTTCTTTTGGCTTCATTCTGTCTGACAGTGGTTTACACAGACAGTTCATTTCAAACCACACATATGTACTTGAATAGATCAGAATATGGTGGACATGTTGAGCAAAAAAAAAAAAATCACATATTACATGAAATTTCCATTGCATATAGTCTCATCTTTGTTAGCTATATGCTTACAGATTGCTGTGGCACAGATGATGAAACTCATTGTGTTTTTAACGATTATTTCTCTGAGTGAACTACAATTTTCTCCCTTCCTTTACCCCTGTGAACTACACAGTCTCAACTGGAGCTGAAGTCTGCCATTGTTGGAGTTGTCGTTAGTGTATAAAGCAAAAAAAGAACCATTATTTAGGGTTTGCACTGAATTTACATCTGGTGTCTGATTTGGACATCAGTTCATCGTCAGAATTGTATGTTATTGTATTTCGACAGTTTTAAAGTCTGTATCAAAATGAATGCGTTATGAATTTAATTTCTGTTCTTCCTCAGCACTTACGTATTTCTTCCTCTGCTCACAGGATGGAAAGAGGATGTTTGGTACGTACTTCAGAGTTGGATTTTACGGTTCAAAATTTGGCGACTTAGACGAGCAGGAGTTTGTTTACAAAGAGCCTGCCATCACAAAGCTGGCGGAAATCTCTCACAGGCTAGAGGTAAATAAATACCACCATTCAGGCACTAGATTCTCCTGGCACACCGTGATTCTTAAAATTGCTTCTACATTTTTTTGCTGTGTGTGTTTTCAGCCCTCTGCTAAGAACTAACCAGGCTGTGCTCTGTGTTTCTTCTCAGGGTTTCTATGGGGAGAGATTTGGAGAGGACCAGGTGGAAGTCATCAAGGACTCCAACCCAGTGGACAAGTGCAAGTTGGATCCTAATAAGGTCGGCATTGAGCACTGTTGGATTATTATTTATTAAAGCTTTAAGTTCCAGTTTTAACAGAATGAACACAATCTAAAAACTTAACCAATCAAAATTACGATTTGATTTGTTCCTGCAGGCCTTCATCCAGATCACATATGTGGAGCCGTACTTCGACACGTACGAGATGAAGGATCGCATCACTTACTTTGACAAGAACTACAACCTGCGACGTTTCGTCTACTGCACCCCCTTCACTTTGGATGGGCGAGCCCACGGGGACCTGCACGAACAGTTCAAACGCAAGACCATCCTCACCACCTCCCACGCCTTCCCTTACATCAAGACACGCATCAACATCATCCACAAAGAGGAGGTCAGTGAACACAGAAAAACACTTCCAGCTGATTTCCAGTTCATTCTTTTTTATGCAACTGGTTTAGTTTCTCTCAGATTTCCTCTCAGAAAACTACCAAACAATCAATAAAGGTTTAAAGTTTTTATTATTAATGCAAAACAACATGCAGTAGCTTATCTCTACCTGTGGAAGGATGATATTGTGGAGGTTTGGTGGTAATAAAAAGGGGCTATTTCATCCAGATTTTGCTGCACTCCCTCGTCACTAAAACCACATTTCTTCATCACTTTCCAGATAATATCCACGCCCATCGAGGTGGCAATAGAGGACATGCAGAAGAAGACTCAGGAGCTTGCCTTCGCCACCCATCAGGACCCTGCTGATGCAAAGATGCTGCAGATGGTCCTACAGGGATCAGTGGGCACAACTGTCAACCAGGTAAAGTTTTAAATGTCACATACATTTGATAAGAAATACAACTGCTGAGTTGTAGAAACAAAACACATTTTCTCATCTCTTATTCTTGCATTATTTCTTATTTCTTGTTCTCGTGTCCACATGCTTGAGTGCACTAAATGTAAATTGCTTTGGATTAAAGCATCAGCTAAATGGATCTAATGTGATGGATAACTAAATGGATAATCATATTATCTGCTTTCCTCAGGGTCCTCTGGAGGTGGCTCAGGTCTTCCTGTCAGAGATTCCCAGTGACCCAAAGCTTTACAGACACCACAATAAGCTACGGCTCTGCTTCAAAGACTTCACAAAGAGGTACGGACTGTGGATGATGAATAATATACCTGTGAACAGGTGCAACATGTTGGTAATTTATCTGACGGACACAAGATTTAATATGGAGGAACACAATCATGAGAAAACAAAATCACAGTTGCATGGTCTGTATCTTGAAATAATTAGAAAATTATCTTGTTTTTACTAGAAAAGTATATTTGCTGCTGTTGAGGACGGTTTCTGCAGCTGAACTAAGCTTGTAGATGACAGCCTTAAATTTAAAGTCTAGTACTGAACCTACACGCCAGTATTTGATGGACTTCTCTTCCAAAGGTGTGAAGATGCCCTCCGTAAGAATAAGAGCCTGATTGGTCCGGACCAGAAGGAGTACCAGAGGGAGCTGGAGAGGAATTATCACCGGCTGAAGGAGGCGCTGCAGCCCCTCATCAACAGAAAGATCCCTCAGCTTTATAAACCTGTGCTGCAGGTCAACTCGCACAGGTAGGACTGAACAGAGACTGTGTTTCTGTTTGTGTGAGAGAGTAGATGATTTGTTTTGGATGTTGATTTATAATTTATTTATTTATTAATTTTGCTTTTGTAAAAATCATGCAGCAAACGGACAGCTTGACAAGGTAGTTTGGGACTTTCAGACTACATTTTATGATGCTGTTTTGAGTCTCTGTGTCCTGTGTTTGTATTAAAGACGTTTTTTCACGCAGACATTTAGTCAAGTAAACACAAGTGTTACCAATGGTGATAATTACGGTCCCGTTCCATTTAGCATAGTAGAGCCTGACCAGTGGGTCAGCATGCACAAACTGACTGACTGTTTGATGTGCATGGAGCAGAACCTTAATTACTATCCTTGGTTACACCTGTCTTTACTATTTCATGTCAGTATGGTTGTTGTGAAAAGGTCTATCATGTACGGTTCCCACTGGTTACTAAATTTCTGCAATACAAGGACAATTTTTAGAGCTTTTACTCTTTTGGCTTGTGAAAGTGGGGCATGCCAGTTAAGTTTTGGAACCACTGGACTAGCTAGGGCTAGCTTTAGCTAGCTAACAATGAAAATGAACTATCTTGAGTACCTGCGAAGTTCTAAAGGTCTCTACAGTAAGAACCTTATAGAACCAATTTAGAAAACAAAAAGGTGAAGTCAGACTCTAGTTTAAAAACCCAGAACTGCATCTAACTAAAATAAACCTCTCAAAATGTTAACAGGTGGTCAGAGAATAAGAATATGTGAATAACTCAGTTTTGACAGTAGTGTCAGATGGAACCTTATAATTCCAAGGGGGACAAACTGTAATTTTTCATCAGGATCACAGTGGGAACCCTACATTTGTCATTTGCATCATTCGTATAGCATGTATTTTTAACTGTGCTGGTAACTGGATGAAAACACCACTTGGCTGCTGGACTTTTTAGTCTTCCCAGTCGCAGCCTCACAGTCTTGTTACAGTCGCCAGATCTCTTTTCAAAAAAGTGGAAATGGAAATGGCAGATGAAAATCATCAGGCTTTAAATTCAGTTAATCCTCTAAATCACTTTTTTGGTTCACTTGAATGATCAGATGATACTTCTGTCTGTGTAAATCAAACATGTTTTTTTGTTTTTGTTTTTATTTCCAGAGATTCCTTCAGCAGAATGAGTCTTCGCAAGCTTGACATTTGAAGATGAAGAAGAATAACAGGCACACACACACACACACACACACACACGCACACGCACACACATAATAAATTGCAATATTAATTTATTCGAGTGTAAATAGGAGTGTCTTCAAAGTTGGTCAGTGTTTTGGAGAGTGTGCTAAAAGAAAGACTAAACGTGTTGCAGCTTGGTACGTCATTCCAGTGTCTTAAGTTGTTTACAGACAAACTGTTACACAATCAGAGGAACGAACAAGTGGATCTTAAAGATTAAAGAGATACCTTGGCATTTAGAATTTTTCTTTGCTGAACATTACTTGTTACACAAGGGAACAAGTTGTTATATTTGTCCCTATGCAACCCTTAAAAAAAAGCTAATGTTAGCCTTCACTTTTGAAACAAACAAGCCACTGAAAATGAAGAATGCTCTGAGATCCCTTTATTTGTTATTTATAGTGCCAAAAAGCTTTTGTTTTTTTGCAGAAAAGGTACAATTTTAAAAGTCAAGGTGTCTATTTAATGATGTACTATGTGTCAAAAATCTGTATTCAATTTCATGTGTGCACTTTTTTATTACGGTGTAGCAATGCATTTTACAACTTGAAAGTTTATGTAATTCAAAATGGGGGGAAGAAAAAAAATGAAAACATGCAAAAAATGGTACCATTATTTATCATGATGCTTTATTATCATTTTTAGTTGAAAGAATGTTTTAAAGTTAGGTACTTTAAACATCCTTGTATAATTTTATGTAGTTTTGTTTTGTTTATTTTAAATATTTTACTAAATAAATATTTTAATGTTCAGTTGGTGTATACTGGTAATTATCTTGCTTCCTAACGTGTTATTTTTGTGTTTATGTAGGATTAATGTTATGTTGGAGACAACAGATCAGTAAGGTGTGAGTAGGAGATTATCGCCATAAAGTGTGGAAACAAAGAAAAGGATCAGCAGTGAGAACGTGTGAAGGTAAAAACTTTATTGCTTATTTAGTATGAACCTGCCAACATTAAAGTAATTACAGCTGGAATGAGGTACAGTTTAAAGGAGACAACACACTTACTGGCTGTTGTCACATGATATTAAATCAGATCTATAAGCACTTACTTTGAAAACCTTTCTCAGTTATACATGACTTTTAGTGAAGTAACTGAATATGGCCCATAATAAGTTTTAACTCACAAAGCGCAGCTTAATAACTGATTCAATCCCTGAAACTATGATTGGACTCAACCATTCTGCTGAACCTGAGATGAACAATCTCACCTTTACTGAATAATTAATCTACACAGGTGTAAGAACTTATGACCATATTTTTCCACCTGCAAAGCTATGTGATATTATTACTTACAGAAAACACTGAACATGAACAAAGCAAACGCAGTGCTTGATTAATAGGAATGTTATAATGTGAGTGTTCATAGAGACAGATTCATAAGCAAAGAAAATGTTCTGAGAGCAAAACTGATTTTTGGGGTATCATCTTGAATTACTTCCTCCAGCTTGTTATGGCAGTTTGTGAACATCTGAGCACAAGAGAGAACATCCTCATCCTGCTGGTTAAAGTGTCTTAAAAGCTGAAATCCAGATGTTGAGGAAAATTGACCACACCTGGAACAAGTGTGACATTTATAGAAGTTGGGAGTGCAGTGCGCTTCCCTCTCTGAATTAAAGAACTAACCCTTTAAATTCTAGATTTGTACATTCAAATAGCATTTGAAAGGTGAACAAGGCTATTTTTCATAACCATGCTGAATTTATAGAAAAAAAATTAAATTAAAGCTACTACAAGGAACTCTACTGAATTGATTCTGGACCTCAAAAATAAAAAATATTCATTCATTCTGGTTAATGTACCACTCACTGTGACTTCACTGAGAATCTGACCTGGTCACAGAGAACCATCAGTATTAAACAAACTGTTTCATAAGCAGTTAAAATCTCCTTGTAGTAGATTTAGGGAATTTAAATTTCAAAGAGTTTATGTATCTTCACTCTGATTTGACAGATTGAAAAAGCTTCCGATGTTGGGCTGAGCAAGAAACTAGCATTAGCTGAACCAACAAACTATGGATAAACTTGGTATAAATTACATACTTAATATTCTAGGGTGTTCTATGTCAAAATATGCCACTGTAAATATTACAAGTCACTCTAACAGTGGAGTTTTCCTGCATATATTTCAGGCTTCACATTGATAAAAAAAAAAACCAAAACAAAACTGTTTATGTAAAAGCTTAACAAGGCATCAGAACACAATTTTGAGAAGTTGATATGCTTTTTGTCATAACTGCTTAAACCTGCGTAGAAAGAAAAATCTGCAGCGTATTCTCTAACTTCATGGAGCAAAACCCTCATGAAATGCTTTGCAAGTGGAGAGGATGTGTGTCTTATTTGGTTCTTATTTTGGCATTTAGTTGAGTTATCTATTCAAAGTATAAACAGCACTGATATAACCTCCTGTAAATGCAAATTAATGGATTATCGAAAAGTAATCAGCCAGAAACCAAGACATTTTCCAACTTTTTGCATTTTCACTCGATTAAACTTTAGTTCAAAAGTGCTTTTCCAATTTGTAAAAAGGAACCATACAAAATGAATAACTGACAAAACATCAAAAACAGGACATGTTCAAAAACAATGACAGAAAAAGTGTCAAAGCCAGTGTCCAGGAAATAAAAAAAAAAAAAAAAAAAAGGATCCCTGGCACAAAGACAGATCCGAGTCCATGAGAAGGTCTGAACAGCTTGAGTCCCACACTGAGACCAGACTGTAGTAGTTCATGTTTTATGGGTTTCTGGCCTGAAAAGTATCTTCAGTTCAGGTGCCAATATGGCAGCCACAGTATTTTTGGCACCGTTTGTAAGCATTGCAAAATACAACTGTCCTCTGTGTGAGTGCTCAGCTGCCGAAGCGCCTGACTGGCACGACCCCCTGAGTCAACACTGGTCCCAGCGTTCATGTTAGGGTGCAGGTTCAGGCATCCGTCTGTAGAACAGCAGGTAAGGTGTTGATGAGGAGCTCGTCTCAGGAGAGCAGGCTCGCAGGAAATCCTCCTCCTCAAACAAACGCACCTCCGAGTCATCAAACAGCAGCCACTTGCCCTCGTATTCAAGGAGGTTGTTCAGAGCCTGCTGCTCTGTGGCCTCCACGCCCCCACAGGGAGTCGTCGGTGCCTCCTCTCCTGCTCCACTCTCCTTTTTAAGTCCTGTCTCAGTATTTTGGCTCAGGCTGCTGATGGTTTTTCTCCTTTTTGATCCTTCTGTGGACCCACTGCTGGTTGCTTTCTCTGTGTGTGTGCTGCTGCTGCTCCCAAGATCATAACTGGACAGACTCCTCTGGCCCCCCAACAGTCCGACCCCACCCTCTGACAGCTTCTTGCCTCCCGTTTTGCTGCCTGCCAAACTCATACCTCTCCTCGCAGTCAGGCTGAATGACACCTCTCCATCATCATAGTCCAACGCTTCGTCTTTCACCTGGGTTCCCTCTTTACTTTCCTTCTCCTCTTCCTCTTCCTCTTCCCGCTTTGTTTCTTTTCTGTCCTGCAGCAGGAGCTTCAGACTTTTCAGATCAGACATGCGAACGAAGGCAGTGTAGTGGCCGCTGCTGATGGTAATGCCACTGTGCATGACCACGGCAAACAGCTGATAGTGTTGACCCTTCACAGACGAGGGACGCGTGCACCACTCCTCCAGAGACAAGGTCAAAGGGGTCTGCAAGGGAGTGTTGACTTTGGACAGGCCTGCATACGGGTCCAAGCTAAGAGGAGGAGAAACGGATGAGTTAGTGTCTGTGATAACAACGAATATCATAATGTCATTTCATTGAAACTGACCTTTCCTATGTAATACTTCAACAGTTTACAGTATGAGAACATTTTATAGCACAGCTGATTAACAGTTAAAGAGATCAGCAGATCATTGAGAAAATATAAATAACTGGTCAGGGCATAAAACCATTCTTGAAAAGTGTTTTTGGTAACAGCATCTAGTATACATCACATCTGTATGCAAAGCTTCTTTCAACTTTGCTTTTTTGTTGGAGCAAATGAGGTGAAATTGATTTTTACTCAGGTTTGAGTACTTGTATCTCCAAAAGTTGTATATGTTGTTGCAATAATATACTGTTCATCACTGCGAAACAAGAGAAAACAAAATCCTTTTTGGCAACTTAAAAAAACATTTCTACCAATGGAAAGAGGAGAAATACTTATCAGACTAATTTTTAAAATAAATTGCACTGCAGGCAGTTTTTTTTTTTTATCAGATTTTAACAGTTTCAAATTCATCTCTAGAAAGATAGAAAAGTGCAGCCGCAGGCTACGAGTAAGCTACATTTACTTTTGAAATATTGAAAATATAACATTGGCACAGCAGTTGTTGCAAAAAAATGTTTAAATCTGTGGCATACTTCTGAGAAAATCTGTCAAAAACCACAAATGATGAACCTTTTCTATCCTCAAAAAATGAGAGTAGCAGATCAAGACAAAATCATTAACCTTGATTTATATTCAAACACAGAGACAAGTCATCAACTCACTCTAAAATGTTGGCAGAGAAACGCTTCAGGTGGATGGTGATGACTTCAGGAGTTTTGTCAAACAGCAGACTTCTCTCAGCCTCTGTGTAATGATGACACGTCTCACAGAAGTATTTGTCCTCACCAACAATGCGTTCCACTGAAGCAAACTGACCGATGGCCCATTTCAGAGTCTTCAGCTCTGGTTTAGGATCAGGAGAGACTGGGAAGAAAGAAGATATCAGTTATGAATTATGTACATGTTCATTATATTTTTCTGGATGTCCAAGATAACATTGCCTTCCTTTTTTGGCAGAGGGTGACATAATAAAAAACTCTATAGATGTCTGTGTGTTTTCATTGTGCAGTTATGTTAAATGTTTACCTACATTTCCTAAATTGTTTGTTCACACATAAGCATGATTCACTGAAAGCATGTAAGATAAAAGGCGTTGTATGAACACTCACCTTCAGAGAGGTTGTCTGGGCTGCTGGGTTGTTCGTCGAGCACGGGGACACTGATGTCCTGGAAGTCTTCTCTCCTCTCTGTGAAGCTCTCACACTCCAGACATCGAGTCCTCAGGACCAACTGGCCCTGGAACAAGCGCTCCATCAGATCCAGGCCCTCTGAATCTAACAGAAACACAGATAGACATGGCTGAGTGACCTGTCATATTTCATGTCTGAACTGACATATGAAGGACTAATGCTATCTGATTTCCCGGGGCAGAAGTTAAATTCAGCAACCAGAGAGCTCTTATCTTTCCTTTGTTCTCTTATACTCTCTGCTTTTAAAATAAAATGACCATTAAGACAAAAAAAAACAAAAAACTTAACACTTCAATTTGTAGTCACCTGGATGATTATAGTCTCTCTAAAATATTATAACTTGTTTTTAACTTTGCTATCTAGAGGCTGTGAAAACTAACTTAATTTTCTGAAATAATTTAGAAGTATGACCTCTTTATTCTAAAATTTTTCATCAGTTACCAACATTTCAGTTTAGTATTTTGAGATGGATTAATTCCACTTACATTACGCCCTCATTTCCACCCCTTTCTATCATACATCATATTTTGGTCACTTTTAAAGAGGGGACATGGATCTTCAGGGGGAGATAGCAAGTCAAAAGTAAATGCCACATACAAGTGGTATACATCATCTGAAAGCTGGTACATCAAGATTAATTTTTGCACATTTTTTTTAAAATATTAGACTGTATAGGGGCCTAGAACATTGTGACTGAAGTATATATTGGACATAACCATGCTATAGTATGTCTCCAAAATTGCTGCAGCAGTTTTGTGCTCGATATCATCAGATTTGGTGCACAGCTTAACCTCCTTTTACAACCAGAGAATTGATTGAAAAATGGTCAAAAATCCCTCCAAGATACATTCACACGCCAAGACATTGAAGAATAACACAGAAAATGTCATGCCGTCATATCTTATCAAATTCCTTTGATATTTTGGAGATTTCTGCAAGGACTGCATTTTTTTGGCAATTGGATGACGAGCACTTCTGTTCCGCAATTTATCCAAAGGACTCCCTAATTGTTAATATACATGGAAAGTGATACAGCCTCTGAAAGGTCCAGGTGTCTAGTCTGTGATTATGAAGTTTCATGTGTCTGTGATTATCCCAGAGATCACTACAGGTCATGTATACAGTGAGGTCATTGAAATGAATGGCTACTATGGTGACTAACATCACGTATGAATACAGTTGGCCTCATTGAATCCACAACAGTCTCAGCCTTCTAGACAAACACAATTTTTATGCAATCCCAATTCTGTTGTGGGTATGCAGTGTGCAGGAATGCTGCATGTTTTTTTTGTCCAGAACTGCATTAGGTTAACATAATGTTGACATGCATGTAAAGGGAAGACTCCCATTTTTGTTTACATATCTTGAGGTGAGTCATTGAGGGACCCCTTTGAAAATCGCCATGCCAATTGGACAAAGTTGCCCCTGCAGAGTTGAAGAGGTTAAATAATACTGAACAAAGTTAACTTGCTCTCCCTCTAAAAACTACTGCCCATGTCCCAGTCCCCTTTCTCCTACCTGGAGGTGTCACTGCCTTCTTGTCTTCAGCCATGTTTTCTGCTGATTCCTCCTCACTGTTCTTCTTATTCTGACTCTGGTCGTCAGTCAGTCCGTTCTCCTGCTGCACTTTGTTTTGGTTCTTCACAGTCGAGCAGCTGATCTTCCCCACGCTGCGGAACTTGGAGAAAATGCTTGGTTGTTTCCCAGAAGGCTTCAGCCAGCTCAGCCTGGCTTTCTTCTTTCTCTTCCCATCTGCCTCTTTAGCTGCCTTTTCACCTTTTCCCTCAGGGTCACTCCTTCCATCCTCCTCCGTGTGAAGTTTCTTCACCCCGTCATCCTCTGCCTTCTCCTCTCTGTCTTTGTCTTGGGTGCACTCGATGGTGACATCACTGGAGGACCTCCTTTTGGATCGGGTGAAGGGTTTATTTATTTCTTCCTCTGCATCAGACTTCTTAGACTTAGCAGATTTAGGCTTCTTTTTGGCATTTCCCACCTCAGTGTCACTCTTTCTCTTGCCGCTGACTTGGCTGTCCTCTTCATTCTGAGTTTTGGATTCTGCTGCAGAGCTGTTGGAATCCAAATGGACGCCATTCTCAATTTTAACCTCAGTCACCTCCCTCTCCAACTCCCGCTCCTTCCTGATGGTGTCACAAGCCTCTTGGACATATCCCAGGATGCACTGCAGCACCTCCTGGGCATCATGCTGAAGATAGCCTTCATACATGGGGTTCAGCTGCCTGTAACACAGAAAAGTAATAATATTAATAATAATAATGAACATTTGCCTGTTTCAGCTTTTAAAATGTGCTGCTATTATTTGGACTTTTGCGTGCATTTATCAGAATGTCTTCATATTCATTTCTATAGGTTTTTCTGCACAGCTTTGTGCTCCTTGAGAAGCTGTTAGCTGTTTTTTTAATTGCAAATGTGTATTTATAAAATTCTAAACAATGATGGTAAGTAAGGCTGCAACTAACAAATATTCAATCCTCATTTTGATTATTTTCTCCATTTATCAATTTGTTGTTTGGTCTATAACATGTCAGAAAACGGTGAAAAATGTTGATCAGTGTCTCATGATGTCCTCAAATGTCTTGTTTTGTTCAACACTCAAAGATTTTCAGTTTACTGTCACACAGTGCTAAAGCAACCAGAACATGGAATCAGGGATTTTTTTTTCTTATGAAGTTACTGAAACTGATTAATTTGATTATCAAAATAGTACACAGAAATAAGCCACCTTACTAATTGAATGTATGATCTTGACGATTCAAAATAAGCACATCATTACCTGAGTGTGTGGAGTATTTTACGAGGCGGTGTGGCGAGTTCTCCGTCACTGAAGCTGTCGGGGTTCAACAGGAAGCCGGACTGCAACTGCTCCACTGACGTTATCAGACTGTTGAAGCTCCCGAGGAGCTCAATGTGAGCCGGCAAAGCATCAGCTACAACTTCTGACTGCTGAGAATGTGAATACAGAAACAAAATAGTTACAATTTTTTTTAAAAAATAAATTCTTATCTATGAAATCAGCTTATAAGGGCATAACAGTTATTGTTACTTACACTATATTGTACAATACTTGTAAATGTAAATTTTGTAAAATAAATATATATTTTGTATTGCACAAACCTCTTCGCCTTTATCAGTTTCTTCCTTTAGTTTGTCTTTTCTTTTAGTCAGGTTGTACAGTTTCTTTATGCCTTCTCTGAACCCTGGGCAGTGGTGCAACACCTGCAGGAGCAACCAGGCATCAAGATTAGTCATCATTGATTTCTTTACAAAAAATGTTCAAAGGCTTCCTGAATTAAATTTATTGGGTAAGAAAATCACTGCTTGTGTTCTCGTGAAAAACACTAATAAATGAAACATTTTCACCTGTGTATGATATTATCATTGATATTTTTCCTTACAAAGACAAAAACAATTAAATTGCACATTCTGAAAATCTGAGTTAACCCTGCAGGGACAGGGTTTCTGAAGGGTTCAACAAGTTTAACTAAAGACTAAACACTACAAGTGCATGGGTTTATTGACACTTGCATCACATTTTGTCCCAGCAGTATATAACAGTTATTAATAATATAATTCATTACTCATTGTACACAACCTGGATACGCTGCGGAAAATGGTTGGTTGGTTTAACCCCTTAAAAATAATTAATTACAACTAACCCACAAATTACTTTTCATCAGGTTAGTAGTCTGAAACAGCAGTACCAAGGGTTTTCCAGCCCATATCTGATTCTATCACACAAAAATACATTTTTTTATGAGCAATGTTACTGCCTGTGGCAGGCTGGGAAAATTCTTAAGGACCTTTCTATTTGAAATTTAAGACATTTTAATACCTTCTATGGCTTTTAATGAGGAAAATGAATTCAATGCTTTTAAGCCTCTTCAAGACTGCAGGTAAACCGTACAAAAGTCAAAGCAGTATACAATGACACAAGGAACAGTGAAAGGTTAGTTGCTTGCATTTACATTAGAGGTTACCATACTGTTTTACAAGAGGACTAAAGGAAGAGTTGACCTAACGTATATTGTATGTTCTTTCCTCTACAACGGAAAGTCTTACTTATTCCAGACGAGAGAAATATAACCCCAGACATCCCACAGGTACAAAATCTGTTTGAACAGGTGCTGCAGAGGAGATCATACAAGCTCCAGAATGTGCGATTAAACCTCCAGTGTCTGTCTGTCTCCGTCTCTTTACATCCAAACACTGTCAATACAGATAAGCCAGCAAGACGATCTGAACACACTGTCTGTCACAGTCAGGAGGACACAGAACGCTGCAGAACAGACATTTATCTGCTGGTTTTATCTGCTCTACGTCAGCCACAGAAGACACAGTTTTGTACGCTATGACAAACACTTCTGTCTGCAGTGTCAATATTCTTTGTGAAAGGGAAAGTTATTGTTTCCTAGAGGTTTTCTCTCCTGTTAAGCTGCTTCAGAATTCATGTGCAAGACAAGGTCTGTAACATGGTTTTATGTTATATAAAACACACAATGAAAAAAAACCCAGCTAAATCCATCACAAAGATCTGTGAAATGTGTGCTGCAGAGATTGACACAGACCCTTTTCAAACAAATTACGGTCATGTATGTGTGTTTATTTCTGAGTTAAACAATTAATCGAAATATTACGAAACTGCAATTTGGCCGGGAGCAATGTACAAATTGCAGGGACTGCTTTTTTTTTTTTTTTTTAAAACAAATGTGTCACAACATGCCAACTCTGTGGTGTTACAGTCTAAGAATCATTTTCTCCAGCTGTAAAGGAACTTTGATACCAACCCCAGCTAATATTCTATTGCCATTATTATTTTGTTGAATGAAAAACAAAAATTACTACTACTTATAGTAGTAACTATGCAGTATATAGTTACAAAAATAGTTATACTTATGCAGTATCTGTTAAAATAACCACACTATGACTTTTTTGGTTTATTTGTAAGGGACAAGCACAGAAAAACACTGACAGCTGCATGAGCAGGTCTGAGTACTGTACACCTGTTCAGAGCCAAAGCTAATTTCCAACACCGTCCCTGCGTGGGCACTGATTGTTCAGCCCTAATCTGCTGTATTTACATGTATGTCGTAGCCAAACAGCCATTAAAGACGTTTATCCATTCTGTCTCTGGTGATGACCCACCTGTAAGACACTGTTCAAATAGCAGGTATTGCCCAAGTTGTTGAGCCCCACAAATGGCACCAAGTTCTCTCTCTTCTCACATGGCAGGAGAAGGCCAGGTGAGGCTGGACACGGAGAAGGGCCAGAGACCATATGATCACAGCTGCTGAACAAGAAAAAAAAAAAAAATTAAAGTCTATTATTAACTTGTTAGATTCTTGCAGTCTTGCTGTTTTTTTTAAAGGGACATGACCAGAAAAAAAAGAACATTTGAAGAGTGATAACTGTTCTTTGTTTTTGTTGTAATAGTTATGTCAGTTAGATTTGTTAAAGTCATGGTTATAGATATTAATTCATCACCTTTGCTTGCTAAGTCTTAGCCTTTCTTCTTTTTAAAACTCAAAAATGTGAAATTATCTGCTATCTTGTTGGTATTGGCTATAAGAAGCAAGTAATAATCAGTTATTGTAATCGGCTGAAAAAAATCCACATTGTGCATCCCTAATTTCACAATTAAGTGTTTAGTCTATAACAAGTCCAAAAAAGTGAAAATGCTCATTACAATTTCTCATAACGCAAATTTACATCTTTGAATATCTCAGCAAAGCAGCAAAACCTTAAAATTTAAAAGCTGCAGCCAGCAAACATTTAACATTTTGGCTTGAAAAGTGACTGAAACAATTTAGAAACTATCAAAATACTTGGCATCTAATTACATTTTTTATCTACTAATCAATTAATCAGTAAATCTCTGAAAGAAAATGAGGATAAATTTAAAACTAAATATTAAAATGTAAGGTATCCACGTCAACACAGCTGTTGTTGTGCCCTCAGGCTGTGAAATGAGCACTGAAAGTGTGTGAAAAAAGCGAATACTTTCCCAAAACATGCCAGCCAGACATTCCATTCATCCACAGGGTAAAGTCGGGGTAATAAAGCGGCGTTTTGCACTTTGGATGACCCCTAATAAATCTCACATTGACAGCACAGACCCACCTTGCTTCAGGCTCCACTGGTTCAGTTGTTTTGGGCTCCTCCGCCTGCGGTTCAGAGAAATCCAGAGCCCGCTTGGTGTCTTTCTTCTGGAGAAACTTCAGAGACAGTTTACTCTTCTTGACGGGGCTCCCCAGAGCCGCCACAGCAGTGTCACCCTGCAGGCCCGGCATCTCGTTTCTGTACCCCGAGGGTTGAGTTTTTCCTCACTCTACTGAGATGCAACAGCGCAGCTCACTGGCAAGAAATGGAAACACAGAATTTAATGTCAGAGGGCGCCATCAGAGTTCAACGAGACCGACAGTAACTGCGCAATAAGTTAATACCGCATTAGTTGTGTAACTAAAGTTAAAGTGACTGGATTAAGATATTGTACACAGCTGCGGTTTAACTAAATCCAACCCTGTTACCTACTGACCGACGCATTATGTAACACGTTAGCTGGCTAACGCTAACTTACTGCTGCCTCTTTTGTTTTCACCGCCCCCTTCAACTTTTCAATAAGAGCCGTTCAGGTTAGCAACCGTTATCTTTTTAGTGTTGACAAGTAGGTTAGGAGCAGCAAACAGCGCACAGTAAACTGGTGTTGTTGAGCACTTTGCACACAACACAGCGACAAAACTGGGTCAAAACGGTACGGTGCGGTGAAGAAGTGGGAGGAGAGAGCAGGCAACACGCCGTTTATAACAGTTCACTGAAAGAAAGCCAACTCTTCAAATGCAAACAGAGTCTACAGCGTTTTTACTCTTACCTGAACGCGTCATTCCAAACTGAAGTTGAATATATTTCTCGGAATATCCAGCTTTAGAGCCATTTACAGACTGTTTGACGATTCAGTCGGTGCAGCAGAAGTTGGCGCTTTTTCCTGCTGAAGACCCACTGGCTGCTTCACCGCCGGTCAAACGCCGACACGACACCAAAACTGACGACAAAAACCTCCCAATATCACCCATCTGTGATATTAAAGGTTTTTCAGACGTATACATAAAACTTGTAAATCTGGGTAGACGTATGTAAAATTATATAACCAGAAAGATTTACATTCCAGACTTCAGGCTTATAGTAAGCCACCTATTCAATTTAGGCCCCTCTGCCCAGTTTCAGAAGCCATATTTGTAGTCCTTTACTAAGATGCGTCAAGTTAGATCGACAGTGGTAGTGTAGATTTTTCCTTCAAAGTAAAAGTGAAGAATTAGCTGTTTGCAAGTGAATCCTATAATCTCTGAAAAACGTTTGTAAAGGAAGTTGTGTTCCTTGCAGTTTGACTGTCAGAATGAATATTAGATAATATGAAAATAAAATCGGCATTGTAACAATAACAATAAGATGAGAATAAAATAGAATACATGAAAATCGATAAAAAATAGAATACATAGTACATAAACTTCTCATTTAATTAAGTGTTCATATTTACTTACGTATGTTTGCAATTTTTTTCTTATTGTAATATGATGGATTCTTTTTAAAATTTTACATATATTTTTCTATTTTCTTATAATTTCTCTATTTATATTTTCTTTTCTTGAATGGGAGCAGCTGTAGGGTGACCCAGTTCCCCTTTTCTGATTCTGATTAATTAGCCAGAAAAGAAATATTCAACCCATAACCCTTGGCAAGAACATTAAAAAAAATAATTTACATTCACACAGACTTAACAGCAGTTTGGTTTTACAATTTACATACGAGAGCCTGGTGTGATAGGCTGTTATTGTTATTATTGCTTTCCGGGGGGAAATCGGCTTTTATTTTGAACATCATAAGCGGAAGTGCAATTGTATTAATGCTACCTTGATTGTTGACTTTTTTGCGGAACAGAACCCGTAGATTTAAAAGGGGGGAAAAAAAATCTTATTAACGACTATTGTAGCAAAATGTGCTCTCTAACACACTTTATACAGACAGTTTCTTTACGTAAAAACACGATTCAAAACAGTCTAACTGTTAGAAACGGCTGTTACGGGTAGTTTCCACTGTCACCGACAGGGGGCGACATTGTCCATGTAAATGGAGTCTGAACTGTCCAGCATCATTCTCACTTCCACTGGAGCATCTCCTCATCTGACAGTCAGCAGAGGCTATCCTTCCACGAATTTAACGGTAAGATACTATTTACGATTTCTCAGCTTTCTCCTTGAATTGATAAACCGAAACGTGCCTGAAAGGCTTATCGCGAGAGAAGCCTATTTATCCTCCGTTTCGGCTCATGTGCATCAGTTGTAGTGTGTTGATTTGAATAAGGGCTACAGAGTGATGTTACTGTCGTACGAGGAGAGAGGGTCGCAGCACCTGAATGCAGCACAAAAAAAACAAAACAAGAATGACAGGTGTGTCGTTTCTCCTTTAAAGGCATTTGTCAGTATGTCTGCAGGACGAAGCTCTGCTGCTGCTGCTGCTGCTGCAGAGTGGCTGCTTGGTCAGCAGCAGCAGAGATGTATCGATGGACATGAGAGATACTGTTCCTCAGCTTGCAGGATGCACTCTATTTTCTGGCTTGGTGACGAAGTGATGTTGCAGTGGGGATGCTGATACAGTAGTGGATGGGAGTAGTTTGGGGTTGTAGTACTCCCAGTTGTGGTAGTGATGGAGCTACACCATGCAATCACCATCACCATCCTCAGAATATGTTATCTTTGCGGTCTCCAGCTGTGGGTTGCTCAAACAGTAAATTTCTTCACTAAATGAGTGCCTCATTTAAATTGGTCTGAAATTATCTTTAAAGCCCACATATGATGTTTAATAGCTGCCTAATGAAACAGATTTCATTATAGATGTAATAACCAGCAGGTAATTTATCCAGATTTAACAAGCAGGGCTGGTGGTGGGGTGTAATGTTCTCTCACATCCCATCTAAAGCCTAACCAGGAGATGCATTATAAAAAGGGATTACTGTGTTTCACGTCCCTCCTCACCTCCTGATAACGTTGTTTCTCAAGGGGAGCATTTTTGTCTTTACTCTGAGCGAGGCAGATCCTTCCACCGATTTCCTCAGCTGTATACTACACTGTGAAGTCAACACGAGGCCCTGTATTTGACTGGATATTACATTACACACTGGATGCAAGAAGGTGGTCACTGGAGCAATGGAGTGGTGGTGGGCATTACCCTGGTAATGTGTTGATATACTTGTGAGGACTTTTTCCATCGTTAGACTAAATTAAACCACTGATTAAAGGAAAAACAAGAATCATATTTTTATTTTTGGAAAGAGATGTTGGTTTTGATTTTTTTTTTTTTTTTATGTATTTTTTGGTGCTTTGAGCGCCACAAGCTGAGTGCTGTTTAGATCTGTTATACTGGAGAGAAGGCAGACATCAAAACAGCTGATATTTCCAAAACTCTGCAACTCACTAGAGAAAATCTAGATGGATAAACGGCACTACAGGCCAGGGAAAAAATACGTATTATTGATTTGGGGGGGGTGAACTGTCTGCCTTTAAAAGCATACGATGCAGGATTTTCCTCAAAAAAAAAATGTATATTCTCATAACAGTAATCCCTTTTAGTCCTTCCTGGATTTTGCGGGCTGTTTTTGGGATTGTGGCGACTTAAAATGCCCAATTTCATGGCAGCTTTTCTAAAAATTTGTTACGAATGTTGCAATGTTTTTAGGCTTTTTTTTTTAAATGAAATGTAAGGCAATCAGAAGTGGGCCCTCAGTCACAAAAGACTGAGAACCCCTGTTCTAAGTAACTTTACCAAAAAGGCTCAGGATCACAAAAATTCTAACAAAATGTACACAAAATTCATCTGTAAATAACAAAGTGCACTCGGAGGTATTCCACAAAGACACAACATCTTTTTGGAGCTCGTACTCAGTCACAGCAAACACCCAACTATGAAATACAAAAGTGCACAGATAAATGTCAATCACAATGACCTTGTGCTCTTTTCGGTACCCATGACAAAATTTAAGAAAATATAGTTTTTAAAAAATGTGAATAATAAAAATTGAGTCAAATCACTGAGGAGTACATGTATGACATTCGGTGGAACTCGGTTGGTCAAATTTTAGGAAAAGTTGTGGTAATTGGACAAAATTGCAAGGTCACACAGAGTTCACAGGGATTTTGATGGTGAATTCCTACTAGAACTCACAAGACCAACGTAAAGCGTGTGGCGTTGTTTGCGTCTGCCTGTATTTTCTTATATTCTCATTATTTTGCTGTGTTCCGGACGTTTTACCAAACCAGTGCATTGGTATTTCATATCGTGAGAACGAGAGTCATTGTTACAAATAGCAACTGACAAATTCTGCATATTCTCCTTGTAATCTGGGCAAACCGCCCCTGCTGTGAATGCAAGCATTTCAGAGATATTGCTCCCTATTGGGTGATCCATGAAGAATTTAACCCCTAACCTGTGGTAGTAATGAGGACCATTCTCCGTCCTCTGAGCAGTGGCATTGAGCTTTATCAAGGGCAGGCTTTGTCCCAGGAGTCGCGGAGCTCTCAGGGCCGGAGCAGCAGAGGTTGGAGGTGTGGCAGAGCCCTGGCCCATGACACAAACCCCCCCTCCACCTTCCACCCACCTTGGAGGGGAGCACTGGAGGGAAAATGAAGGCATGTTGAGCGACAGGCAACGGTGCACTCCAAGAATGAGAAGCATGTCCTGAACTCTACTTCAATTTACCTCCCAACAACAAACCCCTCTGTACACACATGCATGCAAGGGTTTTTGGGTTTTTTTGCCTAATTTTTGCAGGTCAACAGAGTTTAGCAACGCTATTAACCATTTAATCACTCTGACTCCAACAATCTGGGACTCTCACGTGCAAATAGTCCATGCTAGCACATTTATTATTAATTATTAGGGGTTCGACTAACAGTTATTTTCATTCCTGTCATTTTTTGATTAATAGATTAAAGGAAAAGTTCAACATTTTGCTCATAATCAGATGAGAAGATTGCTACCACTTTAACACCTGCACAATAAATATGATGCTACCGCTAGCAACAGGAGGAAACTGTCTAGCCTGGCAAATTCCAGCAAAATCCATCTACCACCACCTTTAAAGCTCACTTATTAACATGGTATATACTGTATATCTTGGTTTAGGGTTAGTCCGACCTATAACTCCCCATAAAATGTCAAATTAATGTTTTTGCACTTTAGTTTATGTATTGATTATACAAACAAGATATATGTTGATAATTATGTTACCTTTGGACTAGACTAGCATATTCCTTGTTAGCTGTCAGCTTTAGCTTCATATACAGATATGAGATGGTATCAATCCTCTCATCTAATTCTCTAAGAAAGCAAACACATGTATTTCATATAATGTGAGTTTTGATTCAATAGTTTTATCTCCTACAGCTGAAAACTGAAGAGTATTTAATTTCCAAGGCATTAAAACAGAGAAATGCTGCAAATCAAAGCTGGAGACATTTTTTCTTAATAAATTACTTTAAATATTTATCAAAAGTTTTGTGAAATCTTCTGTCGGTCGCTGAATTAATCACGATAAACGTAGGCGATGTTTAAATGTGAGTCCTCATCACAGGTTATGGCCTCAGTGTGGATGTCGGAGGGATTCTTGCTTCGTAGATTGTTTTATTTGAAAGATTTCAGAGCCCTCAAGAGGCAAAAATTTCCAGGGTTTTACAAGAGGGTTTTTGCGAGACCCCTTCGGGGGGTCTAGACCCACAGATTGGGAACCACGGGATTAGTCAACTACTTTTTTCCAGCTCTTAAACTTGAAGGAAAGTTACTGCCGGTCCTAAAATTCACCTCATTAAGGGCTGTTTTTGCCATGAAGGTTGTTATTGCCTTGCTCTGCCATCATCTAGGTTATTTATTTACTCTGAAAGCCCCGGCAGACATCTCACACAGGCTGTGCTCAGTCGAGAGGGTAGCTTTGTGAGTGTGCGTGTGCATGTGAGTGAAAAGGGGGTTAATGAGATCCTTTATGAGTGTATGCATGTGTGCATAACCTCGCATGCATATGTGCATAAATCAGATCAGATCAGATCTCGGGCTGCACGTAGGATTGGTCTCCCTCTCTTTCTCTGCATACTTTAGAGCATCTGAGCGACTCGCAGTTGATGCATGCTGAGGAGGTGGGTGTATCCAGCCCAGCCGCTCTGATGTTAGGAAGCTGTAGCTGCTCCATCCTACTCAGTCTGCTCTCTGCTGCTCTCCTGTTTCAGTCAGTCTGTCTGCCCTCTAGCGTAGTATTCTCCTTTCACTCACCACTATTCATCACCATCTAGGATACATTTACAGAAACCCACGCAGGCAGACACAATACCGTCCTGGTGGACTGAAGAGTTTGGGCTGATAGCTTCACGTAGTGTGTGCACGTTATTACCTTGGAAAGAGCTAGAAAGTGGGGATCTAGCAGCAGCAGTGCTGCTGAAGCTCAAGTTTTCTCCCCACTACGATTTTTGTCCCAAAGGATACCACACGCATCTGCAGAGGTAAGGCAAGATTCGATGTGGTCTGCACTTTATTTTTCTGTTTCTCTCTCTTTATTTTGCTCTCATTCTTTCCTTTTCACCTGTTTATCTAGTTCATTTTTTATGCACCCTCTCCTCTTCTACCCTGTTTTCTTCAGGTATCCTCTCTCAGCTATTGATTTATTATTTTCATTCATTCTTTTTGCTATTTCTTTTTTAATACTATTTATTTGCTACTATCCTGCACCCTGTATTTCCATTTTCTTTCCTCTCTGTCTCAGTACACTTTTTATAATGATATATTTGGAACTGAATTTACATTTTCAAACCAGCACACATCTATACTGTACATTGCAGACATGCCATGATGAGCTTTTATCATCTTTCTCTCTCTTTATGCTGATGTTTCTTTTTCTTTTTTTCTTTTTGCTTGAGCTTTGGGATCTTCTGCATCTCTGTCATAATCAGATACTGAGTGTGAGGCGTGCTTGTACGTATTTGTGCACGCATGTACAAACATTCTGACAATGGGAATCTCTTGCTGCCTGTCTGTTTGTCTTTTACGTCTCTCTATACCAGTTGATCCCCTCTCTGAAGCATTTTGTTAGCTGGGCCAGGTTTCAGTAGAATTCCCTTCTGGCCTGACTAATGTCTTTCAGCTGGAGCCTTACACATGAACATATGCATATGGTTACAATACTGTAGAGAGGACGCTAACCAGGCAGTGGATGGAGCAGGGATGAAATAACAAGTGATGGCTGTTTTTGGTAGGTTGATCATGTATGCAACTTTTGCACGGTTGCTTCTTAGCGATCTGCAAGCATTCACTCTGCATCTCTCCTTTTCTAACCTCTCTTTTTCTGAGATGCAAACCCTCCCTGTCTCTCTGTATCTCTGATCTTTTATGGTCCGCATGTATTCACAGTTAGTCTTGGTCAGTGCTCTGCTCGCCTGCCACAGAGCATCGGCCATGGTTGGTTTGCTAACCGCAGCTACACAACATTAAAAAAGCAAAGCGTTCTGGTTACACAGGGCTTGTTTACAGGGTGTCACATTGTGCGCGCGTGTGTTTTATGCTGCGTTCACTGACATTAAGAACTCTCCATGCATGCTCAGGTTAAAGGGCACATTGTTATTCACACACACACACACACACACACACACACACACACACACACACACACACACACACACACACACTCACAAACAAACACACTGTCCTCAGAGAAATGTCTGACCCGCATTAGTGTACAGTCCCCCGTCGTGTGTATGTGTTTATATTTGTATCTGTGTGTGTGTCCGTGTGATTTCTTTGGAGGTGCAGAGAGGTGAGTCATACTGGCTCACATGCTGGTGGCTGTTAGAGGCACTCAGTGTAATGATGCCATGATGTGTGATTTGCAAATAGACACTGTCTGATGGCACCGTGCGTCTGTGAAATGTCAACTTTTCAGGAAATGAAAACAAGCAAAACCGCCTTTTTTTCCCACTCGCCACCCATGAACTTTTAAGGTTATCCAGAGTGATCTAAGAAGGTTTTGTAATCCCAAGTTTCATAGAATTTGCTACAAAAGCTTGTAATACATGAATTACAGGTAAAATATTAACATAAGATAAAGCAGAGCTGCACAGTTTGACAGCATGAAAATTATACATTTGTGATTAATTAAAAAGTGGCTGAAGGGATTGGTGGTGTAAGTCAGTCTGTCAGTTCATCCACCACTTTGGCTCAGGCTGAAAGATCACAACTACTGGATGGATTGCCATAAAATTTGGTACTGACATCTATGATCCTCAGCGGAGGAATCCTGCTGACTTTGGTGATCCCTTAACTTTTTGCCACGAAATTTGATGCAAACATTCATGCCCCTCAGGATGAACTGCTATCAACAGTTCAAAATTTTTATTTGTCAAGACTCAGTTGTACTTTGTGTTTATTGACCTATACAAAGAGATACATGAGTATCTGAGGTCTTTTGCCTTAATTTTTTGTACAGTTGGAGGACATGGAGACGTGCTGTCTGTCTTTTTCTTACAGTCAATAGTTTAGTGCTAATTAGTAAATGTTAGTATGCTAACATGCTAAACTAATCTGGTTAATATAGTACATTTCTTTCTACTGACGTATATCTGTGTTAAAAGTTGCATTTTTGTATATTTTTTGTCAATGGTGTTATATTACCTTTGTCCACAAACTTTGTGAACTTAGTTCATATTTTTGTTAGTATGTTCTGTTTGTTTTGGATATAGGGCCTTATGATAGTCACCTCACTGTCTTAGATAACTGTTAGCAAATCTAGCTAACTAGCTAGCATCGTCATGTTCATTCAAACTCACCAAAAACATCCTGGCTCATCTTTTCACCTCTCCAACAATCTCCACCTCTGGTTTGGTCAAAATAAACACTTAATTTACAACAGTAGCTATAAAAATAGAACTCGGGGGAGGAGCAAAAGGGTGGTTGGACATCAGAGGAGCAGTGTGTCGAGCCAGAACATTTCCCATCTAACATGATGAATTAAGGTTTTATTTCAACCAAACCAGAGCTGATGATTGTTGGAGCAGCGGGAAGATGAGCCAAGATGTTTTTGGTGAATTTTATTTTGTTTACCTTGTGTGCCTGCTAAACATCAGAATGTTAGCGTTGCCTTTTCGAGCACGTTAGCATGCATCTCTGATCAAATTACCTGCAGAAGGAAAAACAAAGCTGAACTGAATTTTCTGGGGTAAACTAAATGTCATGAATAGAAAAGTAGCCCCGTTTGGTCCTGCAGTGGAAACCAGGGACCAAGCCTTAGGTATACGAAAGGCTTAGCGGTTTAATCTGATGGAAAGTGTATTGAAGCACAGAAACACACACACACACACACACACACACACACACACACACACACACACACACACACAGGGCCCACCCAGAATCTGTAGCCACTCCAGTGAGCATCTTGGGACGGCTGCTCTTATGCAAAGCAAAGCACAGAACGGTGAACGGCTAAACATGCTACCCCTTTCTCCCCTCAAACACTGAATAAACACACACCACTCTGGTCGAGTTGTCTGAGTTTATGTGATGGTCATGATGTTAATTATTCGAATTTGTTATTCTAAAGATAGCCATCGGCTAAGAAACAACAGGGCACACTCACACACACGCGACACGATTCTCTCACACAAACACTGTTGTAGTGATGTGTGTGGGTCTGGCACGTCTAGAGCTGTGTGTGGCAGGTTGTTTTCTCACCAAACGAGAGCTGAGATAATGTGCATGGTGTGTGTATGTGTGTGTGTGTGTGTGTGAAGTTGGCCGGTGCCAGTCGATGCTGGTCTGTGCTGTGTCTCGACTGGCCGAACGCCCGGTGCTCCCATGTGGTTCATATTCTCCAGACTTTCACATCCACTGACTCCTCCTAAGGCTCCTCTGAACCTGTAAATGCCTTTGTTGGCCCACACAGCGCGGGTGTGTGTGCTAAGTTGATTGCTCAAAGGGATAAAGGTGTTCAGTTTCTTACCAAACCAAATAATCCCCATCAAAGACAAAACAAAGCTAGAAAAAGAGAGAATCAGCGAGGATGTGCGAGAGCTCTCAAAAACACTTCCTTGGATGTGTGCTTGAGATTGAGCCACGCAGGTTGGATTTTTTTTTATTGTTTCATCTCCACAGATAGACGTTCTTTCATCGAACAAGTGGCAGAGCCTGGGCTAAGGAGCTTTAGGGCTTCTTAGCGTTGCTGTGGGAGGGAGAGGGACTCCCTAAACTCTCTGCCTGTGTCAGTCAAAGAAGCCAAAAACCCCTCGCTGAGAACACACACGGATACACGAGAGCCACGAGTCAGCACGCTCACACACACACTCGCACACACACCAGCTGAGCGAACGCCTAGGGATAGCACTACTAATCTCATTCTCTGTTGACACACTGTTCCTCAGATGTGCCATGCTTTCACAGCTCCCTCTCTTCCTCGCCATGCTAAAGCTAGAGGTGTATTCCTTCCTATCAGTGTCAGCAGAAGGGCGAGTTCACACTAAGCCAGAGGTGTGTTTGTGTATACTGTGTGCCCGCAGCACATCTGCTCTGCAAACCACAGCTTCCCACAGACTGTTCCACTTTAAAAAACAGTGGGGCTTTGCACAAGTTCAGCTAAATTGTCTCTGTGGTCCTCAAATGGGTTTCTGGGGAACAGGTAGTCGTGAGAGGAGAAATTTACTCAGTAACCTAATGATTAATTGAATTATCCAACACTTTTGCGCACATTCCTAACTAGACAAGTGCACTCAGCAGAAAATGCAACAGATGGTGAAGCACCTACTACAGTGCCTCAACTGCCAGATGCAACCAGCAGAGATTTGTTCCACCAACATTAACATGACCTCCACATTCAGTCAACCTGACTGAAACAAGTTTCCAAATTGAAGCAGTTGTCGATCACTTGCGGCCCTTAGCGGAGTGAGAAGTCAGCTGTCAATGGTTGTATAAAACAGAGCTGTCAAAAGTTACAGTTTAGGTCCATGTCTGTCCAGACTCATATAATGTGTGTAGTTAAGACTTTAATATAGAACTTACCACCATATTGACCTGTAACTTTGAAGGAATTTTAAAAAAAAGGGTATTAAGTGTTTACAAATGTGTGATTCCATTCAATAATTTCCAGTGAGAAACATGCTGTCTAACTTAGAGAATGTTTACAGAGGACTGGTAGAGAGCTTATGTCACAGTGAAGCTGACCTTTGACCTTTTGGATATAAAATGTCATCACCTCGTCATTTTATCCTCTTGGATATTTGTGTGTAATTTTGTCATACTTGGCATATAAATTCTTGAGTCATGGTCACCGTGACCTTTGACTACGGTGGCTGACAAGGGCAAACAAGCTGCATATAAGAAAAAAAATGCAAGTTATGGTTGGAGGAAAGTTGGAGTTTTGCATTTGTAATTCTTATTTGCAGCGCATTTCTGTACTTGCAGCGTTTTCCTTTTGCATTTGTTTTCCTATATGCAGCGCGCTTCTGTATTTACAGTGCGTTTGCTCTTGCTGGCCACCGTATAAAATATTCAGTTCATTCTTGAGTGGTCATTTGTGCAAGGTTTGAAGAAATTCCCCCAAGGCGTTCCTGAGTTATCACGTTCTCAAGAATGACCTGAAAACATAATTCCTGTGGCCACGTCTGTCACTGGTGTGAATAAAAAAAAAAAAATGGTAAAAAAGGTTTTTCAAGGTTTTTTTTTTAATTCTTAATCACAGAGGTCCTTCAGCATAGAGTCATAAATGTGGAACAGAAGCAAGTCCATGATCCCCCACTGGGGATGTTAAATTTATTTTAGTACTGTATTAATTTACTTAGTTTCAGACCTGTGGTCCATAGCAAAGAAAGATTAAAGATATAAAGAAAAAGGTAGAGGATAAAGTATGAAAATAGAAATGTGGATCCATGGAGAAAATGTTACCTCTTACAAAATGAAGATTTTGTAGACATCAGCACTTTGGCTCCTGACAATTCATGAGTTTGTTGTGGCTGAGGTGGATCCAGCCCATTTTTTGGACAGTAGCCAGCCTGCACTGAAGTCGTTGCCAAGGTAGGCAGATTTCTTTTCTTTGCTCTGAAAGCACATTTTGTGTTTAAAGGAATGTTAGTTGGCTTGGATCTGTACACAGCATAGTCTGAACCCATTTGAACCACCAGTTTGGTGTTGTTGGCGAACCAATTTGAGCCATTCTTGTCATTCAAATGAACATCTGACAAGGACCCACCTCATCGGTCTACAGCATTTAACTACTACTATGTAGGTTAAGATTGATTTCTTCTCATTGTAGACATTTAAACTGCTCATTTGTGGTGTTATAAACTTATACTGTGCATTCCTGTTGTTTAATTTAGTTGCTAGAAAAAAGCAGAACAAAAGTGGCTTACTACTGACTGCACAATTAATCAAAATATTATTGAACTCCCAACATGGCCAAATGCAATGTTCAAATTGCAGAAGCTGCATTTTTTTATATACAGGTAAAATATGTGACAAAACAGCATTGTAATGAAATAGTGTCGTGGTGCAGAGATGCCCTGATCTATAAATCTCCAGATGTGAGAAAATCATCATGATTTTGCAGTAAAAATGAAAATGGTGATGCAAAAACTGATTATGGCAGTTTCCTCTTTTAATCTGCAGTATAGAGTGACAGTCCAGTGCAGCTGATCTGTCAGTGAGCTACACTGTTATCAAATGTACCATTTGTTGTATTTTACATGTTAATGAGTCAGTCTGTGTCTTTGCATGATGTCTTTTATCAGACAGACTTAATTGTGCCTGGGTACAGGGGAAAAATATAGTCCTATTGATCACAATCACCCCTTTGACTTCTGGATTTCAAAGCTTTTTAGCACAACATGTAACCAAACACCAAAACCAAATGTTCAATCATTTGAAAAGCCACAGGCTACAGCCTCAGGCTGCAACAAATGACTAATCTGTAGATTAGTTTCTCAATTAATCAATTAGTTGTTTGGTCTAGAATATGAAGAAAAATGTTGATTAGTGTTTCCTGAAGCCCAAGATGACATCCTCAAATGTTTTGTCCAAAGATATTCAGATTACTGTGAAAGAAGAGTAAAGACACCAGAGAATATTCATATTTAAGAAGGTGGAATTAGAGTATTTTGACTTTTATCTGCGTAAAACCAATTATTTGATTATCAAAAAATGACAACTAATTGATTCATTATTGCAGCTCTATTGCTGGCTAGGACCATGGGTAGGCACAGGGTTTCAGTGGATAAAGCCCCATATTTTTCAGTTTTATTGCAACCAATAAATCAAAATCAGTCAGAAAGTGTAGCTATTCTTCAGCTACGCATTCATCAAGAGTGATGAAGGAAACCTTTTCGAAGACGATGCTTTTAAATTTCTTGCCTCATGTTTCTTGTGACATTTTTTATCTGATTCTTCTTTCAACTCTTTGTCAGAACAATACCAGTATCTGACTGAGATCTGAAAAAAACCTACCTAGACAGTTGTCAAACACCTCATAGGTTAACAGCATGTAATATCTTACAGTGACATGCTGTATACCTCTGGAAATCAGTCCAGTCTTTGACAAACAGTTGGTTATGTTGTGCATAGTTTTGCATTGTTATTGAGCTCAACAACAGGATTAGAGTTTCCATTATGGATGTTTGAGTGGGTGAGTTTGGCTAGATGAGGGTCACTGAGGTGGGCTGCAGGTCATCGCTGAGGGGAGCTATGGAAGAACAATGCAAGCTCTGAGGGTTTCCCTTGTTCTGTGGCTTCTGGTTGGGTGGGGGACACCAGCCCTGGTTTTAACTTTCTCACAAACCCATACATTTTTAAAAGACTGTACTACTGGCTTTGCATGTTTAGGACATTAACTATTAACTGAGTATATTTCACAAGACTGTCAACCATTTTCTAAGGCAAGCAAAGTTGGTTTTATTTCTATTTTTTTTTCATAAAGTACTCATCTTTATTATTGCATTGTAATTGCATCATAAGTGAAATGAATCGTCCTTGTGAAAAGGTTTAAAATGCGAACAGAAAGGAAACAGAATGATTAAAACTGTTGGCAGCAAACTCCCAAAGCTCAGATGTTTCCTTCAATGCACAAAAAAATAAGCTTTTTTAAAACATCGCCAAAGCTTATGAGATGATAGCATATTCACAGTTGGGGATTATCTATAGTATCTGTTCTTTTTTTATTTTTAACTACCTCAGACCTTCTTTGTGATTTAGTCATTGAGCTGAAACATGTAAACCCCACTGTGCTCCTTAAAGGTCAAGGGTCAGGATGCAGTTTCCAGTGAGCTAAGATCAGAGGCGTGATTTATACGTCCAGATTTTCAGGTAGAACTTAAAACAAGGCTCTGCACTGCAGCTCAGCCAAAAAGAAAACACCACAACCGGACATTTCTCAAGGAGTAACGCTGAGGAACAATAGCTGGGTCCATCCTTGCATTGTTTCCTTTCGTTGGATCCCCACCACTGCTCCTTAATGTGTTCCTGGCATTGACAGGCAGGAAAAAACAGAGTCTGTCGAGAGAGGAGTCAAGAGTGCAGTGAGTGACATGTGACTTCCTTAATGGAACCTTCATCGCTAAATTCTGTGTTGTAATTGGCTGGCTGCAGGAGGCAGGAACTTCCTGCCTGAGTGTTGTTGGAAGTGACCACTCCCTGCGAAAACTCAAAGACTTGTTGAGTGTGTGTATGCATGTGTGTGTGGGTTTGTGGGTGGCTGTTGTTGTGTGTTTTGAGCCTGGAATAACCTTTGGCTTTCTGACTCTACATTTGAATACTGGGGATGCTTGTGGGTGTATAAACATATTGACTGTGATGTTCTTCTTGTGAAGGTTGTGGGAGTGTTGTTTTCCTTGCAGACTACTTGAGTTCCACTTCTGAACTCAAATATGATACTTCACTCACTTAAACATATTTTATATCTAATGCACTTTTATTGCATGGGACAGATTGCAATAGAGTGGTGCAGGAAAGAGCCCAAAACTGAAATCGCAAACCGAAACCGAAACCAAACCGAAGAGATTTAAAATATGGTCACCTGTCAAAGGTAACTCCAAGCACAAAGGGGGCAACATAACACCAGAGTAACTGCTAACTGCTGCTGTAATTGGCTATAGCTAGCCTACTAGCTGCTAGCTCAGTTAGCTGTGCAGCGAGGGGCCTGATAAAGTCTGGAGTTTGGTCCAACCTGCAGCTTGTAGCACAGGGTTGTATTTATGCTTACACAGCTGGACTGGGACCAACCACACCCTCTGAGACCAATAGAGGCCAGCCTGATGACAGGAAATACTGTACCAAGGTTATTTACAGTGGCTCTGACCAGGGTTTGAACTCCAGGACCGATAAGGACAGCAGATAGAGAGAGGAGAGGTGTGAAGAGCAAAAGCTATGTCAGGTATCAAAGAGGCAGCAGGGAGTTGGTCATTGTTGATTAGTGGAAAGATGAACCAGGACTTTTTGATGAGTTTTGTTTTATTTCTGTTGAGTTTAAAAAGTGTTTTTCAAACAAGCTCATCTTAGTTTCGTAAAAGAGAAAAAGTCAATGTAGACTATAACACCTAAAAATATTTTTAAAATTTTAAAATATTTCCTTTCTTGCCATTGTGTGTTTGTTTTATTTACTAGACTAAAAAAGTTTGTGAAGGTAGCAACCCTGCTGCTTGCATACATCTCCCAGCTGAGATGTATTCAGGCTGCTGCTAGCCAGTTAGCATGGTTAGCTAACCTTTAGTAGATATCTCTGCAACAAAATACACAACTCTGTAATGGTTACTTCTTCATATTGTTGATGATGTTTAGTCACACTGAAGGTTTTAAAATTTAAATTCTGGCTATATTTTGTGCGTTGTTCCTTTAAAAAAGGTGCTTAGTACTAAATGAGACTACATAGATTGTCAGGGACAGTAATGTCATCACTCCGAACACTAGTCACATACTGGCGGTAACATGGAGTCATACAGCTGTGGTATAGCTTGTTTTTAGCAAATGTTAGCGATTTGCTTCTGCTGATTGCATTTACTTTTCAAAAATCACCAGAGTGGTGCTCATTTGTGAAGATTGTCTTTCTCAACAAAATGTGTTAAGTGTCATAAACTTCTGTTCCCCACACAGGTTATTTTCTGCACCAACCCAAAATCCAGTGGGAAAATCCCACTGGCTTTCTGTTGAGACCCAGAGTGATGCTAACTTCTACAAAAATACGTCACCCCTGCAGCACTCTGTAAGGAGGTCTGCTTATGTTCACTCTATACTGTCTTGCTGCTTAGTCTGCAAACACTTGTTTTTACTTGTTGTGCTGCTGGTCAGTATTACCAGTCCCATGTTGACCTCAGCATCCACCTGCAAGGTCTGATTATAAGTTTTCACAAGAGTTTTATTATCGTCAATCCCCAGTCTCCAGTCTGCTGTATTGAATGCTTACAGGGGGTGACAAGACCTCAATTATCAACAAACACACATTATAAGTCAGTTCCATGTTAGTTAGAGTTAGACAACAACTCATATACACCTACACACATACTCAGTGACTGTGGTCTTCTATTTGCATTGCCTCCTACTGCTCTTGCTGACAGCGCGAGTGACAGGGAGAGATTGTGGGTAAACCACAACTATGTGAGAGTACAGAGGACTGTGATTGTCACTGCGGCTGCCGGACAAAAGTGGGAAGTCTGAGGGATTTAACTGTTATATCAAACCAAATCAGTGGTTTAGAAAATCTTGGTTGGCGTTGAAAATAGATCACAGATTTCTTTTTTGGCTCCCCACATAATAGAGCGCCGCTATCTTTTTCTGCAGACTGGTCCCAAAGTTAGGACTGTATTTCTGAAAATTTGTTCAACAGACTGAGCAAAAGTAAAAGAAAAGAGGATAAATATATGCAGGGCTGAAACGTTTTGTCTATTCATAGATTAGTCAATCAATAGAACATTAATCAGTTCAACTCAACTTTATTGTCTGTAACACAATGCAGGGGAGGATGTGCATAGGGACAGATGGCATAAAATAAAATAAAATAAATACAGATAAAGACACAAGAATAGCAACATATGTAGTCAGTGTGAGTTATGTAATGGAGCTGTAAACATACAGTAGTGAAAAAACATTAGCTGTATACAGCTGTGAATGGCATCTGTGCCAGTGGCATTAAAATATGGCAGCGGTGCAAAAGAGAGTCATTAGTAGTGTTCAGCGGGTAGCCACAGCTTTGGGGAAGAAGCTGTTTGTGAGCCTGGCAGTACAGGCTCTGAAACTCTTAGCACCTTCCAGAGGGGCTGGGTGGAAACTCTGCCGATGCTGAGACCTCTGCGTGGACAGTGTGTGTGGTAAATGTCTTTCATGGCTTGGACCACCTTGACAACAAGTGTGCCCTGCACACTACAAAACACTCCATCCAGCATCTTCATATCTGTTTAATAGAAACAGCAAATCTTAATACTCTCTTATACTGTAATACCTTTATACCATCCAAGCCTAGTAGTGGTCTCTATGACCCATTTCTGTTGTAATCCAATGTTTCCTTATGCCAGTTAACTGGTCAACAAGTGACCAGTGGTAACCAAGGAAAAACATCCCTTTAACAAAAAGAAACCCCGAGCAGAACCAAGAAAACAAACAGAACATGCACACTGAAGACAGAAACACAGATTCTCTCTGCCAAAACCCCAAACCAGGCACAACCGATATCATCCGCTTGCAGAGCTGCAGTGCCAGCAGACTTGTGCTTGCTATCGGCAAGAAGAGAAGCAGCAGCGGTGCAGAATTGCAGATGCAGACTTGTCGATGTGTGTGCAGTTTTGATTGTGTGTGTTTGTGTGAGGCTTTCATATTTAACATCTAACCTGTGAACTTGTGAATGAGTCACTGGCTGCTTTCATGAGCCGCTTCTTAACTTTCTTTCTCTTCCTCTCAGAATATATTTAGGCTCTGATGCCATTCATCTAAAGGTCATTTGGGATCCTGGGAGCTGCTGAGGCTGTCAATTTAGCTGTATTCATTTACTGTGTGTGCAGGTTTTCAAGTTATTTTCAGGCTATTCAAATTGCATTGTTTCATCCAGGTGTGCTTGTTTGTGTGCCTCTGTGCACCTGTGAGTACTGAGTGATGGTTTTGTGTCTGTCTGTTACTCCGAACCTCCCCAGCCTCATTCCCAGGACAACCTCAACACATGCTTTCTCTATCCGACAACTCATTTCTTCTAATGAAAGTTTTATGTCTCCCATCTGCAAGCCAAAGAGAAAATCGGCTTTATGGCACGCTCTCTCTTCTCCATCCTCTCTCCTTCTCTCTCACACAAACACACACATACACACACACACACACACACACACCCCTCTGTTGTTTATTAGGTAGTTATTGCTTTCCCAGAGGTTAAAACACACATCTGAGGTGATGGAAGTAAAGAAGAGCACAGGAGAAGCAGAGATGAAACAAAGATGAAAAGGTGGAAAAGAAATGACGAGTAGAGGGGGGAGAAGAGGTTTTTTTTCGGTGTAGGAGAGTGCATTTGTGTGTGCACGGAGCTCGTTTGATGTTCTTCCCATCTTTCAGACTAACTGGGGTGAGATAGCTTGCACTAATGGGTTGCATGAAGCTCAGGAATGTAGATCAACAGATGAATGCCTCACTGCTGCATATGACTGACTCTGTTCTTGTGGTGTGAGAGAGTGAAATCACACTGCACAAGTATGCAGTGTTACACACAGACACACACACACAGACACAGACACATTCATACAGTTGCTTGTAAGCTACTAGGTTATGAGCTCTCAGATATGTGTGTGTGTGTGTGTGTGTGTGTCTCAGTCAGGGCCTTTCTGGTGTGTGTTGCAGAGTGTTTGGCCTCAGTGGATCTGCTGCCTGACTGGGATTTAATGAGCCCTGAACCCTGTCTGCTCCTCCACCTGTGAGTGCGCGTTTGCACATTTCAGTTTCTCACAGCTTCTTGTTGGAGCTGCTAAAACACTCGTTCCCCACCAGGGACCAGGCGGACACTTCAGTGAGTGTTTGCCTGTGGTTTTCTATTCTTATGTACATACACAGTTTTGGTCAATACTGTTCCCTCTGCTGAATGTTCAATAAACCGACAAGGGAGCTAACAAATGCCAGACAGGGTTTAGGTAATGCTGTGAAACAACAAAATATGCTCAAAGGGAAAATTTCCCTCTTTGTCTGTGGATGTCCAATCAGTGTTGATGGTAAATGTAGTGAAGTCCACCCCTTTTGGAACCTAGTTCAACTTTCCCCTTCTGTTTATTCTTCTTCGTGCTAGGCTTGTCTATGTTGAAAAGAAAACCAAATTTGAAGTTCACTGAAGTTAGCAGTCATTCAACTATCATTCAGCGCTTTTGGCTATTGTGACAAATCCCCTCCTAACTGACTGTTTTTACAAGAAACAGGTATATGCAAAATAAAATAAATGAATTCTGTAAGCTAGTAAGCTAGTGTTAGCAAAGTGCTAGCTAACTATTTTGCTAAAATAAATCAATCATTAGCTAGTTAGCTAGTGTTGTGCTCTGTAAATGCTAGCTTGCTAATCTACATCAATCATTAGCTAACTAGTTAGCTAGCTAACCTGAGATATGACTATTTGTGGCTCTGCGAACCATCGTCAAAATGTGTTTTTCTTTTCAACATAGACACAAACTACGAACTACAGGAAAAAGGACAGGAAAGCTGTCAGGTACCAAGCTTGCTCAACAGTTACTGAAGCACAGAGCAAGATGGAGCGGCACAGGAAGAGATGGAGCGGCACAGGAAGAGGCACTTGAAGCGATAAATTCCTCAGTGACCGAGAAAGCTGAGCTCTTGTGCCATGCCATATGGTGCCTACATGTACCAGGATGCATTGTATGCAAACTGACACCTATGAAGTCATCTAGCACACCCCCTGGCTACCTTGAGGCAGAGACTAGAAACCCCAAGCTGATATAGCCTGTAGATATTCCTTAACACCAACTCCATCACTCTGACAGCGATGGTGCCAGAACAACAACAGATTTTGCAGCAGGGGATCTCAGCTCTCTCGATCAATATAGCACACCCTGAGGAATTTATTGCCTCAATTGACTACATTTATCAGCAGCACTGATTGGACATCCATGAAAAAGTGGTGAATTTTAACTTTAACAAGCAAAAACTGGCATAACATGAGACCATTAAAATGGTTCCATATGCCAGGTGCATTTTGTGGCAGAAACCTCTCTCATTGGACAAAATTAATGAATTGAATTTTGTCGGCTTTCACATATAAAGGTGGTGTGACATTAGCTCACAACTGGGTTTTGCTGAGAACTGGTAATAGGTTCCAAATGTTAGTAAAAAGGCAGTTTATGGAGGGTAACACTTTTATTTGGTGACAGGCAGGCAGGATCAAGCAAACAAACACAGCAGACTTGGCAGGCAGAGTATACACAGCTGGCAGGCATCAGGTAAGAGGCAGGCAAAGAAACAGAAATTGCTTAAAATTACAAACATTAGAAAAATTAGACAGGCAAAGCAAAAAGCATCTACACTGCAAATGTGTCCTAATTCATGAGCTGTTTCCATTCGAGTGTGTATTCCAAGAATTGTCCCATTCCGAGCCAATTTGAGAATCGTGGTCTTCGATGCATCCTTCGCAGCCCACAGTATCCCAAAAACCACCGTGCGTCCTTTGAAAGAGGCAGCCCTCTGACTATGTGGTACTCAACTGCAGAGTCTCTAAAAAGGGAGTCAGAGGCGTAAGAGGAGGGAGAGAGGGAAGGCGCAGGTGTCACAGTAACACAATCAGACTAGATTGCAGCACTTGAACCGGCACACCCACCATGAATGACTCCAATCAGCAGGATTGTATCATCAGGGAGGCCTCTTTCGACTGTCAATCAAGGCCCAGTGTTTGAAGCCATTATTCATTTTGAAATCTAGCTCCTGAACTGAAATATCTATGTCTCAAACCTGCTTTTAAATATATTGTATTTGTATTCTTCGACAGTACGACAAATCAATGAAAAGGAATGAGTTTGATCCCCTGGCTGGACTAGCGGAGTATACAAACTATTTTTAAGACACTTTTCAGGTTTCAGAAAAGCTGTTTCATTATGTGTTCTACAACACATCTAGCTCAGAATGCTCTTGACAATGTTGGTGGGAACTTTTCTTTCATTTTGCAGTAGAAAGCTGTGTTTGTCAATGGAGTCTGTTGCCTTTGAGGACAGCAATATGACAGCTGTTTCTGGATCTTACTCTTAAATCAAATCTGTCCATAATGTTGTAAGATACTTTCAATAACAACGTGAGCCTGTCAGTGGCAAAAACAAGCACTTTTAGTGGATGTTCTTTTATGGACGTATTTGCCTCCAGGGAATACGTTGCAGTCGGGGTCTCAGCTGCCGGCTGAGCTGCAGAGTTCAGATGAATATTTTGACATCTAACTCAGTGAATTAAGGGTTTATTTTGACCAAACCAGAGCTGGTGATTGTTGGAGCAGTAGAAAGACTAGATGGTTTTGGTGAGTCTTACTTTGTTTTTGTTGAGTTTGAATACTTGAATACTTGAGTACTTTTACAGTCATTTGCAAAGTATAATTGCTGCATTTGTCAGTCTGGTGGGCCAACACACCCATTTGTTTTGGGCTGAGATGCTAGTGCTCATGTAGAACCTTTAAAGTTCCCATGAGTCAAAACTGAGTTTTTGTCACATATTTCTAGATGTTTTCTGATATTCAGTATTTCATTGTCTGTTCCTGGAAAATGACTGAAAACAGTTGTTGACTCATCCTGCACTCTGAGGCACCAGTACATTTTCTTGAAATGAAACACTTTGTTGCTTATCATGCAGCTGAATCATATCATGAAACTGAATCATACGTTATGGACAAAATATTTTCTTGTTTCCTCTGATGTCCTTTGACTGCTCAGCATCATCTCTAGGTTATTTATTGACAGAGTTTCCTGGTAGAACTGCAAACCGTAACTGTTAGGTGCTTTTAGCAGACAACAGAGCTGGACTCAGCAGCCTCCGAGACAAACAGGGAGTACAGTACCGTGGTTGTTTGCAGAGTTTCCTGATGGGAAGATGGCTTTACTTGTTACTAAAGTAACACAGCCAACCAAGCTTGGTTCGCCATGACTCCCCCTTGGGAAATCACTTTGATACTGTAGCCTCTTCCCAGTCATCAAACTGGTCTCCGTTGATTCGGTCCTGGTCCAGTCGTGTTACGACCGGGAGCTCTCAGTATGAGAAGTATCAGCTAATCGGACAGCTCTCCCTCTTTACGCTACATCCATGTACTGCGTTAAGGCATAACACACAGCGCTATTGGCTAATGTAAACAATATTCACGTCAAGTCCCTCCCTAGCTGTCTGTTTTACAGGAAACCCATAAGCAATATGCACTAGATGCTAGATGCTTCATGGGAACTTAAAGTAATCAAGTTGTTGTTTGACAGTGGCTGTATGATTGCAACAAGGAGGAGGTGAATTGCAACATTTTATTTCAATAGTTTATAATAAGACAGTAGAGTTTCCCTTTCATGCATTTTTGGAGAAAAAGCGTAGGTATGTGTATTTGTTCATATTTTCATTCATTCTTTATCTTTTCTTGCCATGCCTCGCAGTGATGCTTGCAGAGCCTGGATATACTGTTCCAAAGATGAGTCCTGGAGTGTAGTTATGAAGAATAAAGACTAAAATCCAAATATCTCTTGACCAAATATACAAAAACTGTGACAAAACATTACTTCTCCATGACTGGCCCCATCCTATCTACTGCCATCTTCGCCTGGCCCCTGCAGCTCCAGAAGTTGCTGACATGGTGCCATTATCTCCCTGTTCTCCCCGGTAACTAAAATCCACAGACAGCTCGCCATGTCAGCCAATCAGATAACAGATAGCCCCTGATTTCAGAGTCAGTGCTGCATGCCTTTCATCCTGCTGCTAGAAAGCATTTTGCTAGACAGATAGGATCCCATGGAGTGTTTACTGTACGCAGCGTCTGAGGAACGGCTATAATGAGAAAGACAACGTGGAGAAGAAGAAACGGAGGGGCCTCATGCTTGATTTTATAGATGAAGAAGTGAATGAAGAGAAAAGCAGTGAGACGGGGAGGTTGGAGACAAATAAAAAAATAAGGTCACTCCGTGAAATAAGAGTTCCAAAATGGTTCCTCCTGAGGGGCTGAGGTTCTACCCAGAACCGTTTGTTAAAGATGGAGTTTGTTAAGTCTTCTTTTGTTTTAATCCAAAGAACCCTTTTTAGAAGAAAGAGTTCTTCAAGGATTGGTGAAATGTTGAAGAACTCTTTCGTCAAGGGTTTTTACCGTAATATAAAAGGGTTCTCGGTAGAACCACGTGGGAGGGTGCTACATAAAACCCCTTAAATATAAAAGGGTTCTCAGTAGAACCCTCTTGGTGGGATTGGGATAAAACCCTTGGAATATAAGAGGGTTCTTGGTAGAACCCTCTGAATGGGCTCTAGATGAATTCCTTGGAATATAAAAAGTTTCTCAGTAGAAACGGGGTGTTTTCTTCTTAGCACCCTTAAAATGTGGAAAGATTCTTAACAGGACCTTGAGAGAGGGTTCTGGATGGAACCATTACACCAAAGAAGGGTTCTCCTTAAGACACTCTCATTGGATGTTCTGGGTGAAACCTTTCACATATGGTTATATGTATAAGCCTTAGTTCAAGGTTGAACTTCGGTTCCAAGTGGAAACTAGAAACATAAAAAGGTTCTTTTATGGTTCTAGTTAGAACCTTTATTTCTTGGTGAGTAGGAGTGGAGGAGGGAGGTACGATGGGAGGAGGAGGGAGACAGAAACCTTTCAGCTCACCTCTCTCCTGTCAGCTATAGGGAGGCCCGGCAGAGAGACATTAAAGGAATAAAGGAATGAATGGATTCGAGAAGGAGGGAGGGAATGTCAGCAAAGCATTCCAGAGGCCATGTTTTCCCCACTATCTACCTTTCTGCCTGTATGTCTGCCTCAAAATCAGATATTTCCATCAGTCAGCAGTGGGTTCCTGAAACACTGAGGCATCTCTTTTTGCATCCAGCAAATCAGATGCAGAGAGATGGAGGAAGGGAAGGAGGGAGGAAGAAAGATTGAGGACAGGAAAAAAAGCAAGAGTCGAAGAAGATGAGAGGAGGCAGAGGTGATGGGTGAGAGAGCAGAACCTGCATCCGTGATATATTTGGCATCTTAAATGAGGGCTTCGGCAGCACCAGTAGACTCATTCTACGGAGTGTATTTCATTGCACCGCAGTCATATTTCCTCAGCAACATTAGTGTTGTAATGAAACTCTCATCTGAGCCCAGACTGAGCCTCAGAGCAAATTAGTTTCCTCACCACTACGATCTCTGGCCATACTGCACATTCACAACGGACGGGGCAGGCTTTCCTGTTCAAATTAGCTTGCTCGGTCAGCTGTCACCGTGAATTATTTTAACCATCAAGTGTAATAAATGTTTCAGATTTTCACGGAAAGGGTGCAGACGTACCGACACATTCATAGTGCACACGGATGCATAGGACAGAAGCAGAGCATGCAATCAACAAATACAGAATAATCGAACTCTGACTGCAGTTTGTTTGCAGCCCTGGGGGAATGTGCAATAAGTGAACAGCAATGCAGAAGTCAGGTGTACTGTATTATTTACACTGAATGGAAGAGCTGCAAGCATTTATATGTCAGCATTTCAAGATAATGCAATCTCAAAGTTATTACTTTGGGGCTTTGTGTCTTGTCTGCGCTGGATAAAGGTTTTGTTCAGACTGCAGGCTAATCAGATTTGTTTCTTAAACCAGATCTTTAGGTCAAAGTATCCGCACTGTTATCTGTAAGTGACCAGATCTGATATGTGTGTCCAGACATCACCAGTCTATCTGCATGGGGTACTGCGGTAACAACGTAGGTGCTGGTAACCATGTATGCTTGTGATGTTGTGGCTTTCCAGTGCAGAAGCATGAGAAACTGAGATCCATCATCTTACCCTCCAAATCATATTTCCAACCACCTCCAAATGTGGCTTGGGTCCAGTAAGCAAAAATCTAATTTCATGTGTTTTTTTTTTTGCTGTCCAAGCTTTCTAAAATCAGTCAGGATACAATTTAGAAATTAGGCCAAAACATGAATTTGGGCTGACAGTCTGAACAAGGCCTTAGCTGTGAATATATTTATACCTTTCCTTTTTTTTGTACTCCGTTTTACTCATTACATTTTTATTTTAAGCTATGCTAGCAATCATCATGGTCCAGAAAGAAATACCGCTATGAAGGTGAGGTTGATGTTTGTACCAGTGGCATCAGCAAATCATACTGTTCACTTACCCAATAAAATATCCCAACATCTACTTGATATTTTGACATACATTTTGTGCTGAAATTCATGGTTCCCTGATGTACTAACTTTGGTGATTGTTTGACTTTTCCTCTTGAGTCTTGAAACTTCTGGGTTTTCTTTAACTATCAGGTCAAAATTTTAATTTTGGTTAGACAACCTGCAAAAGTAATGACATTTCCATCAACCTCAGTTGCAGTTTGTTTAGTGCTAATTAACAACTGTTAGCATGCTATCACGCTAAACTACAATGTTGAATGTGGTAAACATTGTATTTGCCTAACAGCAGTATGTTGGCATTGTTATTGTGATTATGTTAGCATGCTGATGCTAGCATTATTAGCTCAAATCCAAGTCCAACCTCAGAGAGCTGCTTGTAGACTTGTAGTCTTGTTTCACAATAATAGTAATAATAAGTAATAATATAATTATTGGCACAGTATGTTGTCCAATATGCACTAATTTGAAACATAATGAAGATTGTTTTTATATTTTTAGTTTTATAGGCAGTATTTCATGTATATTTGATCCATTTTCTTGATTCAAGTTTAATAGATATTTCTTTCTACTATTTGTGTTTTTTATGTCTAATTGTTAAAAAATACCAGTGAAAGTTTAATTTTTCAGTGCCCTGATTTCATTTTGGATGATAAAGTTTATTGTTAAACCATAAAATATCCTGTCTCCAGTACGTATCTCACAAGTGTTTGATAATGTGAGGGATCAGTTCAATTATGGACAATATATTGATATCAGAGTTTTTATATTTTCTAATATCATGATTGGCATCAACCCAAACAGTCCAACATCAGCTGTGCTCTAAAATGTACAGTGCAATCTGTTAGTATATTTGTAACAGTGTTTTCTCCTGTTGGCTCTTTACTGCAGCACATTTGAAATGAAATAATTGTGAAGCCAACTCTTAGGTTTAATTTGAGTGTTTAAACATATTTGGTGTTCCCTTTTAAATGCACTGATTGCAGAGCCAACTGATACAAAATGTCACTATCCAAATAAACAGCACTGTATGTTGGACCTGTTGAAAAAAAAAAGTTAAAAACAAGAAAATGATTCAAAACCATAAAAAAAAAATGTCTGTAGGCACCATCAGGCCTTAGTGCATCACACTCTGTTCCTGCTGTGTGGTCATGCCGTCTCCCAGTAGATGGCTAAAGCCAACACATGCTTTGCCAGGCTGCATCGTGGCACAAACACTATCCAACGGTGACCCACTGACGCTTTGTTTTTTTTCTGTGTCACAATGCCACCGCTGTGCATTGTGTGCAGCTGACTAAGCCGCTTCAGACCTCTCTATGCAATGCAGTAATTTGGGCACAACCCAGAGCCCCAGATTTGTCCTAAGCCATTTCAGTTAGGACGTCTGTGCCAACTGTGGTTTAATATGGAGGGAAATAACTAGCCTGAGTAACAAACCCAATTTGTCACCAGGATCAAGCAGATGGGTAGTGTTTAGTATGTCTGTTTGGTCCAGTCCTGTCATGTCTTTATCTGATTGTCTTGCTGTTTTGCACACTTGTCTGGCGTGTCATCGTAGGTGGCCATCTGTTTATTTACTCTGAAGAGATGCAGGCTTTCTAGACAACCTGCACATCCACGTCTTTTATCTGCCAGTAGATTTATGTTTGTATCTTGTGTATTAGGTGTCTGTGTATGTTTCGTGTCTCTTCTTTATGGATGCGGAAAACATGAATCTCTCCCTCATCCTCTCTCTGAGCTTTAAAACCACACACACACACACACACACACACACACACAAATGGATGGGGAGAGGTCTGCAGAAAAAAAAAAGATTTTCTATCTCTTCATAGCTCTTAGCATACAAGCATTCAGGATAAAAATAACCTGTGTCTTCCCTTTTACGCACCTCTGTCCCTCAATGCCTTCTCCTTTTCTCTCTCCTCCTTTCAGATCTTTCTCTCTCCGTTCTCTGTCCACTCCCTCCCTATTTCTCTCCATCCATTCATCAGGGCTGTGTGAGAGTGAAGCTGGCAGAGAAGAGATGAAAGGCGCCAGAGTGGGGTTTTCGTCATAGATACATGTGGACTGCACACACAGACACGCACACACACAGTTCTCCTAATATAGTGTGTGTATTGAACTGAATGCATGTGCTCCTGTGTGTTTTTCTCGCGTTCTGGCAGTGTGTTAAGCAATTCGCATGTTCCAACTGATGAAATTCTCAAAATGAAAGGATTAATGTGTGTTGGAGTTGCCAAAATCAAAAGAATTTCCGAATTAAAAACTGCGTCATTCATCAATTTTAGAACCAGGTCTGTCATTGTGTGTGTTTGTGTGTGTGCATGTGTCTTAAAAATAGCCCGGATAAGTCAGTTACCAAGAAACCGTGACAGTGCATTTTAAATTTTACTCTGTGTGTGTGTGTGTGTGTTTGTGTTTGTGTGTGTGTGTGTGGGTGGTTGCATGCATGTTAATGGGTGTGAGTAAGGGCATGAATACACATTCTGCATGTTTTTGTCAGCACATGTACACACACACACACTTGCTCTCCATCTCTCTGACGCACACAAAAACAGACAAAGACTGTGCTAGCCAGTCAAAGCCTTTGACGTCTCGGGGCCTGAGCTTATCTGTGATGGACTGACGCATAGTGAAATAGGGTGCTCTGGTCTGACAAGTCCACTTTTCAGGTTGTTTTTGGAAATCATGAACATTGTGTCCTCCGGGCTAAAAAGGAGAAGGACCATCCAGATTTTTACCACCGCAAACTTCAAAAGCCAGCATCTGTGATTCTGTGGGGGTGTGTTAGTGCCCTTGGCATCATGGGTAACTGTCACATCTGTGAAGACCCCATTAATGCTGAAAGATACATACAGGTTTGGAGCAATATATGCCGCCAGCCAGATGTCTTTTTTTTTTTAGAGACAACCCTCCTTACTTCAGCAAGACAATGCCAAGAAACATTCTGCATGTTACAACAGTGCGGGTTCTTAGAAAAAGAGTTCAGGTACTACACTGGCCTGCCTGCAGTCCAGACCTGTCTCCCACTGAAAACGTGATGCATTATGAAACGCAAAATATGACAACAGAGACTGTTGAGCAACTGAAGTCACATATCATGTAAGAATGAGAAAGAATTTCACTTTCAAAACTTCAATATTCAATTGGATATAGGTTGAAAAAGTTTTCACAAATCATTGCATTCTTGAGTTTTTCACCACATCCCAACTTTTTTGGAGTCAGGGTTTGTAATAATATTATGTTACTGTTGCTTTTGTTAAACCACCATTTTAAGAATTTAAAGTACAAAGCTAATCACCACAGCAGCCACCAATAATGTACAAAAACGTAAATGCTATTTTACTGTTAACATTTAACTGCACGGCCGCAATTAATTTGCCTCGTCAATGAGAAAATCCTCTCTGCAGCGTCTTGAAATTGAATGAATTGTTGGTGGATTGAGTGCGAGGCTGCTGAGTAGGGGCCCGGCGTCTCCACGCCGAAGCCCGATTGACTCTTGACATACAGCTTTGTGGGGGTGTTTAACATGGTGGTGAATGGGAAGAGGATAAGCTGACAGGCAGAAAGAGCCCTCCTTTGATGGGATTAACACAGTGGCAGACAGGGACTAGTGCTTTAGATTGATTAAAGTGTAATCCTGGTGGATAATCATGCCTCCTGATGTGACATGTGCGGCCAGCACCCTCGTACAGCGAACTCCCCCCCCCCCCCCCCCCACATCACTGTTTCACGCACGTAAACACAAACAAACAGTTACCTTGGTAACGTTCACGCTCGCTGTTTTCTCTCCATCTTATTCTGTCTCATTCCATATTATCTTTCCTCAACTGTTGCTTCTTAGAAAAGGTCAAGAGGGGTGGAGAGAGATGGCAAAGATGGGAAATGAACACTTGAGCTGTCATGTTATCAGTCACTCACATAGAGAGACACTATATCCAGAAACACTCCTTCGTTTGCTCTTTCACCACATAATGAACACGCAATAGTTTACCCTACGGTCATAATCAAGTTTTTATTCCAGACCGTCATGAATCATCATCATTTTGTGCCATCACTGACAAGTGCATAACTCTAATTTACACATCCTCTGAAGGCGAAGCACTGGAGGGTTTTTAGCCAGAAGCAGTGTACATGCTCTGAAGACCAAATGATGGAAACTTTTGAGGTCACTCACCACAGTGCATATGTTTTACAATTAGATTTTAGATACTCAAATAAAAGAGAGAGAAAGTAAATATAGTGCACTAAGTAGCTGAACAGTTTCCACCAATGCATTTTGAAATATTACATTAGAAAAGGTTGATAATTGGCAAAATAAAAGTTTGAACAAACCTTAATTGAAGCACCCCTATGATCACTCCACTCAGATCTGATGTAACCTTCCTCACATTAATACAAGAAACAAACATTTTCTACATTGTTTTTCACTGTTTGAGGTTCAGCTGGCGCCCATTTATTGACGTCTCGTTGCTCCCTCTTCTCTGCAATGGTGGAATGGATTTCCAGTTGAGAACTGCTTATCTCACCAAATCAATTCCTACTAATAGCATAACGGTAGTGAATGAAAAAAAGCATTAATTTGCCTTTTCTTGTGCCAGTTAACTGGAAATTGGGTAAAAAGTTGCAAAACTTTTGGATGGACACACGGCTGCATTCTTTTTGCAATTAAAAGAATATTTTTTAAAAAATTGCCTACTAGGGGTGTGCATCTCACTGACTGAGACTGATTCAATACAAATCTCGATACATTACAGTGGTGTTAACATCTTATTATGTGTCTCATGTGTAAATGAGATCCTGAAGCCTAAATGAGAATCTGTGAACAAACTTTAAAACTGTTTAAAATATTAGTATTTTTGCAGTAAGATGATCTTCTGCTCTGTTTCATATGAAGAGTGCTGTGGTTTTGATTAGTGTGGAGGAACAGTGATGCTCTGTGTTACCTGCTCTCACAGTGACATGACGTCTCTGTGGGTCAGACTCGTGTCTCTGTACTCCGCTGTCCGCCATGTTTTGCATAAATGATTTGCATTTGTCATCTTTCTTATAAAACCCAAACTTATGTCTGTTTTGAGTAAATGAAGAGGAGACACAGGAGAAGGAGGAGGGAGCGCTTGTTTTATGTGAGCGTGGCAGCAGGCGTCCAGCAAGCAAGGAGAGAGAAAACGGAGGAGCAGCTCCCTGATGCCAAATATGAAATACGTGTGCGTCCTAATGAGATGTATTGATACGCTAGTGCTGCACTGATTTGTTTTTGAATCATGGTAAGTTTTTAACTAATACAGGCCGTCTGAACCGATGCACTCAACATCACTAAACATCAACGTCAGACACATCTGATACATGGGTGAATCGTTACACCCTTATTGCCTACTGTGTTCAACGTGGCTTTTAATATGTTAACCCCTTTCACACACTTGTCATAGTACCTTGAAAAGCTGGAAAAATGTGATTTGTGTTGCCCGATGATGTTAACTGAAAGTTTGGAGTTATCTGGCTGGCAATAGTCCAGTTTCAGACCTCTGAACTGCTGCATACATCTCAGTTTTTTCAGTTTTTCAGTGGTACAAATAGGGAGACAAAATGACAATTCCTTTTAAATTAGATAAAGCTGGCATTAGATATTTATCAGAGAGTTAAGCAGCATTGTCTTAATTTGTCTGGATTTGCTGCTTTCCACTGGCAATCCTGTTGTTTCTCTTTATAACGCTGTAAAAGTGATATTTTGGGGCTGGCCAGACAAAACATCAATTTAGAAAATGCAATTTTATAGACTTAATGGTCCATTGTATAGGATTTATCAGGATCTATTTGCAGAATGGAAATAGAATATAATATTCATAAGTATTTTCATTAGTGCATAATCACCTGAAAATAAGAATTGTGTTTTTGTTTCCTTAGAATGAGCCTTTTTATGTTGTATCTACAGAGTGGGCATGTCCTCTTCCATGGAGGACGCCACATTCAGCATGATGTTTCTACAGTAGCCTGGAACAGACAAACCAAACACTGGCTTTAAACTTGAATTTTACGAGTTTCACAGCAACTGGAGGTTCATGCATGATGCTTGCAATCTGTAAGCTAAGCTACATTGGATCTATTAATGATAAATCAGTCAAAAAAAAAAATTAAAAAAAAAAAAAACCCTTAGTTTCAGTTGACAAGAGTTAACTAATTTAACCTGTTGTACGTCTATTAGCAGTACCACAGGGCCGTGGTACATGGACACACTGAACTATATCCAGTTTTCCATGCTTCCTTCCCAGATGTGTGATTCATGGGAACATTGTGCACAAGGGGCACTGACGGTGTGGAGCTGAGGGTTGGCTATCAGTAGTTGCTCAGGCATTATCATGATTGAGGGGGGGGGGGCTGGGAGCTCTGTGGAGTCTCTGTGTGATAGCCTGGAGTATGGGAACCGGCCAAAAGAGGAAGAAGGCTATTTATTTTAGATTCATATAACACATCCATGGTTTGGACAAATGCAGCTGTAATTCATTCGTCATGTTCTGAGGGAGATTAAAATGTGATTATGTTGGGTTTTGTGGTGGCTGTGTGGTTTAGCTTTGGGTATGGGAACACAGTTAGCAGCCTACAACATAAGATCTTGGTCTTTTATTCATACTTTGAACTGTTAATTCTTGCATTTACTGTACAATATATTGTGGGCTGTATAAGAAATAAGCAACAGATGGAAATGCATAAAATGCGAATAATGAGAGAACAACAAAGAACAGTGTGTGCATCCTGGAAATTAGGAGAGGAATATCTTCAGCTTCAGGCAAACAAACTGGGTGATCTTGCAGGGTTAGTCATCGTAATATCTTCCCTTATTTGTTTTTATCTTACCTGCCTGAGCCATAGCCCACATTTCTCTCTGTTCTTTCTTTCTCTTGCTGAAGGATTTCATAATAGCGACTGAAGTGGTGACATCTTATCCTGGCAGACAAAGCAGGGGACAGGAAAGGAAATCAATTCTGAGAGAATAATGCAGAGCCAAGATATGAGATGATGCACGCTGGTGTGTGTCGAGATGAAGCGACAGGGATGTGGTTGACCCTGATTCTGCAGCTATTCTCTGCTCATCACGGAGACTTAAGACTCTGGGCTGTATTTTGCATGGTAACATATGGAGGCTCGTCAGCATGTGTACTGGTTACATTATGTACCCATATGTTATAATTGTGATGAACACAGGAAAGTAAAGCAGGCTTGTGAGGCTTGCACTGTCCATTTTCTCTACTTCTCTACTCACATTTTCGTCCCTTACATTTGTTTAACACCTTCGACATAATTGCTTTTCAGGTTTTTCTCTTGTCTCTTTCTCTTTTGCTGACTCTCTTTGTCCCTCTTTCAGAGACACTGGCCTCACACATAGACAGAGATCATCTTAAGCCATCTGTACTGTATGTGTGTGAGTGAGCCATCTGCTCTCTCAACCTTTTGACAGTGGTCTAAACATTACTCAGTGCTTTCAGTAGAGAAGCCAGCAGATTAAACTTTTTGACTTTTTGTTTTTTTTCCCCCCATATCACTCACTGTGTGAGGTAGTGAGAGGCTATAAAGTAACAGATGGTTTTCTCACAGCAGCTATCATGAAAAGAGAGGGATAGTTTGATCTGAAGGGCACTTCCCTCAAGGTGATTTTCAGATAAACATACAGGTTTTTTATTGGTATGCTAATCCATTGCATCCTGTGCTACCATCACCTCAAGCCCAAACAGCACGAGGCGGTATGGATGGATGGATAGATGGGTGGATGTGTCACATTGCTGTGTCCTGCTATTGTGAAGGATTTCTGGACACTAAAACATTTCATTTTAGCTCTGTGATACACAATGAATATTTTCACTTCTGCATCATTTTGGGGGTGATGCTAATTCACTTTCTGAAGGCTGATAAATGTTTTACTTTATGCATGATATGCAAATTGGCTACACCATTGTGATTATTTATACTTGTATGCTGGTGTGTCTGTGTTGCTCTGTAAGTACACCTCCAAAAACCTAGTTGCCAGTGGGGTTTCTGTGACTCAGTTTTGAGTTTCTTAATGTACTCGAAAGAATGGCAACTGAAAGAGCATGCTGGAGCTCATAAATGTTGAGCAACAGCCACATTTACTGAAATAACCACAACGCAGAAAAGCAAGATGGTGTCTGAGGACGTGGCGAAGAAGAGTCGTAAATAACCGAGTTAACCTCTTCTCATTTTGGTCCGTGTTAGTTCAATTCATGTTCAAGCACTAACTGCAAATGCAAGGAAGAAAGTGAGAGGTTACAAAGGTAACCAATCACAGCATCACTGAAACATTTAGTCCCATTTCTGGATGAGAAGATTGATACCCACTCTCTCTTATGCTCAGAGGGAGGTTGTCAGATCTGGTACTTATACTTAAACCTGTGCTCACCAACCATATCTAGACACAAACATATGTTGTGGAAGAACTGGCGGTTGAATAAACTGTGTACAGATTAAACAAACAAGATAAAATGTGTTAATTAGTACATTTTTAGAGGTGCTTGTAGCTTGATTTTTGAATGTTGGACAGAGCGAGGTTAGCCACTTCCCCCCGGCTTCCAGTCTTTGTGCATTTCGCACAGAACTAGAACCACAGGGCAGTTAATTCAGCTTAGCATAGACATGAGATCAGTAAAGTACACATACAAACACATATAAAGGCTCATTCATCCCCGCAGCCATTATATTTCTTAAGTCAGTACACAGGAGATAGCCAGCTCATCTCAATGATTTTTGTTGATGTATTATAATGCTGTGCTTGTGATATTTTTTATGTAAAAGGATGACAGCTTAGTCATCATTGTTTTAATAGTTGCTCTTCTGACAGTTATGCTGTTCATTAATACAGTGCTGAGTCTGTTACTCTTAATTTTCTTATCATTATTATTCATGTGTGTTTTTTATGTTGCACTTTATTCAGTAAAATCAACTGTACTTTGGGGACAAATAAAGTTAACCTTGAACTTAAACTTGAGCAGGAACCGAGTAAGTTTCACGTCCTAAAACGTCAAACTATTTCTTTAAGACTATCAGGTAATCGTATAATCGATATATAAACATCTCCTAACTTGATTCTCATACCATGCAAATCTTTCATTCAGTAAAAATGCTGAATAGCTGCTTGTCACGGCCTCTCAAACTTTTTAAAATTTGCTTGCTTCTCATTATTTCCCATCACTTTAAATTAAATACCTTTGGGGGTATTTGCACAAAATAATTGGAAGACATCACTCTGGGATATGAGGAGCCGTGATGGACACTTACAGTTATTTGACATTTTTATAAGCTAAATGATTAATCAATTAATCCCTTGCTGTGCAGCTTGATTAAAAATTATTTAATATAGTCTCCCTGCGAGCTGGTATTAACTATAAGCTATTTTTGGCTATGATAGAAAGGGGGATATGCATCTTTTTTTATTTATTTAAATGTTTTATTGCTGGCATGCATGTTTTGAGATTCAGTCGCTGTTGACTCCCCTGTTGTCCCCTTCACTTATTCTCTTCCTCTTGACAAGTGTGAAGGTCCAGAAAAGGCACTCAGCAGTGTGTCCAGCCCTCCCAGCCGTAGGAAGCAGCCTTATTTTTACCAGCTTGCAAAGCTGTAATTTGAAAGTGACTTTTACAGCTCTGGCAGGTTGACAAGCAATCCATGTATTTTCTAGGTTAGTCGTCCAGTGCGAGAGGGGGAACAAGAGAGGAGCAGCATGAAGTTGTCATGGTGCTGTGGCCACAGTGGCGAAGGAGAGGAGCAGGAGGATAAGGAGAGATGAGGCATAAAGCAGAGACAGGTTAGAGAAAAGGCCAAGTGTGTACTCCGGTCTAAAATAAGAGAGGCAGGAAACAAGCATGGCTTTATTCCATCTATTGAAGACAGGGACACAGTTATGCTTCTTTGAAAAGCAGGGAAATCCCAGTGAGGTGACCGGCTCCCAGAATCCCTCGTTCTGCCAGTTTCCTGTTTGTGGTTCCTCTTCCCTGAACCGTATGATCCTGATACTACAGCACGCTCTTTGACAAACAGAAAACCATTCAGAGTGCACTCCTGTGGTCAGGAGAGAGGCACTAGTTGAGGAAATAAGTAAAGCTCTGTCCTCCCTCAACAAATGCCACTAGGTTGCCCTTGAGCTGGAAGCATAAATCCCAGCAGCACCAGTAAAGATGCCCATTAACCAAGCAGTAGAATGCTGTGGCTGAACTGGGCAGTTGTCCAGTGTCGGAGGAAAAAAAGCATAAATGTTCATCAAAACCCCTCCCTGCATTAGAATTTCGCATTAATTTTGTTCATATTTTCACATCAGTGACATATAACGGGATATTTTTCTTCATCCGAACAATCTTGATCTTTGGTATTACAAAATATCACAGAAAGCAACTGACATTCAAATCAGGAGGCACGTGCGTGAGCGAACGCTCCGAGCCAGCACAGCGGGTCGCCTTAACACGGCCAAGTTTTCACAGACCACGGCCTGTTCTTTTCCCGTTTGAGCGCCTTCTGTGACTGCCTCTTTTTGGAAAGCAATGCAGCTTCATCAAGCTGAGGAAAAATATCAAACAATGAGAGGATGTACAGATAAATATTTTTGAGAGGTATAGGCATGAGGAAGGGGACCTGTTTGTCTCCAGAATGTGACACTCGCTGATGATGTTGTTGTTATTATTGTTTTTTTTTTGTTTTGTTTTTTTTGGGGGGGGCTTCCTCTTTCTGGATCAGATGTTGAATATGAATCTTGAATGATAGTCTGCTGTCATGCCAAATTCCAACAGAGTAATATGAGTGTAATTTAAAGTTTTAATGGTGGTGGAGGTGGTGAAGACTTTGTACTTGGTCTTTTTTTGCATTTTAAACTAGTCTGTGATTAAGGAGTGATAATTAGAAGACATTAACGTCAGACTGAAGATGGATCAGGGACTGGGCTGGGCGCCAGGAGGAGGTAAAATTATATCATCAGCAGAAAAAGGACATTGATACATTGATTAGGAAGAGTAAACAGCAATCGACCGATATGCATGTTGTTTATTGAGAGGAGTTCATTTTTTTGGTTAGTTTGTTTTTTACACTTATATTTAATCACTTTTCTCCTTTGCCGCCAGGATTGTAATTGTAAATAGAAATTTCCCTGTCCTTGTACGTGTAAAAGCTACACTTTAAGTTTAGGTTCTCACAGCTGAAGCAGGTACATTTTGTCTCTGTATGTTTCCCTCTTTATGTTGGCACTGGCAAGTAGACCAGGGATTAGGAAAATGTGTTATGCATCCAACCTTAATTTGTAGCATGTCTTTGTGTTTGCTCTCTATCTGCTTCAGTGCGAGGATATCAAATTATAAAATTCTTCACATCCAATTTCCCCCTTCTGTCGTCTACATCTTTTATAAACATCTGAACCGCCTCAAAGCGATGTGTCTGCCTCCAGTCAGCCAGCCAGCCTTTTGTTTTAGAGTCCTCTCTGCTCCCTGAATAAAGTCGCGTTTTTAAATTAGCTCCCTTCAGGCCAAATCATATTGTGTTCTTCCTTTTTGGATTCTCTAGCCGTCATTGTGTGTGTGTGTGTAAATGTGCAGTTGACTGACCCAGTGCCCATGTCCTGGTCTGACTGTACCCTTCTTCAATAGAGTCTCATGAAACACATTTTAGTCGTCCCCTTTTATGCTAAGTTGAAGCCGGCGGCTGAATGTGGAAGCCAAAGCTGAAGTGCCTTAAGCTGCAGTTCCCCCACTGGCCTCTAGAAGCTGGTTCCAAAGAAACTCTGACTGCCATACTTGTCAACTTTGGTTTTCAAATCCTTCTTATTTTTGACATCTCAAAGCAGGGGGCCAAATCGCAAGGCCCCCCAGAAAGATTTGTGCACATGTTTTTGCAAACAGATGCCTGCAGATGACCTATAACTAACACTAATTAGCTGGAAAACTCAAATGAGACCACATCAAATTTCTTTAAATTAACACAGAAAATTAACAAAAATGATTCTTTCCAGGATGCCTAGGGCTGGGTGTCATTCAAAAAGTGTTAAAACCAGCACAGACAGCAATACCTTGACTCCAATACCAGTTTCTGAGCGGAACATTTTTCTGCACCAATTTCATAAAATCAATTTTAACAAAATGTAATTACATTACACATTATAGTACAAATCTTCAGTTTAATTTTTGAGCTTTTTTACACATGCAAAGTAGTGTCATAACATAAAAATATAAATCTATTTAGCACAATGTGGTTAACTAAACACTATAGGACACTGCACTATAGGTCAGGGGAAAAACATGTATTTTAGGGGTGAACTGTGCCTTCAAGGAGAGCTAGCTACAATGGCTGAGGGGCAGCGGTTTTCCGTGTCACTCAACAACATTCGACGTATAGCTGTGTCGTTGTCCTAGACTTTTAGCCTCGTAGGGCTTACACACGCTGTACAGTGCCAGAAGAAGGTTGTTATAAACAGAAAGGGGGGAAAAAGGTGTGAAACTGTGTCATAAACTGGGAGAAATACAGGAGAGTTGTGACCCTGGAAGGAAGCGAAGAGAGGGCAATGAAAAATGGGAGGGTTTGTATGCGGTAGGGGTAGTATGCTGACCTCCTCAAAGGGAAAATTCAGCACTTTTCATGTGGATGTCTAGACAGTGTTGACAGTAAATGTAGTTAATTGAAGAAATAAATTTCTCAGTGTTGCTATATTGACCAAGAAAGTTTTCCTACTCCCATACCAAGGTTGCCATGTTTCAGCACCCAAGCCTATAGTTATTACTTTGTTGGCCAGAACATAGAAACAGAAATACTCATCTAGCCGCTCCCTTGCTACCCAGAGGCAGATACTAGAAATAGAAGCTGATCTAAAAAGATTTTGCACCAGAGGAACTCTGTTTGCTCGGTCAATAGAGCACGCAGTGAGGAATTTATCGACTCAATTGACTACCTTTACCATCAACTCTGACTGGTTGTCCACGTGCAAAATTGCAGAATTATCCCTTTAAAGAGAGTTGGAACCTTCCCTTTCTTTCAAGAAAGTCAGTAAATTCATCTTCATGAAGAGGAGGCATACTTGCTTGATTCACAGATGTCCTGGTCTATTAAATTCCAAACAAGTGACGAGATGACAGATCCAACACCAGGCATCAAAATGTCCCTATGAGGAATGTATGAGGGCCTTCGAGGGGTCTACCTCAGTGTTTTTGTCCGTGTTTTGCAGGATTCTCTCTTGAGATTCAGCCACAGTGAGGCAGCAGTGTTGTGAAGTGGCTGAATCTTATTTTTGAGCCACAGTTTTATGAACAGTCTCGAGTCGACTGTGCTCGTTCTGCTGTTAGATTTGCTCCCAACTTGTTTATTTTTAGTTGCAATTAAAGCATAACCTCTTATTTTGTTTCAGCTGGTAGTCCATTATAATCTCACAAGGCAGAGCAGAAGCTTGTCGCCTCAGTGTCTGTGTGTGCATGTGTATCTTTGTCTTGCCAAGTGTGACAATATGCGTGTGTGTGTGTGTGTGTGTGTGTGTGTGTGTGTAACAGAGACAGAGACACAAACAGTGTGTCACATTTGAATCTTCCCCCTTTGTCCCACAGTGAACCTAAATACACCCATTTCGTCTCACCAGAGAGCAGTTCAAACCTATTTCAAGAAGCTGGTAATTTGGGAAGCTTTGGAAACAAAATGATGCCGGAGGAGCAGCAGTCTTTTCACTCTGTCTGTCTGCTCCCTCTCTCTGTGGTTCAGACTGGCTGATATGGATATCTATGCAGCTGAGGTGAGGGAGGAGGGACTGGAGGATGTAGGCTTCTGTGCTTTTCCTCAGACGGAGAAAGAATTAGGGTATGAGGGACACTGTGAGATTTATTAAACTCGTTAAGCTCTGCAGTACCAGCGTAAGCCATTTTTTTCACTATTAATATGCCCTAAAAAAACATAATAAAGACTGAAACATTAAGTTTTTACCACAACCTTTAAAACACTTGTGATCATGCATTCAGTTTTACAATCAGGATCCATCATCTGCAATCATCTTTAACCTCTGACCTTTAAGCGTTGTTCTTGTGCATCGTACCTGAAATGAATGTGCTCTGTGACTGTACAGTCCACACTGTGTGTGATGCAGATGATTCATATGTGTACACTGTATGCTCTTGGGTGTGTTTACCAACAGTGCAGAGCTATATTTATCCTCCTGATAGTAAGACGGATCATATACACCCTTGTCTCACCATGCATGTAGGTGTACAGATATGCAGCAAGTTAACACACCTCAAGTAAAGCTTTGAGATTTTTTTAATTTTACACTTAAAGATTATATAATTTTCATGGTCTATCAATGATCAAACTAGGATCACTATAAATTGCAATCAAACAAATCAGCCTACCCTATATTTTACCTTGTTGTTCCAGCTTCCAAGAAAATGGGATAAAGGTTCAAATGTCCTATTTCTGCTTTTTCTGGAGACTCCACACAACCCACACAATGACCCCTGTTGGTCCCCGGACCCCTGTTTGAAAGCCACAGATTTAGCATGTTGTAATATTGACACGTTAGCCTCAGAAAGCCAGTGTAATGGCCGGCTTGGTTAGCAGTGAAATGATCGGGAATCTAAAAATTGACTAGATCCACAATCAGAAGCAAGCTGCAATGAAAGTAGAGCGCCTACAGATAATCGCTTCAATAAGGACATTTGGGAGTAGATAGTGGTAGTAATGGTAGTAGAGCCACAGACACTAAAATGACACTTGAGTTTACCCAAAACCAGTCCCAGCAGGGGACAGATGTCACTTTTGGGTGGTTAAACAGTTGAACTATGTATACTAGTTTTTCTAAGGCATCACTTTTAATTTGACAGTGACATGACTGATGTTTAAAATCCTTCATGTTGCTGTGTATGAGGCAACAGAGTACCCTTATGGGTATCTTCAGGGTGCTTGTGCGTACCAACCCAGAGATTAGTCACATGACCACTGCAGTGAATAATTAAGGAGAACTCCCATCATCAGCAGAATTGATGTCTGTCCTCCATCCTCTGAGAATATACATTTATGTGTTGATTATGTGCATGAAGGAGGAGCAGGCAGAGAAAAAGAGAGAACCAAAGTGACCTTGGCAACCCGTTCCTTCCCTCTGTCTTATTTCTCCTTGAAGAAAAGAGTGGGAGGCGGTAAGGAGAGGAGTGGGAGACGGATTTCATTTGATATCTCCCCCCCTGCTCTGGGAATACACCCTCTCCCAGTTCCTCTCTCAGTCCGGCTATCTGTTTGTCTTTCACTTCGGTTTACAGCAGAATAAAAGCTGCCCTTGGAATTAATGGCTTGAGTCTTCGTCTCCATTAACATGGAATTCACACATGATCTGCTCGGGGATCATGGATGGATTTTATGGGACTTACTGTCGGACTGTCTGACCTCTGTGTGAAACCTTAAATTAGAAACAAGCTCAGATTAGTGCACTAAATTAAGATATATAAGAGTATACAGCCACTAATGCTTTGTGTGACTGCTTTCCACTTGTGTAGTCTCCTTGTTAGCACAAAATAAACACATCAGAACTATTTCAAGGAGACTTTCAACATCTTCCAACTTCTTGATGCTAATACCCCAGTTACGTTTGACTGAACTTCTACCAGCTGTCTCATTTGCTGGTGTTAAGAAAGCACTGATCAATACTTTCCCCTTCTCCTCTTGTGGCTGTGACCAGCAGATAAATTGGCCAGAAGCTAAGCCAGCTTGAACACAAACAAATTGGGCCCCTCGGTGGTGGTATAACTGCACCATGTACTTGTAATGCTTTGTGCTTCTGTACCATTAAATGAGTCAGAAACACCCAAACAATAATTATAAGATTAAGTGAGCGCTGTGAATGGTTTAAATACCAGCCTGTGGAAGTATAGAGGTATAGAAAGACACTCTGCGCCAGGCAGGGAGCTTTAACAGGACAAAAGAAGAGATGAGGAGTCGTGATACTGATGTGATAAGATCAGAGAGAGAAGAGAGCAGGAAAAGTGTATTATACGGGCATCACGACTTCCCAAAATCTTGAACAGTGTTGCCAGATTTTTAGTTGTTTCATTTGGTTTTTTTGAAATGCATGATGCAGGATAAAAAAAAAGGCTTGAGTGGGTGATCAGGATTTAGGCTGGTTTACCATGAGTTGGGATGTTTTTTGCTTTAAAAACGAAAGTATATTAAAAATGTATTCATACATTGTGTTCCTGAGCTTTGTGAACACGTCCTGTCACTCAGCACAGCCATGCCATGAGCTACCACCATCCACCCGAGGCTTGTCCTATTAACACACAAGCTGTAGTGTTTTTGCAAATTTGAATTTTCATTGTAACAGACACCTCTATGCTTGCAACATTAACATCATAATTTGGCTTTTTGATAGCATGATAATTTGTGTACTTCCATCACTTTCATCTCTCTTTCTCTCTTAATGCATGTGCTTACTGGGGGTGCACTTCAAATTTAATCTTTAAGAGCACTGCCAACACTTTCCAGTAGTAATTTGGCAGTTTGCTAAATTAGATAAAACCAATTATATTTGTTATTTGAGCTTTCCCCTTATTTTCTTTTGCTTTATTTTTAAGGCAGCGGGTAGAAATGAAATCTTATAGCCTTTAAGTTGCATTATTTGTGTTCCAGCCCTCTTATGAACACTTAAATTGTTGCTTCATTATGTCATATTGAAAAATCGTGATGAACCACAATACTGTTGCTATTCCTTATGCATTCATATTATTGATTAATTTGGGCAGAGACAGTATTGGGCTGGAAACCATCAAACCAACCTGGCAAAAATGAGCTTAAATAAACTCTTCTAACTTGAATCTGTCTTGAAGTGCCCATCGTTGGTTTTGCTCCATTTTTGTATGTTTCAGTGAGATTAACCAATGGTTTGACAGTTATTTAGCTAAGCGCGATGAAGCAGTATAGGTTGCTAAGTAACAGGCTAAAAGTTGATAAGAGATTAAATATTTAGAATTTCCTAATCTGAAATAAGATAGGATGAAGTCAGATAATCTAGGACTCCACAAAGTTAGTTAGGATTTGCTTCTGTAATACCAAACTGGGAAAAATCCTTAGCCTCTTCCTATCTTAACTTAAGATTTAAGATAGGTTTCAGTAATACAGCCCCAGAGGACAGAAGGAGACAGCAGACAGACAGGAACGACAATAGAATTGGACTTCAGTGTAAGTGAGTTGACAGGGCCTGCGAGCTGTAGGTCGCAAGACATATTTCTTGTCTTGTATCTTTCTGTTGATGGGTGGCAAAGTTGTTGTTGTTTTGTTTTTTTGTTTTTGTCTTAATGTTGTGTCCTTCTCTTCACTCGTGCATCCTTAGTCAGAACCAGCAATTACCTCCACAAACAGCACCTGTGCCACTGAGTGTGACCAATTTCAAGGCCCTGCAGACCTACTCAGGTGTTTTCATTTATTCTGGCTCATTAAGCCTCCGCTCAGGTTGAGACTGGGAAGACTACGGCTTTTATGTGAGGTCAGCAAACTCAATCGCTTAATAAAAAGGATGAGGGTGTAAAGGTTTAGTCCAATAAAGGGAGACATAACTGTAAAGTACAGAAGTCTGTTAATGTAAAGCAGTTGAAAGGAGGATGTTGTAATTGGAGAGAGAAAGTTTTTTTTATGTGGCTAAGGTTTGGGAACGCAGGTTTTAATTTAACACCATATTTTATGGGTAAAAGAATCCTGTATCTTTGTCAGTGGTGTAATACTTTGAAGATATTGAACGTTATTATGCAGTGTAGTAAATATAATTCAGTGAGGGAGGCTGTAAGAGATATAGTACGGGAGGCGGGGGGGAATGGAATTTAAAAGCATTATTGAATACAGGTCAAGGATCCAGGGATCTCAGAAGGGGGTTGGTGGGTTATATATGGAGACAGGATTAGATGGGATTATGTTTTATTTTTTATACCATTATTCAGGTGATTTAACGTTGTGAAACTACCAGATCCGATACATTAGAAGGACGTATGCATCTTTTACAGTGGTTTTTAATCCACCAATGAACACAACGCAGAAAAAGAAGGTGCAGGATTACACTTTCTATTAATTGCTACTGAGATTGGAGTTAGATGCATTTGTTTTCTGTTCACAAATCATTTTCCATTGCAGCCGTTTTGACATGAAATAGGACAAACACAGGTGTTACCAGTGATACTGGTAAAGGCCCTGTTCCATTTAGTGTAACAAAGCCTGTCCAGAGAGCCAACATGCACAATAGCAGCACCATAGAACCTTAATTAGTATCATCAATAACACCTGTGTTTACCCTACTAATTCATGTCAAAATGGCTGCTGTGAAAAAGGTCTATTGACCCTGCGAGGGTCTCAAGCGTCCAGCCGGTTTGACACACACTGTTGGTTGCATTCATGTTTCTGTAATTACACTGCAGACACATGATGCTACTTGCTGTCGCTAGCAAACGCAGGGACAATGACAGAGATTAATGACCATAATGACGCCTTTATAATATTTGAATTATGGAACACTGTTTTTAGCTGAACATTAGTTCGTCCCACACTTCATGTTTACAAAACTTACCCGCTCTGCTTGCTTTTAGCCACGCCATGCCAATAAATTTCATCTTGACCGCGCTCTAATTAAAATTGACAAAGGTGTAATTCGTCCTGCGCAACAGGTGCAGCAAAACAAACAGTCGGGTGAGAATTTCAATCAACCACAGTCTGCACACACTCAGGTCGTCCTCAGAGGTGCTCTAATCAGGCAAAATAAGGGATTTTTTTTTAAACAGTTTCAAAATGTTATGAAGCCCTTGAATAACTATACTATTTTAAGTTCCAGTCTGGATCTGATTAGGCTACTTTCATTTAAAAAAAATTCAGTTTTAATTTCTTATTTTTCAGAGTTTAAAAGCTCAAACGTAGTTTAAAAATCAGACTCAATCCGACTCGTAAATCTTGCAGAATCTCCAAAGTGTCCATGCGAAGTGGTAGCAGAGAAAAAGACAAAAGTTGAACTGCTGTTCAAGTTACAGTTTGCATCTCATTACAATGTATTATTATTAGTTTGCTGTTTTTTTGTGAGTGGTTGAAAAAATGACCTCAGAATCATGGGAGACTACCTGTTGGGTAAAAGAGTTATGATATAATGAAAGAATAAGAGACAGTCCGTCCCGATGAAATCTCTAAAAACTGCACTGACTTGTGTTTTTTATTTAACTAATTATGGAGGCACCTTTGTATTAAATCCGTCTCGCTTAGACGCGCACACACACACACACACACACACACACACACACACACACACCTTTAGAGTGGTGTTTAGGCAGCTTTTTTAAACATTTGTTTTGTAGTTTCAATCTTTTTGATAACCTCATCAATCAAACTGAACTGCATCCTGTCTCCGTTGTTGTAATATGTAAATCATTCTGGCGTTGGCTCGGTGTTTAATAGTTGTTTTTCCAGGCTCTGAGTCACACCTGCCCCTCAGGCTGTGTTCAACAATGAGAGAGTGTGGTGACACATCTGCTGTCCATCCATCAGCACCTTTTGTCCTAAACCCATGTACCCATATGCTGGAAGATATTGCTACAACAAATGACTGAATGCACCGTCTTTTACAGAGGAAGTAAGCGTCGAGTCTCTCCAACACGGCTAAAAGCTGCCAAATGAAAAGAAATAAAGAATTGTAAATACAAGGTGCAGCTAATGCAGCTACAGCCCTCTGACCAGCACTTTCTTCATCTCAGTTAGGCAGGATGCAAAAAATGATAGATTATGCCACAGTCGCAACCGAGTGGAAAATCAATTTTCCCCTGAGAAAACGTTTCTCTTACATACATTATCATATTTCACGCTACATGACACAGACTGAGATGTTTTATTTTCAGATTTTCGATTTCGCTCACGGCAAAGCAGAACTGGGCTGATGATTAAAAAAAGTGGGAGTTGGTTAACGAGGTGAGGAAAAATAGTACTTCAAAGCCACAGCCGGGTGGTACGGAGTTGGGAAAGGAGTTTGTGCCCAAACAAGCTTTTTCTGCTCATCACGAAAGTGAGAGTGAGAAGAGGAGTGGAGTAAAACTTGTTCGCACTCACTCACGCTATACACAGAGTTCGGGTTTCCACAGGGGTGCTGGTCAGAAACCTGTTTACACTTTTAGACGTGGTGAATTCTAGCAAATATTTCTCAGTGGACACACATTTAATCTCATAAATTAACTCAGTTCAGATTAAAATAAGAACGTTGAAAAGTCTCTATTTAGGGAGCACATAGAGGTCCATAAATCAAGCAATTAGCAAAACAATCCAGCGTTATATTGGCACTGCTTCCATAGTAAATGTCAGAAACAAATTTAGAAAATGAGTCAGTAACAGAAAATAAATTGGCTCAAAAAGAGAATACAAATTGAGTGTCTCAGTGGAGTAGGAATGGATAAATGCCAAAATACACATATAACCTTGTTTTTCTAAGGCTGCCCTAGATGATGAATATAATCTGTTTTACAGGTGAGGTTAGGAATATACATACTTTATTAAAAAATGTTTCATCCAAACAGTGTGTAAATATGAAAACCTTCACTTTCATTCTTCTAAGATTAAATTAAAATTACAAATCTTCCGTAGGCAGGGGAAAATAACTATCAGTTACAGCATGCTTGTTCTTCACTGTCTGTTGTTTTTGGACACAGTTGTTGAGGATGTTGTGACTGCAGCTGGTTATCAAACCCTCGATCTAACAAGGGAGTCATTCTGAATTTTGGTGCATCTGACTGGCCGTCAGTTCTAATTATTCTAACCCTGAAAAAAAAAAACAAAAAAAAACAATCAGAGGACTTCTGAGAAACGAAGTTAGAATAATTATAAGTGATGGCTGTAATACAAACCTATAGTATTGTTAAATTATCCAGGATACAGTTCTCTTTCTAGTGCTGCAGTCAACATGACTCAAACTCAAAAAATTCTGATCTCCTGCTAGAAATAGTACAAAGAAGTGCCGCTTAAAGTCTGAGTTCCTACTTGTGAATTCGGGGCAAATCAATAAATCTCAACTTCATGAAGATGCAGGTGTCTGACGTGACATAACAGCGGCAGCACCCATTGGAGATGGTAAAACATCAGCTAAAATGCAACATATTAGTATATTTGCTTGTATTTGATTAAAATAGTACATCAAACGATAAAGCCTTGCAGTTTTGCATGCAAAATATGTCGCCAGTCAGTGGTGGACTCAAGCTATCTGAGGGCCAGAGGCAGAAAATGTTAAAAGGGCACCAGCTGAATGTGGAGGGGTATCATGATGCACTTTATCACATTTGCTTTACTAGGAGAACAACCTAGGAGGCCCTTTATCATTTGTCTGGGATACTGGATCTTTGGTGTCGCCAGTTTTATTTTGGAATGCAATATTTAAATGCATTTCTATGGCATCTGTTCCAATGTTGTAGTACTTAAGACCTTTTTTGTCATGGGCTTGATTTAGGTAGACTTCACTACAACACATGCATTGTTTTCTCCATCTGTTTCATCTATGTATGCAATATGCAAATTTTTAGGAACATTGAGCATATCATGAAAATACATTTTTTTAAAAGGAAATTTACACTGGTAAAAAATATTGGTCCAGAACCATCAGCTTCCCTCAACATCTCGATATGCTTGTTTACATTTTCATTCTGCTGCAATGACTCAATTCCCCCACATCATCTATTAGAAATAGAATGACATAATTTTATGGCATTTTATCATCACTTATTGTAAGAGCAAATATTTTAAGAGGGCAGAACTGCTGCATTCCATTAGCTATAACACATGTTTGGCCCTGGCCAGTATGCTCCAAGCCTTCAATCTTTATCTAACAGGATATGTATGCATATCAAGCGTGCCTCACATAGATAGCCTGGCGTGTTCGTGGCTATATTGCCTGATAAAAGACAGAACTGTCAACTCAACTTGGGGGAGTGGGTGGATTTGAAGGTCTGGACCCTGGCACATGGCCACACCGACTGCGAGCCTTCGTAGCAGACTTGTCTCTGCTGTGAAATATTTGCACTGGCGTCAGAAAACTGCAAGAACTGAGAGTTTTCCACATAAACATGCAGGTCTTTACCTCAACATCGTCTCTACCTTTGTACCTTTTCTCTTTGTGTCTTTAGGACGGGATAAAGACTTTGGTGTGTTCTCTAGCAGGAATTTCGAGTTACTTACCTATTCCCGGCTTACCCCATGGTTACTGCAGTGATAGATGGCTTCTATTAGACGGTGAGAGACAGAATGAGGTGAGTTGAACAGGGGTTTAGCTACACAGAAGCAGAAACCCCCCATAAGACGTATCGTTTGATAGATTTGGGGTCGATGAGATTTTGGGATTCAGCTACAGAGAAAAGGGGGGGATGGGGAGGTTGAAAAACCATTCAGCTAAGCATGCCCCAGATCCTCAGCATCTGTGAGTGCATGTGTGGGTATATTCCTGACATCCGTGCATGCAGTGTATGTGCTCAAGCTGCTGTTAATGTGGGCTGCATGTGCTATTTGTGTGTCACCTTATTTGTGTTTGAGAAAGTGTATCCACCCACTCATACGCTGCAGCTGACAGACAGACAGATGGATGCACAGCAGTCGCAGCATCTCTGGGGCAAACAAACTACAGTGCTGTCGATATGAAAATCAAGTAGCTACATTTTGCAGCAGGGCTGGGCAGGGGCTGTTCAGGACCCACCGAAAATGCTTACAGCACAAGATCAAAAGCACTTAGAAGAAAACTTTGGTTAATTAAAAGGATTGCGTGGACGTGATCAGAAAGACAAAATGTGCAGGGAAGCGGCACTCCCCTCACAGAAATTCAAAAGCCCCCTTGAAAATCATCTGGAAAATACAAAATATACCACACTGGCACCCCAGCTAATGATTTATCTTGTCTGGCAGGGGAAGGAAATTAAAAGCCCTGTTGTCAAAATAGTCCAAGCTGTCTTCTACAGACATGTCAGTAATCAACATGCCCTCATCCCCATCTTGTCTCCTTCCTGTCCCTCTTTAGTTTGTGGTTTCTTCTCCTCTCTTCACTTTGATTCACTTCACTTCTCTTCAAGCTCCTTGTGTCCCCCTTTTTCTGAGTTTCATCTCACTGATAACCCTGCACTCTCCTTTGCTCAAAGTTTCCTAATTACTTGCCCACTCATGTGTCCCATCATGCCCCTCTCTCGCTATGATTAAAGGCATAGCAACATCGGAAAGTGGCACAGCAAAGTTCATCCACACATATTTGCAAATAGACAGTGCTAGAGGATTGGCGACCAAGGGACCACGTCAGTGGTGGGCTGTCTGAGGAGCAGGGGCAAAGAAATAAAAACCTGTTCACAGTGCACTTAAAGTGAAACAGTTAAGTATCAGAAATGCCCCCAATACTTTCTAAAATATTGCATCAGGTATGGTGAGTATGTGAGTCTGGTATCGGTCAGTCTGCACTGATCCGATACCAAAGATTGCAAAGTCTGCGTTATGCATTGTACATAATCTGTTATGGAACTGCAGGAACAGATGGTGTTATTTCAGTCTTAATTTCCTGATTTTGTTTGGTTTTTGTCTTTTTGAATTGTCTCTCTTGTGATTGTAAACTGGATTGGACTGAACTGTTTTTGGGGTTGTGGGGAAAAAACAAAACAGACTCTTGTGCTTGGTATCGGCCAATATGATAAACAAAGTAAAAGTAATTGGAAGGAAAAAAGGAATAAGAACATCTCTAGATAGTTTTACAATTCACTCAATATTGGTAGAAAGGGAAAAACAAGAAAAACCTCATTCTATTCCAACATGGGAGTATTCATGCATCATTTCAAGATGTTTAACCTCAAGGCAAACCTTGTTGTCAAACCAGAGAAATATCCTGAATAGCTTCTTTTGTTGTGTTGCATTCAATGGTGGTTTGTTAAATGAAATAAGATGCAGTTTATGGACTTACTGTTGAGTTGGCTGACATGACTCCGTTAGAGTTAATAGCGAATTTCATTTAGACGTAACTGCTTTTGACAGTGGCCTTGCAGCCATATTGCCTGTGATTTACTGATAGGCAGCTGCACTAGTCACTGTGCTGTGAGATATTTTTTAATTCAGAAATTTACGATATTTCTGACTCTAAATAAATAGTCATAGGCTGATGTGAATTTTTTTTCCTAAAGTCTGAATTTTATGAACATAGCTGGCAAACTAATAGTAGGCAGCAAGATATCTGAGCATCTGGTACTGCGAGACCGATTATCTAAGGTCTTCTAAATGTAAAATGGTTGCTTAAACTGTGGCTAAAACAGCATCTAACAAACCTACATCCCTTACATTTTTCAGAGGACATGCATCACTTGAAACAACGCTTCCCCCACAAATTCCTGTCAGTGGTCAGCACACAACTTTGCCGTGTCACCGCCCCAATACGAAGGGCTGCGCTAAACACTTTCAAATGTTTTTGGAGTGCAGTTTCTTTAAAACTCTCTAATTGTTTCCACCCAATTTTAGCAACAGAAACTGGGACATTTTCCCCAGCCTGAGTGAAGCATTCAGGGACTGACTTGTGAGTTTACCAACTTTCAAGCTGCAAGTTTGAGAACATGGTCGTGCTGGCCAGTCACAGTAACTCTCTAAGCTTCTTTCTGTTTCCTCAGCACTGTGGCTTTACTCCCTTGTAGAATTTTGTTCCCAGGATTGTACGTAATTTCAATCAGTATTGGCTTTTTGACAAGGTTAAACAGCAAGCTTGTTAGCTTGGCTGCAAATGGAATAGTAAACAAGAATTTATTTTTTTATGGAGCAGGTTACTTAAAGAAGGGTTTAATAAAAGTGGATGGTGCAACACAGTTAAGTTTTCAGAATTTCAGCATTTTCAACCTTTCCTATTTGCTCTAATCTGTTATCAACCTTATGCACCTTCGTCCTGACTCATTCCTCTATTTGCACTATATGAATATCCCCCGTATGTAATGAGCAGCCAGTCAGCATCCCCATCACCACACCTACTGTTGTGACCCCGGGGGGTCTTGTTCCTCGTGCCTGTCCAATAACCCACCGCTGCTCTTTGTGCAGTCTTTCCGCCTGCAGCGCTCTTCCGCTGTATTTAGTGAGCTTCCCACTGTGGCGATACAGATAATGGAAAAAGAGAAGAAGAGCACAGAAAGAAATACAGGTGGATGAGAGAAAGAGGCTGGTGAAATGAAAGGGTTCAGCCCCGACTCTGCTCTTCATCGCCGCAGGCAGCTGTTGCTCTACAATGCCAATAAACAAACCTCTCCCCTTTGGTTGCACTTCATCTTCCAGATTAGTTTGACACTCCGGCTTTTTAAGATAGGGAACCATGGAGAGTGTCAGGAAAGATAAGAGAGCGGGTGTGACACACGACAAGGGCTGTGAGCCAAAGTCGAACCCTTGATTTCACAAGTACATGGTAGGAGCTCGGCTGGCTGACTCACCAGCGTTGAATCCTTCTTTTCTTTAGATTTTCCTCATCTTTCCTGAAAATTTCTCCTCTCCTCTCCTTGACGATAAAAAAACACACAGAGTAGGAGTAAAGAGCCTCAGTCCACGTTCTTTGTTTGCATGTAACTGGATCCAGACCAAGAACAAATTCCCACAAAACACTGTTTATTTACCCAAAATTATTTCCATTGTTATCAGCAATTATGCAAATCCCCAAAGCCATTCCCAACATGTGGCCCCAGTTTTTAAAAACTGAAGCATTTTGTTTGAATTATAAAGATTTATGTTCATGCTATCTCGCGGTTTTCCCTTTTTAACTCAAAGAAAAACATTACACTCACACAAAGGACTCCCTTAGGGCAGATAGAGATGGCTCTGCTTTGTGTGAGCAATACTCCGTGGTCTAGAGTAGGAGTATTGCAGGCTGTGAGATGAGTATATATGGTATAAAATTATGAGTTTCTCTATAATCTTTAAGCCTCTTTACTCTGTGATTAAGGCTCAAATCTGATTTCTGTGAGGCCTTTTGTATCTTTTGTATCTGTCACATTTTGTCACATATAATACATTACTCCTACAGCATGAGCACGACCGAATAGATTTAACCCCCTTTGGCATCAACACACCTCTGACCTGCAACACATTACTCCCCCCCTCCAATTTTCACTTATGTAAGGAGAGATTCCTGGGAAATGTTCAGACAAGGTCGGGACCCCATGTAGCTTCCCGTCAGACTCAACAAATTGCCTGCGCTGAGAGGGCCGAGGCAGCCTCCTCCTGGTTAACACAGCTGTTTTTTCAAGTGTACAGTGTGGCACGGGGTGAGCTCAGATGTGTCAGGACGTAAGCTGGACAAATGTAAAGGAAATCAGTCGGAAATATGATGTAATATAGTTTGTTGAAGTACTTTAGCCTCCAATTTTGGCATTAAGCGGCTTTTTTATGTTTGTTGCCCATGATAGCATTTGAATGATCTCTTCTTCTGTGTTATGTGATATGAATGAGCCCCCTATCACTTTAAATGTATGTAACTGTATACTGGGATACCAGTATTTATTGTGATGAAGTATATTCTCTCTATATTCTAATTGCCAAACTGTTTAGGAGAAAATAACCATACAATACTGTTGATGTTTTTTTTCTGTAAATTTAGAAAATTAAATAACAGACATTTACCTTGTGGACCAAAATATCTCTGTATATAATTTTATAGACCTACAGCCAATCAGAGCTACAAAATGTGACATAGCACTGAGCAATGAAAAATATCAAAAATCTACACACTAAAATATTTTGGTCTCTAAATTACTAATAGGAACAAAACTGGAATTGGGCCGGAAGCTGTGAAACAGGCTGCAATGATTGCAGTGTAACTCTTTGGGGCAACTGTGCATATCCATTAAAAGTATAGGCTTGGATTGTTATTGTAAGTGTCTGACAACATTATGGAAAGGACCTCTGCAGAGAGAGACCTTTTTGTTAAAGAGTAAGATCCTTTAACCAACTATTATATCGCTCTCCACCAGATTCAATTGACAAAGACCACACTTCATTAAAACTTGACAGAAACAAAATGAAATCCACCAAAACTATCTTGGCTAGTCTTTCCATTGCTTCACCAATCACCAGCTTAGTCGAAATTAACTCTTACTTCATCTGCCAGAGCAAATAAAACAATCTCATAAATGCGTCTGGTTCCCAGGCTACTAGACAAATCAAGGTACTTCATCACACTGATTGCCAGAGATCACCCTGGACAGTGTAAATCATACAAAAATCCTGTGATGCCATAAGTCACTGCTGCTCATTGATCAGCAACACTGTTCACAATGGCTTAACATATCCACAGACATGACAAGGACGGCTGCTACAGTATAAATGGAGTGGAAATAATTTGTATCGTTGCTCAACCCTACCTCTGTTTTAGAGATTTTGGAAACATGGACTCATCTTAAACACTTGTAATGCCATACAAATCAATGTAGCTATAGTAGTGAGCTGTTTAGCACAATGACACCATTTTTGAGTGAATTTTGCTGCTCACCCTGCAGATCTGCTTGCCAGAACACATTCCTAATCTTTACAATGTATGTAGTGAATAAAATGGTATCATGTCAAAATGGATCAAATATGAAAAAAACACCCAGGTTGAAAATACGAGAATTACCTTTAAGACAGAGCATCCTGCCATCCTTAAAACCAGTGTCTCTTTATACTGTCTTTCAACTGAAGGAAACCTGTTATTTTGAGTGTTTTAGGCTGTTAACAGTACTGCCAATCATTTTCAAAAGCATATATTTTTAGATTGATTTCCTACTTTTCAGAGAGCTGTTGGTTTCTGTGCCTCTCATAATATGATGAAAATCAATGTGTAAAGATTTTAAACCTGCTTTAGTTAAAGGTAGAGTCAGTAGAATTTGTATGAGCTATTCGAAAACGCTCTAGAAAGATGCCACAGCATCAGATGCCGACATTTTGGGTTGGTAAAGTGTCCCAAACACAGCCAAATAATGAGAAATACAGGTGGAGGGAAGGGCCACAGCTACATACTTCCAGTGGGTCATAAGTGATGATCATAAGGAATTAGTTTATGAGTTGGTACATTATTTATTTACATTATTTTTTTTTTTAGGAAAATGTTGCATATTATGCCTTTAATCAGTCACAGCCAACACATAATCAGTTTTTTGTCTGAGTTATTACTACCGTTGTCTACAGCAGGACTCTACAGGGCCACGGCTTCCCATTGTCGTCTATATATCATTGCATTTGTTTACATGCATAGCTTACAGCTCTGCCCGTATAGACTGAGGGTGAGATACATTGGCTGTCTGCTCTGGTCATTGTTTAGGCTTCAGTGGCTCCAGGGTTGATTCATGGTCAGGAATAAACACGGCCAGATACGCCAACAAAGAGAGAAATACGAGATGCTCTGTGCTTGTGCTGGGACAGTAAAACACAGATAAAATAACAGAACCATAAACACTATCTCTCTCCTTTGTTCCTCTGCCTCGGTGCTTCCTAGCTGCGGTTTCTTGGCTGTAGTGATTATTAGCGATATTAGAGACCAGTCTGTAGTCTGTGTAGTCTCTCGCCCCCACAGGTCAGTGGAGTTCAGCTGTACAGGAAGAGGCTGTCTGTGGGAGAAAGCAGACCAAAGCCACAATCAGGTTATCGCTCAGCCATGCTTCACCCACACTTAATGATAAAACTCTGCTTCTTCTCCTCTGTTGCTGTATCTCCTCAAATCCTTTTTTCTCAGGCCAGCGTTCTCTCCGTTTTCTCTTTTTCTCAGTTTTTTTCTGCAGTTGGTCTCTGTCCTTGTAAACCAGATCACAAAGTTTCCTATAGTACAAAGAACTTGCTTAGAATTAGGAAGTTTTCTAAGAATTTCCCTGTCACAAAACATCTTAGCCCTTGAAAGAGCTCCTCAAGGTAAAAACTGTTGAGAGTAGGTAAGAAGACTATTTTTTTTAACAGCCTTAAAAATTTTGATGCAAAGGAGAAAATGGCAGAAAGACAAAGAGGTGGAGAAATATTCTCCAAAGACAGAGTGGTAGTGAGTTAATGAAACGCTACAGATTAGATCTTGCAGTTATAATGTTTAGGTGGTTTATCTCATTAGAGATGTGCTTACGTAATAATAATAATAATTATGAGACGTTTTATTTATATATCACTTTTCTAACAATGTTACAAAGTGTTTTATGAAAGAGATCCAGACAAGGTAGATAAATCTTACGACTAATGCAACAACACCTTAATGTCAGAAAGGAAACTGATCACAACTCTTAGATATTTGAGAAAATGCAACAGTGCAGCAGTGATGACGTGGTCATCATCATATCATTATCATAGGCTACTTTTAAACTATGGCAACTATATTATTATTATTTGTATTGCAGCTCATTCAGAAATGTTTTTTATATATATATATAAAACAGTAGTTGTTCTGAGAGTTTTCCTAAATCGTTCCTAAGCTAGAACTCCTTACTAGAAATGTTTAGACTAAGTTAGGAGCCCTCTGAGTGGATTCCCTGAATGTTTGTGAATATAGCCCCAGGAACTGAGTTTGAGACATGACTGAATTACACTGGATGAAAAATAAAAACAGATCTTATTTACTGTAGGAAGGAGACGGTCGATAAGGAACTAATTCTGAGGTTCCACTCCTGCCATCGGCCACTGTGGTAATGTGCTTCCTCCAGAATCAATGAAAGCTGATCATATTGTCATCGAGCTTTGGATGCTTTGTTTCACACCTGATGGAAACGTGCAAGCTCAAAAATTGTCCAGATTAAATTCCTGACAGCTGACACACATTTTCATCTCCAGGTAGTGCACCGAACCAACAAGGAATAAAATCGATTTAGTTGTTTTATGGTTTATTGACTCAAATAAAAACGTCATAAAATGAATGGAAATCCACATAAGCTATCATGCTCATTTAAAGATGGGCCTGCAGCACTTTCAGAGTGACAAACACTATCCAAAAAGCATATTATTTCAAGTGCCTGGCTGTATTTTGCTGCTGTACTGCAGTTTCTTCGAGCTCAGCTCTTGTTTACATTTTGCACACAGTGGAAAAGCACCAAAGCTGTTGTTGTGCACACTATTGACTGTAGTACAGATGCATTTCCCCTCTGCTCCTCTTACAAAACAAGCCGCTGTGTGGCAGCCAGAGTGACACATTGTCATGTTTAGTAGAATTTGGGGGTTATAGTGACTCTACAGGGGGTCCGATGAGAATCTGAAATGACAGGGCAAACCAGGGAAATGTGACAACATGGAATACAAAGGAAAGCATCTGGGCAAATCTAAAGCATGAGAAGAAAGAGTGGCAGCAGAGGAGAAATGTAGCCGAAACTAGAACTGTGTCTTTTTTATTGTGTCCACTCTTTCTGTTTCTCTGTTGTTTGTCCAAGCTGCTTTTTCTTTGTGAGCAACAAAGAAGCCTTTGCTCTCTTCATTTTTCCTCGCTGTTAGCCTGCACAATTACATATTGACTGCACCTACATGTAGAGCTGGGAAAGACATGGAGAATGAGAAATGATTGAAGCAAGACGCAATATCCCTGTGGTTTTAGAGAAAAAGTAGAGAGCTGCACACATTGGTTTTTGTGTACTCCTGCAATGCATTTTCATACTTCTGTATTCAACTGGCAAGCAAACATACCAGAAAAGACTGTAAGTTGTGAATATAAAGATCCAGTGTGTATGATTTACAGGAATTTATTAGCAGATGATGGTAGATATTGAATATAATATTTGTAAGTATGTTTCATTAGTTTATAATCATCTGAAAAATCATCTGTTTGACTCAGCATGTCAGCCCAGCATGGCAAGGATTTCCATCTTAATTACAACAGGGTTACAAGCTTAGAGGGGTGTCTTTTAACTGGCTGTAAAAGCGGCTGTAAAACGGTAGATAAACACTTTGTTTCCTATAAATCCTCCACAATAAAATCCCCCCATTGCATTGTTATTTAAATGCTTTTATAATGAAGCAGCAAAGTCAGCAGTAACTTTACGACTCAGATGAAACAGTAAAATATATCTGACACCTGAATGTAAAAATAATGATGGAACAGAGAAACTAAACTTCAAACCACAGAGATTCAGTTAGAAGCTACAAAAGTATTGAAAGCTGAACAGACAAAGACTTTTGAAGACCTCTGTCTGTTCTTCTGCACAGACAGGAGAAGAATCGTTACACACACTTATTTGTCTGATGCCTTGACCCCATCGTAAGTGTGAAAAAGTGGTAACTGAAATGCTTTAAAAAGGGCTCTTCACGTTTTTCACTAGTTAAAGTGAGATGAGGTGTTTGCAGTCTGCAGGCTCTCATCATTAGATCCTACACAATGATCCTTTAAATCAACAGTTTTCTATCCCTCTCTTTGTCTTGCTTTCTCTTTGAATCTGTCATGCACACACACTCTTGCATGCACCACGCTCGCCATGGTTCGGGTCATTTCCACTTGAGCAATGAGGTGTGTACTGTGGTCAGTTCAGTAGGCGTATGTTTCAACGTATAAACAGTCCTTTCCCTGCCTGAAGGCCTTATCTGCAACCGACCTTCCTCAGGATGTCTGCCAGCCCTGGCCCAACCTGACACACAAATATATATGCGCACACACACACACACACACACACACACACACACACACACACACACACACACACACACACACACCCGGTGGAAAATCCTGGTCATAGCTTGATTTGCTGTTTTTCCATCTTAAAACCATCCTAGTAATGGATATTTGTCATAACACTTGAACTTAGAGAGCAGTGCTCAGTGCTTCAAGTATTTCTGAGAGGTGGGGTACAACCTGAAGCAAGGGGATTTAGTACTGGACTGATGACACCGTTTCATTTGCATCCCAAACTGTGACCCATATGGAAAAGATATAGAAAAAAAATGCATAAGAATTTCCCATTGCCTCCAATAGTAAATATTTGTGTTATATGTATTGTCTGTCTTATAAGACTTGTTCTCATACTATGATTTAAAAATAGTTGGTTTTGCATTTAATGAAGTAAACATGATGTATGTTATTTATAAGTAAAGTGCATGGCAAATCATGTTTTCTGCAAATGGCCGGGGCTGGAATCTATCTTCCTGTTTGTAGTTTTTTATTAAATATTGAAACATGATGCATATTTGACTTCTTATACGTCTTACAAGACTTTGATTTTACTAATAGTTGCCTAACTCATATATGTTTAATATTACACATATCTACTAAGGATGCATGTGGATTTACTGTCATATATAGTTCTAAAAAGTTCCCAACTTATACAAGTTTCATATTAGACAAGCTTACTAAGTTTCTTGTATCTATCATTTATGTTACAAGTCTCAGATAATATAAACCCTTATTAAAAATGAGTCTATATCTTTTCCATCTTGGTATAAAAACAATCCATCTTCAGATTAATTCTCAATAGGTTTAAAGTCGATAGTCTGCTGTTTTCTTGGTGCAGTGTCTTGGTGACTGGCGAAATTCTGATTCACCACTCAGTCAACAGCCCAAATGTCAAAATCTGCACGTCGTTTCACTCCTGACTGATTTTCGGATCACATTCAGAACTTGTTTAGTGTTAATGCACTATGTCCATCGTGGGATACAAAGTAATCCACACTCATCTGACACACAACACATGAAAAAGATAGATACAAAAAGTTTTTATCTTTTGTCTGAAACCTGAGTAATATATATGACAGTCAAACCTGATGAAACAATAATAATATATTAATTTGGGAACTTATAAGTTCTATAAATGACAGTAAATCTACATACATGTTTATTAGATATCTGTAATATCAGACTTATGAGTTGGGCAACATTAGATTTCACAAGGCAACGTTTTTCTATTTCTTTCCGTATGGGACGTAACTTTAAATGTGGTCCATGAGAGGATGTTTTTTGGGGTTTGCACAGGTTAAGGAGAATGTGCAGACAGCACTTTGTCAAAGTCTTGAGCGTTATCCTTGTCTCCGTCTCTGTGTATATACATCTTCACTGAAGGAGTGAGAAAACGGAGCAATGAAAACAAAGAAAAAAAATGTGGCACACATTCTTTCCGTCAGAGATGATGGCCAGTGATATCAGTCGGTGATGCAAGGTTAGTCTAGACTATATATGGTCTTCGGCTGGAATTCTGTTCCTCCAGGAAGAGATAGTTGATACTCCGTGTGTATCCAGGCGATGATTTATGGCCTCCATTACACATACACACAACGTATTTCAAACATTGAAAAAGTGATACCAGTATAAATTAAAATCAGTTTGAAAGATGTGGCAAGCCAAGATATTTTATAAATATTGTAAATCGTGAAAAGAATCTCTCTTCACAATATATGCAGTATTTTTGCTTGATAAATGAGGTTTACTGTAAAATTATGAAAAAATGCCAAGCCTAAACATTGATGTGATGCCAAGTTGTATTTCAGTGAAATGTTTTATAATGTTTTATATCCCCAAGTAAAACATGTTCCCATTTATGAATGATTACCTTTTACTGGAACTGGATGAAGACGGTTTCCAAGAGATTTTTTTTTTTTTTGTATTATGCTGTATGTGTTTCTTAGATTTCATGAACAAGCACTCCCTGATTCTGACAAGCGTTCTCTATTCTCCTCCCAGTTCACCTTTAATAATTCAAAACTATGAACCCTGTTGAATTTCAAAACACAGCCTCAGTTGCATTTGGCAAATGGAAGCAATATCCATCCTAAAATTGTGAGTCAATTACATTTTCTACCATTTTTCTGTCCATGTGTATTTAGTTCATTTTTTAGAAGAAAACTTTTCTTGCGGAAGGCTTCAAGCTGTTGGATTTGATGTTGTTTGAGAACTGTGACCTTTGCCAGTAAAAACAGTTTGTGTTTTTTTCACACTTGCACCCACTCACACACATACCGCAGACTATTCTTGCACAGATAATTGTGTGTTGCAGGAATTGGCATCAGACTCAAGCTGCCAGTGTTCCAAAACTCCAACAATAGCACACGAAATTATGTTACGAGACATTGCAGGCATTTAAAGTGATTAGCAGGAGTGTATTCCTTTCAGTTTAATGAAGAATGAGAGATTCACAGAACTGAAGTCATTTAAAAAACATGCAAAGTCAAAATATTTGGCAGTATAACCTGATCGAAGGGCAGATGAAGAATTAGTGAGATCAAAACTTAACTCAGGATGATAGTGAGGGATGACTGCCGTGTCTGGCGGTGGCCTCTAACCATTAGTTATAATTACGTGCTGCATATTACAAATAATTTCTTTTGCTGAGTGTTTCTTTGTAACTCCCACGGTTAGAAAATTAGTCTTCGCATGACTCCAAGCTGTTATGCTGAACTATACGTTTATGAGCCGTGGGGCACAGCAGTTAAAACATTTTTAGGTTTTCACACTTACACCTAGTCAGACACATACATTTGCAGAATCCTGGGGTGCTAGACTTTGCATAACGCTGCCCGTTGTTATTTTAACATTTTAACTGTGTGTTTTTGCCCACACTGGAGCAGGGAGACGACTGATATACAACAATACACTTTGTCACATACTGTATGTACCACTCAGGAATGTTGGCCCACCGGAATAAAGACATTATTTCAGACATGGAAAGTAAAGATCTCCAAAGGCAGGTTTCAGTCTGCCAAGGTCCCTGCCTTCAAATTCCCATGAAGTCAAAATATATAAGTGTTTTTATTACATATATATTGTTCTATAAGTCACACATACACCAGTATCTCGGCCAAAAATGACAAAAAAGTTGATTTGTAGGTGTTCTGGAGTGTTTTCAGAGTTTGGCTTTTTCTGGAAAATGATAAAAAAATGGTTGATGACTCATCCTGCACTCAGCACTGTACAATAAATGTTCATCCAATGAAACGCTTTCTTGCTTATGACAAAGCAGAGCATGAAAGGAGAATACATCCATTCACCGGGCAATTACAGTGTTCCTGAGGGCCTTATGTGTACAAAGCTTTGCTGATGGACAGATTGTTTTAGCATAATTGTTGCTAAAGTAGCTAATCATAACTGTTAGATGGCATTAGCAGGCAACAGAGCCGGTTCTGCAGCCAACGACACCAACAACAGAATGCCCCCCACAAACACCTGTCTAATATTGAAATTGGTGGCGCTGCATCTGACAATTCTTGCAACTTTCTGAGCCCAGGTGAGTGGAGGTGAGAAGGTTTGCAGGATGTAAATTTATCACCCAAGCTCTCTTTTTCCTCACTCTTTACATTATCACGTCTCATCCCCGCAACATATAAACCAGTTTGTTTCAAACATCAACCAAGCTTTAAAAAGGTCTTAGGGTCTTTGCCTTGGGAGACACTTCAAGGAGCTATTTCCCCGCAAGGGCATGGGAATCCCTCCACCATGATTGAGAAGATCAGTCTAATACCCCAAATTACTGTGTGGAACCAATCAACCATTTGGTTTCATGCTCCCTCCTACCCTCGCTTCTGCAAAGGACAAGATACCTGAAGTTGAGGCAGTTGCTCCCTCTAAACTGCTCTTTCTTTGAGGGCGCATCATTTTGACATTTTTATTTCTTCTAACATAAGAACAAGCAAGATGGACAGACGCTGGCGAACCTCAACAAACAGAGAAAAGACAAGAGAGAAATGAGACTCCATAAGTCCTAGGGGTCTGAGGAGCGATCTGATCCCTCCTGACAGGAGACGGTTCATGTGATCGGCAAGAGGGAAGCTTAACCCTCTAGGCCGCATCACACCCTCTTTCAGTCCGCTGCTTTGGATGAAAGGATGTGAGCTGATTTTATGCAGTGTGTCGGACATATAGGGAGTGGCGAGGATTTAGCCAAAGAAGATGTGAACATTGTCTTGAGTTTATGTTTGACACATTTTCTTTGCGCGAGTAAGCCCTCTTAAGGAAGTAAGTCATGTCTTTTCTTTTATCAATTTTAAAGTGCAAAACACTCGGTTTATATAAGAGTTGCTGGACCGAACACAGACAAGAAGCATAATGAAAGGTCCTTCCAGCTGCTGTGCTCAAGGTCCAACCTAATATTTAATTTCTGTTCAGTCAGGTCGTATTCCTCATATTTAAAGTGTACTAGATATTGTTGTACTTGAGGATGATTGGTAGTATGAGTAGGAAGGATGGACCAGCATGCAGGAGTTCTTTCAGAGAACAAAAAACAGACCAGACACAAAAAGGAGAAACATCATTAGGTTTATCACTTAAGGTCCTCTGCAGATAATTTGGGGGGGGGGGGGGGGGGGGGGGGGGGATTGAAAGGCCACAAAAAAAAAAAAAAAACAAAAAAAAAACTGGCCATGCTCCACTTTCCTCAAGACTGGAGAAAAGCAGACCAACCAGTCTGCTGTCTTCCAAAACCTTTTATATCCTGTCACCTGCTGTCTCTGGCCAATCAGGGAGGGTCTCTGGAATTGGTGCTGCTTTGACCCAGGTGTCATCAATCATCCCTCATTTGGAGTGAGATTGGTTGGCTACTTGCTTGTCCCTCACATTATAGCACAAAAAAAGACATGCACTCGTTCTTTTTAAAGGGTCATGCAGGTCAGGAATTGGTGTCCTGCTACAGAAAACCTGTGTGAGCATAAGGATTAAACACAAATAAACAAAGATTTTTCAAAAATCCAAAGGACATCTTGGTCAATAGATTATCTAGATTATCTAAATCAGCCACACTGCACTGGCTGCACTCTATCAGGCAGCCTAAATGGCTGCTAATCAAAATCAAACAAAGTTGCCAAACACATGAATTCCTGCAGTTTGACCTCTTCTTTTTCACATGTGACTATAGACCAAATTACTGTGGTGTCATGCTAACAAGAACATTCACTTTCAGGTAGAAAACACACATAAAACTGGCTGTTATATAGTTAAACACAGTGATCCATCCTATCTGTCTTTAACTGCTGGGCTTTTTTTGTATTCTGTGTTGATTTGCTAGTGTTTTTGATAACACCCAACTCCGCCAGTTGGACGAACTCAGCCTTAAATATCTCACAGACCAAATGATACTATCCCAGCTGTGTCCTGGTTCGCTTTATTTCATTTACGCTGCTTTGACATCTGGGTCTGGCTGCCATTTATGCTGCACAGTGACAACAAGAAACTACCTTTGGTTTGCACCCTTTTCTTTGAATGAGAGAGAGTGCAGCTGTGGTCGAAGAGATGGAATTGAAAGAGTGGTGGCAGCACATGCAAATGCAGAAAAATAAAACGTTATGCTATTATTGTTTCACAGTGGTTATGCGCAAAGCACACATAAACACCGGCTGAGCCCCCACCCAGTCACACAAGCCTGTGCTAATCACTGCAACATCTGATTAGGTTTGAATACAATCTAACTGTACATTTTTGAATAAACATTTTCTTTAGGCTGTAGCCTAACATGTAAATTAGGTCTCCAATCTAAATGAAAAAAGCACAAACCACAAAAAGCAATATGAAAAACACAAGTTACCAGTATCTAACCTAGTATTCTTGTTATTCCGCAGTTTTTCTTGACTGTCCCTCAATATTAAACCATCAGTCCAACTGATGTTGCTCCAGTGATTGCCCCAAACCTGTGGGAATAGTCACATTAGCCATGCAGCATGCTAAAGGCAAGTTCAACAGGGTAACCTGCCATATAAACTCTAAAACAACATAAAACATGGAAAAACTTACAGCTTTCAAGTTTGAAGTCAGGTCACAGACGGCTGGTACAGATTGAGCTTGAACCATTACTGGCCAGTGCTCAGTAATAAGTAAACACACACACACACACACACACACACACACACACACACACACACACACACACACACATTATCAGCAAAATTAAATTTTATCCGCTCAGCTCTTCTGTCCACTTAGGATGTGGGCGGATGTAGCGATTTGTGCTGGTACTTTGACAAGGTGTCAGTTAGTTTGGAGCCATGTAAATATTGAGTATTAAATAACCTAAGCCTGTCACTCAAAAATAAAATAAATTAGGGCTGCCCTTCTCACTCCCAGAACATAATGTATAAAGAAGCACTTTTCTCCTGATGAAAGTTACACCAGCGGTTGAGCATATTGACCAACCATCTGACTGGAGGGTGTCAGTCCCATCTCGAACATCACAAGTTCTCTGATATGGATGCTGATCAGATGAGTGAGAGGAATATGTGCTTTCCTCTCAGCACGTACACCAACACCGAATCCAGGAAGAAAATACATCACAAAGAAATGTTACTGTGCTGTACAGTCCTGTCAGCTGTATTGTTTCATTTGCCTGGTTTCATGTTGTGAACTCATTAGTATTACAATTTGTCTCTCCCACACACACACACACACACACACACACACACCTCACATGTTTTGCTTCACATGCACTTATTTAGTCATTACAAACTGCATCATCAAAGTAAACAAAGTGATTTATAACACAATTAGAGCACAAATTAGCAGTTAGGCTATCAGCAGTGTGAGTGTCAACATTTCTCCCTCTAGTCTTAAATAAAATGAACCCTTTGGCCTCAACATCCATGCAGACTGGTTTGATTTAGAGGCCCAGCGTTGCTGCAGCTACACCGTACCCGTATGAATATTTCATATGCTCCGTATATCTGTGCACTCGCATGCCATGTCAACCCAAAGTGTGGAGGCTGTATTTTACAGATGCTGTGTCCTTGCTGCCGAGCATTTTTTTTTGGGTGGATATTTGCTTTTGAAATGTGTTCCACAAACTCGCTAAGAGGGGAATTAGCACTGGTGGTCTGAGGGATCGGTGTGAGTGCGGAGGAGTGAGATAAGAGATAGGAACCATTAGCCTGGGCAGTTAGCCTATTTAAAGGCTGTTAATTATTTACCTCATTTACACTACAGAGCTGGCTGGGCTAGCCAAGGTTTACTCATTAGACAGCTTTCTGTTATTGAGACGGACAGAGCTAACTAGGTGGTTACATTTCAGAGAGATGATACCTCAGTAAGGCTAAACTGATGTTTCTGTGAAGCATTTTTGATCCAGAGTGAAGCTCGACCGGTCAGAGCAGGCCTCATGTGGCCCTGTGGTGGCACAGCAGGGGTTGACTTGAAGTCCTCCAGTAATAATTAGGCTGGTGCATAGTGGGAGTTCACTGTAGGGCAGCCTTGTGCCGCAGGCTAAATACACATACACACACACACACACACACACACACACAGACACACACACAGACACACATGTGCCTATGCCACAGAAACACACATGCGTGCACAGACCAGTAGATGCATGAATGAACAGGGACCCGTACACAAAAAGTTTGCACACATGCAAACACACACAGCACTCCTCCGCCTCATGTCTCCCTTGTGGTCATTTGCATTTCAAGAAATCGCTGTTCACACACTCACATCTACACACACTTAAAGAGATAGTTTGGAATATTTAATTTGGGGTTGAATGAGGTACTTATTCGTAGTATATAACCTGCAGAAGGCAATGGTAAAGTCTGATTAACTACTACTCATTGCCTTTGTTGGTTTGGGATGTTTAGGTTGGGTATTTTCAGGCCTGAGGAGCGTAGGGTTAAAGTAAGAGTAGGGTTAAAGTAAAAATATCTGGGTAAGCCAATCAGAGGCAGTGTGACTTCACCATCCTGGGAAAGAAAATATCACCAACAGCAGATGTCAATTAGGATTCTCCCACTTAAAAGAAGCAGAGAGAAGATGCAGTGTTAGTAGTGGCAGTAATAGTGTTTTGTGTGTGTGTGTGTGTGTGTGTGTGTGTGTGTGTGTGTGTGTGTGTGTGTGTGTGTGTGTGTGTGTGTGTGTGTGTGCTCCACTAAGCCCATTTGTTTTAAGGTGTTATGTTTTTTCTTTGTTAGTTGATTGCAGTTGACAGGTTGGTCAATCTATCATATTGAGAGACCCAATAGTATGACCAGCCTCTCCTCTCCTCTCCTCTCCTCTTTTCACTTCTCTCCACCCCTCACTGGCATCCCCGCCAACACCTCCACCCCCATCTCCCACCCTTCCTCCCTCCTTTTTTTTTCTTGTGTTTTTTTCTCTTCCTCTCTCTGCTAAGGTTAAAAGAGAGACAGGGTCACTTGCACTCACAGAAACAGAAACAGGAAGGACGGGAGGTGAAAGGAGCTGGATGGCAGGTGAGAGGCAAACCACATGAGAATATGCTCCTCTTTTTCTGACTCAGCCTCCCATTTCGGTCTTTGTTTGTTCACATCCTCTAATTATTATTTTTTTCTGACTGTTTTCCCTTTCATGAACAATTTGCTTCCGCTGTTTCTCCGTTAACATCTGCCATAATTCCATTTTGTTTACCTCGCATTGCTCATCCTCTCTTCTTTGATCTCATTCACCTCTCTTCTTTGTCACTCCTCTTTCCTGGTCTATTTTTGCAAGGTAGAACACAGGTCACATGTTTTTTTTTTTTTTTTGCCCGGGATGTGTGAGAAGGAAAGAAAGAGTGTGTGTGTGCTCGTAGGAATGTGTGTGCCCATGTGTGATAGAGAGGCAGTGTGGTGTTTTTCTGTTCGCAGAATGTTAGCGCTCCTCACACAGCTTTGGCAGCTGACACAATGCGGGAGAAATAAGTGGGCAGGCCAACAGTGAGGCAACACACATGCATGCATGCGCTCACACACACATGCAACACAGCGAATGAGTATTGAGCTACTCAATGTGGCAATCAGCCAATTCTTTTTTCCTCGGCGGTATTTGAATCTCCGTGCCACATGTCCGATTTGTGCTCTCCCACAGTACATGTGTGTGCATGTGTTTTTTCTGCGTGTGTGCAAGTGGAAGCTGAGCTGGAAGCCTGTCATCATGCTAAAATCAATAGAGTGTGAATTTATAAGTGTTGATTTCTTCCCCCAGTCATCCTGCCTGCTCTGCAGACTGTTCTGCACCGCCATTGCCTGCCTGGCTTCACACTCAGTTGGTGTCAGGCAAGCTCTCTATCAATAGGAGGTGTGGGGGAATAAATTGTGTGTTTTCATGTGTGTTTGTGCACGCTTGCATGCACAAAAGTGTCTTATTTCATGTATTTTTTCCTCTGGCCGGAGGCATTATGTTTTCAGGTTGTCTGTATGTATGTACGTATGTTCGAATGCAATTTCTCAAGAATGCCTGAAGGGAATTTCTTCAAACTTGATGCAAATGTCCACTTGGACTCAAGGATGAACTGAGTACTTAGATTTTGGAGATCACTGAGACCTCAACTGTCCCATTTGTTTTTTTCCTTTTATTCACCAATTAGCGCATGAATACAAGACAATATAGACACCACAAAGTACAAAACAATTAAAGGACAAACTTGAACAGTTAAAAGAATTAATAATACGTAATTTGAGATATGTTTTGATTTTGATTCATTTCAGGTGACTTTTGCAGGATCAGTTTGGTTTAGCATTACTCTTTCCTTCCTTCCTTCACCTTTCTTTTTCTTTCCCCCCCTTCCCGATCTATATACCTACATTTACATTTACTTGTGTTGTGGCATTATGACACTGCCAACTTAATAGATCTGAGAATTGTTGAATATGTTTTGTTTAACTGTTTGCAAAGTATTTTATGTAGAGCCGATTGTTGTTCCACTGGTATCTGTGGTGTAGGAGATCCAATCGTTGTGAGATGTTGATTATTTTTCCCTATTTTTTCAATTTACTAGTATTGTTTTCTTGGTAATAGTTAGGGATACAAGTTAGGGAAACCGGAAACTGCTGAGTATACATACAGGACTGAATGTGCTATCTCAAGAACTTCTTGAGGAAATTTCTTCAAATTTGCCACAAACATCCAATGTCACAGTGACCTCACAAACTTATTTTTGGCAAAGAATCCATGCACGAACTCTGACAAAATTTCACACAAATGCCTAATAAGATAAAGTGATGAAATTATGACGTAAAGGTCCACTTCACTATGACATCATCATGTTCAGCTATGAGTCCTCTGTACTCTGAAGACAGCACGTTTCTCACTGGAAGTCATTCACTTGAATCATACTTGTCAGTGAGGTGATAATTTCCATTTTGCGAAAGCAATACATTTAAGTCCTGACAACATATATTATATGAGTTTAGACAGATAGAAATATAAACTGTAACTTAACTGATTGGCGGAGGTATACAACCACAAGGCGGAAACTCTAATTTTAGAATTTCCTGATTGCATGTGAGCGTGCATCTCCTCTATTTTGGCTGTGTCAGTAGAAAGTGGTAATTAATGAGCATAGGGACGCGGATTTATTCATGACCCATGTTTCCGGGAGAGTTTGTTAACTCATCAGCTCAAACTCGCTCATAATGTACATGTGAATATTTTATACATGTTTGGTGTTTGTGCGTGTATGCGAGTTGTTTTTACCTGTCACAGTGAGTGGAAGAGGATGTAATGTGACATGACAACGCTGTAACTGATCTACTCCTCTATGGCAACGTACAGCACACCTTCTCCCTCCTCTGCCCTCTGTCATATCTCTCCTTCCTGCTGCTTTTTGCCTCATTCCTGCCATCCTTGACTGCACATCCCTCCTCTGCACCTTCCTGTCGTTTTCTCACTTTTTTTCACCACTTTCCTTGAAACACATTCCCTTCATTTCTCTTACTTCTGTCTATTCCTTTGCTTTTCCTGCCACCGATTTCTAAAGGTCCCGCCTTCCTTCTCAACCCCTTTTAACATCTGCTAATGTTGACATAGGAATCATCAGATAGCCCACATGCTAATTAGTGGTAGCAGTTACCCCACCACCCTCATTAACTTCCATGAGTGGAAGTAGCCATAATGCTAACGTGGCTGCAGCAAGAAGGGCTTGGCTGTGTGCTCCAATGAATAATAGATGGTGTGTCACTTCCTTTGTGGCTAATGAAAGCAGGCAGCTGCTCCTTGCTCTGGAATACCACTAAGGCGTGAGGGGAGCCGTCTGAAAAAAGGAGAAGATGCTTTCACTTTGTGTATGGAGGGATGAACAGATCGGGCGATAGAATGATAAGGAAACAGTTGCAGGGAGGGCGGGCATGGCACAAGGGTTATCTGTCCTTTGACAGACGAGGCTGGAGCAGAGCAGGGTTGGTAATGCTGAAGTCATGTCCACACTAATGCAGATAAGGTTGAAATGGCATCATTTTTTTCCACCACCAAAAACAGATTTTTCAAAACACACACAAGTAAACAAATTTTAAGTCTCAAAGTCTCACTTCCACCTCCCCTCCTGCAATCATTTTTGTATTTAAAAATCACCGATCACATAGTACAGGTGTCATATGACTGAGTATAAAAATGATTTTATTGAATCTGAGTGTGTTGGTCCAGGAATCACCACCTTGGTTTGCAGGTACTGCTCAGGAATCACAGTTAAGTCAGTGTTTTATGCTCATGCAGTCACCTGATAACAGAAGGATACCGTGTCTCAATGTGAACACCTGCCGTGTGTGTTCAGCTACAGCATGTTGAAATACAGAATAATGATCATAGACGGTGTCGGGGGTGACAGAACGTAGCTGTACTCAGCCGAGACAGAGCAGAGTGTCTGTTAGCATATTCATTATAACGGAAAAAAGATTAGGACATTCAGCGTTTATGACAGAACACCAAACCTTGTAGCTCTGTCTAATAATCTAAGTAAGATAAGTGTTTCCTCAGCAAGAACTTTACTCTGATTGATTTTTTTTAAACAAAAATTAAACAATTTACAAATAAGGTTGTCTACAGGAAGGTGTAGAGGACATTCAAGTTACAGTAATATTCACAGTACTTACCTGGGTTAACTGTCTCTTTCTCTTGAATTACTGTCAAGCACAAAGTATGACAGCACGTGTACATGTGACTTTGTAGATCACAATTAGCCCTATTATAGTTCAAATTAACAATTTTATAGTGAATAAACAATGTAAATAAACCATTTTTTAAAGTGACAGATTTAAGTATTTTGTTGGTTGAGCATATTTGTATTTTTCTATCTTTCTGTAGAAGAACCATGGCTGAACGTGCCAAGCGGTTCTGGTGGTACCATGTAAAAGCCTTTTGTGAACATGGCCCCACATTTAAACCACTGCTGGTCATTCTGTTCGTATACAGACAGACATATTGACACATTTTTCAGCGTACAGTCTGGATTTTTTTGTGCCAGGACCTACTTTTCAAGGAACAAAAAGACTCCTTCAGCCTGTTGTTGTCTGCATTTGCAACTCGGTCTAAAGACCAGTAAAGTTTGGGCAATACATGACTATACAACAATGATAATGCCATATTATAATTTGTTAGACACTGCAACAACAGTAAGCATTTTTCTTCTTAAGGCCTGGACCTCTTCTTTCCGTCTGTCATGTACTTTCTTCTGTTACTGTAAGAACAATTTGGTTTGTTAATGTTTTTAAATGGTGCCTGAAATGCAGTAAAATCTCATGAGTTCTCAACCAAACAAAGTTCCTGTGCTTTTGGAAAGTACAACCCCCCCCAAGCAAGGACAGTTTTGGGGGGTAAAATTATACCCTGAGAACTTAATTTCAACTCTGGTCCCTGTGGAAAGGCATTAAGTTTTGCCAAAAGTTCAAAGTCTCTAGGAAAAAATCCTGAGATGGAAACACGGCTAATGTTGGGCTGCATATGAATGAATCTAAACTATCTAGATGCTTTAGTCTGTTTCTCCACTTACTCCTTTACAACTTGCATTTTTTGCAGGGTATATATAGTGAACAGTGAACTCAGTCGTGGGTGTCCCTGAACTTTTTTTTTCAGAAATGCAGGGAACAAGGGGATCAGGTGTATTCAGTGGTGTCCCTCATGTTTTCATTCCTGTCAGTGCACCCATCACACGCTGCAAAGCAACAGAACGCTAATATCTGGCAGCAGCATTAGCAGATCTTTCCAAGATGAACAGAAAAATACATTGGAGGTCATCCTCCACATGCATCCTGTACATTCTTAGTCATCTCTCTGAACACAAGTGGAATCTTTGGGCTCTGTAATGTTTGCTTTAACTAATTTCCTCATGCAGAGGCAAAGGAAACTCGCAAATGCAACAGAATAATAGAAAGAAAGACTTAAAAGCGACCAGTTTGTGCCTTTTGGTTTCTTTGTTTTTTGTATAAGCATGCGCTTCTATTGTTTGCCCTGAGCTGAGAATGAAATTCCATTTAGCAGTCAGAAACAGAACATGCTGTTAAATGTACTGTAAACAAAACTAAAGCAGTGGTGACAGATTTTTTCAGACACAGATGGTTTGTTTAATCTCTTGTAGGCTCTGCAAATAACTGATAATCATCAAATGACTGGAGGTAGCCAGCTATTTAACTTATTTCGTCCGTATCTTTCCTCTTTTGACAACATCTGCTTCTTAGAGCTGTTTTTATTTAAATATCCAGTGCAGTTCATAATCTTAGTGTGAAGTTCCTCGCAGAAAAAGCAGATTTGAACTGACCTATAATAAAACAGTAGCCTCCTCTCTACGGCCCTGCGGGATGATTTTGCTACTGTTTAATGAAGCCCATAGACAGAAGTTCCCTCTGTCGTTTTCTCTCTGGGGTTGAGAGCCAGATGTTGTGTAGCACAAAGGGAACAATCTGGTCCCTTCTGAATACAGACACTGTCATACTTAGACTAGATCATACTGGATTAGGACTGAAAAGGAGAGATCTGGATGCTGAACTCAAAATGGACCTGACAGAACTGGAGTGAAGAAGATTAAAAGGCAAATTGGCCCAGTAGCTGCATTATGTGGTACAGTATTGTTGTAATGTACTATACATAGACTGAGACATGGACTGGAGTGGGATTGGTTCAGACTGTGCTCAAATAACTCTTGTAAAGCAGAGGGATTGATCTGTTCCTGCAGAGCACACACAGACTATAAGCGACGAGATATCAGATAAACATCTCCTGGTTTTGTCTTCACGATCTGGATGCAAACAGCATCCTCCACGCGATGCGGTTCGGCAATCAGGAACTTTCCAGCTCCTGTTGGCCTCGTCAGTGAAGTTCCTGAATTTCCGCAGTTCGCCGCTCTGGAGCGTCTCTGTGCTGTGGTGTGTCATTATGCAAAACTGTCATCCACACCTGCAACTCACTAGATTGAACTAATTGCACCGTCAGCTGTGTCCCTCACTAACTCTTGTGTCGTAGAGAATGTCTCTGTAATGAGATGCAGATGAGTTTAAAATGGATAACAGACGTCATATGTAATGTAACCTCCTTAAAAAAAAAGTTAACATGATTGATGACAGCTTTCATAATGTGACATATTGAATTTATTTAAATATCCACTCCGCTTAAAAATGTATTTTTCTTTTGTTTATAGCGCCTAAGTTTGTCACTAGAGAGGTGTTTTCACCTTCCTGTGGGAGCTGTCTGTGCACTTCTCCTCTCCAGAAAAGACAAGTGACAAATTACAAATACTTTGTACTAAACTTGAGCATTTATTTCTCTGACAACTTGTTACTTTTATTCTCTACCTTTAAACACAAATATCTGTCCTGACTATGCGGACAGGACAAAACACAGAAAAGATGATTCCTTGGTTAACTCATCTGTGAATATCACAAACAACAGACAAACAAGGCGAAAAATTGATGTAAAAGATGTAAAACAACAAAACGGACAAGTAGATATGTCCTTCAGAAGGCTGCTTTTTACTTACTGTATAATGAAAGTGTGTACGTTTGCCGTTTTTTGGGGCATGCTAAATTTGGTATGCGGCAATGTAACGTTCATAACATTATGTTTGAATGTCTGTGTCTAATATGCAAATGAAGGCAGAACTAGAAACCCTCAGTGCAGAGTGGACAGAGAGTGAGAGTTAGCATTAGCTGTGTCTGTGTTGCTATAAAGATATAAAAATAGCACTGGACAGACTGCACTTTGTGTCGGCTGCTTTTGAGCAGGTGCACACAGGTAGGAAACACATGTCCTTGTAATTCATGACACTCAAACTGCACATTCTCATGTTTTTATTTACTGCTACACCTCCTTTTTCTCACATTTAAATGCAGTCACATTCATAGCAAGGGACATAAATAACGAAAAGGCAAAAACAAAAATAACTGAAAAAACATCCAACCCAATACCGGAGTGCATCCACTTCAGCAGCCACTTCACTGTAGCGGTGTAAAGGCGCAGGCTTTTCGAACAATCAGTCCTGATTAGAGTTGTCATAATACCAGAATTTTAAACTTTGAAATGATACTACTATTAAAAAAATGATGCCTCTTTCTTGAAGAGCACACAAAATAGGATAATTCCCCTCTTTCTTTGTTAATAACCTGCACCCTGCTGGTTAAGAAAAAGTCTGAACTGAGGTCTTGATGATTTTTTTTTATAGCTTCACTTTGTTGGATATCATAATTAATGGATATTGTAATGTTTTAAACATGTGGTATCGAAAAAGTATTGATACCGCATTACTTTTGACAACCATGGTCGTGTTTGTCTTTCAACAATTACTTTTCTAATTCGGACGAGGTAAACTTTCACAGTGAAAACTATTAAATCTTGAAGACCAAGTGTGGTGGATTAAAAAAATCCATTACCTTTCAATTTAAAAATGTCTTCAAATGGCTTTAAATGTTAATAGCATACCTTTAAACCCAAAATTATGCTGCAAAGTAATTGCTGCTGTTGAAATCACACTCCTTTAACATTGTGCATGGAGTTAGAATTTAATTGAAGTATCAGTTATCAGTATCAGGACTTTGCATATGTATGTCGCTATCCGTGTCCCTGTGTTTGTCTGCACATGTGCTCTTGCTTGAATTTGTTTGCGTCCGTCTCAGGCTGTGAGTCGACGTATTAAGCTGGACAGTCTGGGCTTTATTCTCAGGGTAGTACAAGGGTAAACAAAGATAGCTGCTCCCATGTCAGGGCTGTGATAAGGATTTGGGACCTGCGTTATTGCTGCTGTCCTGCCTTTTGCTCCCTCCTCTGCCGCTGTTTGCAGCTTTCCACTGCTGCTGCCTTCAGAGAGCTGATGAACACTCGTGTACAGAGCTGCAGCTGATGCTCAGCACCTCACTGTGTGTGAGAGAGATCGTAATGCATTCATTTTTTTTTAATGAGATAGAATATGAGACAAAAGATGACAGAAGGAGCGCTGGAAAAAATAACGGTAAAGCCGTCCTGCATGTCTGAGATATGAGTGTGAACAGCTGCCACTCCCATCTCTGCCTCTTTTTCACTTTCTCACCCACTTTCTCTCCACACCGCCCACCTCCTGTCCCCTGCTTACACGCTCCAATCTTATTTCCCGTTGGCCTGTCTTCTGTTTAAGCCTGCTCTGTGTCAGGGTATCAGACTAATTCAATCTCCAATACACAGGCACTTCAATGTAATGACCCACGACATTCAATTAATGCCCCCCCCACCCCCCACCCTCTTGGTAGGTTGGGCCAGCAGTAATTTTCTGTGTATGTGTATTTGTCTGCCTGAGCTGCTCTATGTATAATTTGAAAAGCTTGGCAGTCAGTGGAACCCTAATTTATATCATCACATGCTGTGTTTGCAGAAGCCACCAGAAATCCAAATCCACAACAGCCTTCTAAGTGTGTAATTTAAAGTCTTAAGTTAGGGTATTTCAGTTTTTGTACACTTTGCTGATATTGGGTCAGAATTGAGTGTTGCTGCGCTTTTTTTAATGAAATTACGCAATTACTTCTGCAAACCAATCATAAAAATGATCATAAAAATGACCCATGTCAGTTGTCCCACTTCAGCAGGTGCATATATATATGTATATATATATATATATATGTATATGTAGAAAGCTTAAATACCCCTCCTAACTGGAAGTGATGCAAACAAGCGAGCTAACAGCTAATTGCTACAGTTTTTTTTTTTTTAAAAGAGGATGTCCCAGTCTGCCCTGTTTGCTTGCTTCACCTCCAACATATTTTATCTGGTCAAAATCGATGCTGACATCCTAGAAGTTTCTATTTCCCATCATCATCAAAGCAGTGGACAGGGAGGACAAGAGGCTAATTAACAAGGTTGAGGTGCAGCACCTGTTATATGATCCACAACAGCCTTTTTATGGGAATATCACCAAAAAAAGTTTAGAAGGAAAACGGGGAGCTACTGGGAGTTAGCAGTAAGAAAACTGTCCACCAAGTATAAAAGAAAGTAAATATTCTAAATATAGCATACACTTAAATTGATATTGGCTTTGAAAGTGGTCCTTTTTTTAGGTGGCTAAAATATGTTTCGCTGTTGCCTCTGGACATAGCAGTACAGTGCAAAGCTTCTGTGCTGGCACGCCTGAAAGAGAAAACATGATCTGCCACACCTACACAGTCCTGTGAAATATTTGATATTACGGTACATATGTATTTTTATTATATCAAGCGAAAATTTCTGGAGGCCTTAAGACCTTTGAAACAACAGTTTTCTCTGACTTCTATGTTTTTTGACATTTTGCAAAACATAACTGAATATTTAGTCGATTCCCTCGGTGTCTGTTCCAAAACAGCCTCAGACAACAACTATATTACTGCAGTGGAGGTTTTCCACACTGATGACATATAAAAACCCCCGGCTGTCAGTATGAGCTTATTTACTGTACTCTCATTATTCCAGTCTTCCGGGCTCCTCATTACCAACGTCGTCGCCAGTCGACCAGCTGTCCCGCTTATTGGATTGGTGTTGAGAGATTGATGTATGTCCTTTAAGGGGTTATGTGCATGTGTGAGACTTGGAACATGTTCCAGAGTGAGTCAACCACACACACATACAAACCTACAAACTATAAGCAATGTAATCACACACGCATAAACAAACACTGACGACCAGAGTGACTAAACTGGTGCTGACACACACAAACACAGTTTTGGACACACATATCCATGGCATCCTTTTAGCTCTGTGTAGCCTTTGGTAAATACTATCAATTTGGATTAGCATTAGCCTTTATGAGCTTTTAGCTCATAGTCATTATAACTGTAATCCAGCATGGATCATGCATCATCAGTGTCACCAGGGGCTTCCAATGTTTAAGCTCTAACCCAACCTGGATAATCGACTAGGTATACTGCAACAACACTGTCTGCGTATCAGACTTATTATAGTTTAGTATTTTTTTATTTAGTATATTTTCAATTCAGTTTAATTTCAGTTAGTTTCCATTGTGATTTCGCTCCTTTCAGTTTAGTTTTTATTTAATTTCTATTTTAACAGAGTTGACTGTAGAAAGTTTTTTTTTTTAACATTTTACACAACATCCCAACTTTTTTGTGGAGACTGGGTTTTGTCTCAAGTCTAGTTTTTATTTTATTTCAATTAACTTAAATTTTTCTTCACATCTAGTCTAGTCTAGTTTTAGTCTGGCTAACTATAATAACCTTGCTGCATGTAGAAAATATAAGCATTCCCACTTGGTATTTACAGACTGATATTATGGCTCATGATTATCATCTGAATTACTCTGGTGAAACTCACCAAATACAGCATGATTTCTCTGTTGCTCTGAGGCTTTCATTAACCACATAAGGATTAAGAGTGACTTTAATTAAAAGAGGAAACTTTAAAAAATCTTCACAGCAGCGCTGTAGGGAAGGTCAGGTAGACTCTCTCTCTCATTAGGGAAATTCCTCGCACTTCTGTCAAGTCACTGATTGTTACTGTGACAATTTTCTTTTTCACAGCGCCGTCTTTTCTGTCACCTCTGTCCCTATTACTTTCTGTCAGACTCGTCAAGTTTTGTATTCTCCACCCTATCTCTATTCTTTATTCTCTCTTCCTCTCCTCCTTTTTTTTTTTTACCTCCTCTTTCTGTCCCGTCTCCATTCTCTACACCTCTGTCTTCTCCATTGCGGTAATGATCTAATTAAGGAGGGCTTTGTTGCCTGCCCACTGTGTATAATTGCTAGTGGGGTCTGCCTGTACTTCACTCAGCAATTACGAGCAGCATTCTTCTGCTCCCAAATCGGCTAATTAAGCCTTAAGGACAGCGAGCCGATCGTAGTCGCGCTTAGCGTCAGGAGAAGTCAGGAATGCCTGTGCTCTCCACACTCCTGGGACGAGCAGAAGTAGTGGATTGAAGAATGGGTTGCCATGGTAGCAATCACATGGTGTCAGATCCTGTGCAGAGGCTGTCAGTCAGTTGATCTGTGTGTGTGTGAGTGTGTGTGTGTGTGTGTATGTATATATCCGTTCATCTGTAACAGAGACAACAATTCTGCTGCAGGTCACCAATTCTTTTCATTATTAAGGCTCAAACTATGAAGACGATGCAGGGGCCAAACAGAGCTTGTCACAGTTCCTGTTTGGGTCCCTGGGTGGACCCGCTGTCATGTTGATTGATTACATTGCCAGCTCATGTAATGCTTGCCCTGCAATATGTCCCTGCTCTGCACTGCACAACACACAGCTTAGCCTCTGGCCAAGACTGTGCACTCACTCCAAACTACTGTAGATCAGCTAAGTACTGCATTGTACACGAAAACAAACATCTAAATATACTGCAAAGGATGTCTTACAGGGATAGTTCACCCCAAAAACAAAGATACATAATTTTCCTCTAACCTGTGTGTTTATTCATCTAGAGATGGATGAAAGGCTTGTGACAGTGCAGCATGCCAACATTAATGGCATCCTCCTCAGCTGAGCTGTAAGGCCACATTCAGACAGAATTATTATTATTCATTTTGGGTGGGGGTATCTGTTTGTATGGATGCACTGATGCCAGTATCAGGGGATTGTCCAGTACTATGTTCATGTACTTAGTCAGATAACTACTGTACCACCACACCCGATGCCATTTTACAAAAACGTCTAGATGTGTCTTGCAGTGTGTGCTGCAAAAAAGCGACACCAAGATGCTTCTTTTGGTTTGTGTCCTCGTGTTCAAGAGAAAGAGAAAGAGAGAGCGTGCAGCTGTGGATGACTAAGATACAGATTAAATAGGCGTGGCTAAACGCAGCAACACCTGATTCTGTCAGAATGTGGCCTTTTGTTAGCACCACTGAGCTAGCTAGCATGATTATACAGTTGGCAGGTGTAGTTTGGTAAAAGGAAAACAGTTCCAACATGATTCTGCTCCCAACAAGGTCTTGACTGCCATCTGTTTCCTTTATAGTCAATGTATGGTAGACATTTCTATGACCGATATGTCCAAAATTCAGCAGCTCACATCAAAATGATTTGGATGGATAAATAGCACTGCAGTTTGGAGGAAAACTTTGTGCTTTTGACAGGAACTGCCCCTCTAATGCAGATTGACTAGTATAATCAGTTTCAGTAGTTGCACTGTTACATGATATAGAACGTTGACTTTTAGAAATACTAGTTGGCACAAAGTGAGTTTAAAATTTGATTAGAAACCGGAGAATTATCTGCAGAGAAATGAACAACTGATCTTTATGCATTAGAAAACTTTTTTCAGCATCACAAACATCTTGCAGACAGACGCTATGCGGAGGTGCGTGTTCTCATTCTTTCGAGACATAAAAGCAGTTATTTCAAATGGGAAAACTGCCTTTTGAGAGACAGTGTTCCCATATTCCCACAAGACCTTCATCTTTCTTTGAGAGTAAAAATAGTATGGAAATGACATATGACAGAGGAAACACCATTAAAGCAAAATGTCCTGCACTGTTGCATTATTAACGATTTGTATTCAAATATAGAATCAGTTATAACATCTGCAGAACCTTCTTACCCAGGGACATAGTGAAATGTGATGCATGAAAGTCTGGTGTGAAAAATCTTATATGTATCATCTGTTCCAGTGCATATGCTATATATACTGTGGCACACCATCAACTAAAAATAATGAAAATGCAAATTTACACGTCTGAAACTACCTCACATGTGGAGGTTTGAAATCCAGCACTTAGTAAAGCAGGGCTTCAGGCTCCTGCATGCTGTCTCCTACATTACAGATATGTTCTCCAGTGACACAAATTTGCATGGAAATTGCATGAATAATGTCCCTATTTGCTAAATAGCCTTAAAGTCGATATTTGGCTGAAAGGCCGTAAGAATTTGTTTCATGGATTTGAACTGTGCAGCTCACTCAAATCTGGTTGAATTGCCTGGATTTTATTATTAGTATTGGATGTTTTATTAGGAAGCTTTACATAAGCCCTTAAAAGTTTTTACTCCCCTCACTGAACTGTTTTCCATCTCACTTACCTCTAGTCTTCAGTGAGCTCATTGTAAAAAAAACCTAAATGGTCAAGTGGCTCTGATTTCTTGGCTTCTCCGACTGGAACAAATGATGAAAAATTGCTCCAAATGGAACGTGTTCCCTTCTACGGTCCCGTCCTGGGTCACGCTGACTGTAAATGGCTTCTAAATGTCTGATTCAGCAAGGCAAATGAAATTAAGTTAATGGACACAATGGCACTGCCTTTCCCCTCAGTGTGCTATTAATATTCGCTGTTGCTTGGTATAACTTAATAATGTTCATTAAAGTAGCTGAGACTGCATAATAATTAACTGCATATTTACCTTCTTATTACATTTTAATTAACCATCTGGACTGCTGTATACTGGATAATTCTAAGGCAAGCATTTATCATAAAAATGCTCTGTTGTGCCATTAAAATATCACTGCATGCATACTAGAAATCATTTTGGGTTTACCTAAATACTGTCTTAAAGTGCTTACGTTAGATTTTACACAAATCAGCATTCATACCATTTTTCCTGGTCACCCAGCCAAGGCTGGATGGTCTTACATAACTTAATGAACAACAGTCCAGACCAGTGTCCCCACACAGTCAAGTTTCCTTAGGTTCAACAGTTAGCTAATTGCACTTTTATAATTAAGGCAACAGAGATAAATATTTATATCCAGTATTTCTGTGGAGTGTTTGTTTGGTGCCTCGCATTTCCTCAGAGCTCTAACTGGACTTTATGTTCCAGATTATTTCTATGCATCTCCCACTTTCCCACAGAGTACGTTTACATTTTTTAAAACAGAGAATCAACCCAGGAAAGGTTCAGTCTTAGAAATCAGGGTTCCATAAGGGTTCCTCCTGAAAGGCTGAGGATCTACCCAGAACCATTTACTTCTGAAGAACTTTTTCACCCAAAGAACCCATTTTGGAAGAAAGAACTCTTTAAGGACTATTGACATCCTTAAAGGACTCTTTTGTCAAGGGTTCTTTGTACCTACAGTTCTGAGGTACTGTGCTTTGACAATCAGCTTGCTGTGTCACCTGGAAATTGCCCGGTTCTCCTGATGGCCAATCTGCTACTGAGAGACAACATATTGCCTACTTGTTGTATGAGCTGCTGTCTTGTCACTGAATCAGTGAAAATATACAGTGAATCTCAGAAAACAAGTAACTTCAAAAATGAAACTTTTTATATTTCAAGCTGGTCATTTTCTGGAACCTAACCCGTGAGGACCAGATGCTGTTTTCCTTTTTTAATTTGATTCGCCTGTAAAAATTAGACACGGCAGAATGTAGTATTCAGTTCTGTTCAGATGATGATTATGGATAATATTTCAGTTTCTCACACACCTCTCTTATTTCTGTTCTACCCAGGCTGCCAGCTCCAACTGTAGCAAATACAAGTCGATGACTGAGAACTCCGCCTCCCATGATGGACAAGAAAAGTGGTGGGTGTCGAAAAACGTTGCATTTAAAACAAACAATCCCCTCGCTTCTAAGTTGTTGTGCCACAAATCAGATTTTTGCACAAGAGTTTTGTTCATTACACAATAACATATCTGACATTATGAGTAAAATGTTTATTTCCTTCAGGTGATAACCGCCCCCTGTCTCATAAGTTGACACAGCATGAGCAGCATTTTGCATGCTGATTAGTTTGTTTTGGCGCAATCACTGCATGATAATTACTTCCCAGTAAGTGATATGGTTTTACATAATGAAGCACCATGTGTGCAGCACAGTACAGCCTGTCTGTACAAGTGGGTGGGTGTAAAGGAATAATATTGCCAATGATAATGTGTGATTTGGATCATGTTCATTTTGACAAGCAACTGCAAATGTATATACATTTTAGTTGTAATATTTCAGCCATTATTAGGATCATGTGGCATCATGCATTAATGCTTTCTTTTTGTATATATTTGTTCTTATACAAAGCAATAAGAGGAAGATAAGAAAAGCCTACATGGGATTTATGAAACGTGTGCTGACAAACAATGCTGTTCTTATGTTAAGAGTATGTTGATGAATTGCATGCATGTGCCAGGAAATTTGCAATTAGCGCATAAAAACATAATAATAAATTGATATAAGGGAAAATAAGCAGTGACATTTGACAGGTAATATTAAAGGAAAGGAAATGCCACCTAAGACCAGAAAAGAGAATAAACAATATTTCAGCAGACATGGATGAATACACTGGAGGAATCATTGGAGAGGTTTCTCTTGCAGGGATGCACTTGGTGCAGCCAGGTCATGGCCACCCACAAAAGTTCTCAAAATGTTTGCATGCAAAATTTAAGATCCGTAGATAAGAATCTGTGTGTATGTTATTATTTGTATTAGGCAGAGGAGAGGCACTGATTGATTTTTATGTTAATTCCTTACAGCCAACGGCTTTCAGACCAAGGCCAGTGAGGGCGGTGTTCAGAGGAAGCAGCTGCCCTACTCAGTGGAAACTCCTTATGGCTTCCACTTGGACCTGGACTTCCTCAAGTATGTTGATGATATTGAAAAAGGCAATACCATCAAAAGAGTCCACATTCAGCGCAGGGTCAAGGGCCCACCTAAATTCAGCACCCTGCCCAGAAATTTCAGCCTTCCTGGGCATGGGGCCAGGCCTGTCCCTAAGGAAAAGGACAGCACATGGTCTGGGACATCCACCCTGGGGCCAAAGCCTAAATCACGGGTAACAGAGGTCCAACAGATCTTTGACTTCAGGACAAATGAAGGGGTAGCTTCCAGCCAGAGCAGCAGGGGGGCAACCAGTCCGGGAACTGGCTACGTTTCAGCTAAGCCCAGAGATGAAGCAGGAGCCGGGGCTCGCGATGGAGAAGATAAAACTGTGGGGATTCAAAGTCGGCCGAACCTGCTGCGAGCATCGAGCATGCCCATCACCCTACAGCAGCGGAAAGGATCTGATTCAAGCAGTCCAGACCGTACTGTGGGAACGCCGGAGAGCGGCTCAACAGAAAACATGTTCCGTGCTTCACCAGACATAACAGAGAGACGGTGTGTTCCCCAGGATCGGACGGGGCTTCACCAGCAGATCACAGTGGCACTGAAGCGGGTCAGAGAGCTGGAAGAACAGGTCAAAACCATCCCAGAACTAAAAGCTCAGATCTGCTCTCTGAGGGAGGAGAGGGAGAAACTTCTGCTTCAGCTCCAAGCCCAGGCCCAAGCCCAGGTTTCCTTATCATCCTCTAGTTCTGATGGTGGGACACACACTCAGCCACAAGGACACAGACCTTCAGAAGGACTCAGCTTAGCTCTCGTAAAAGATAAACAAGGTGTGACAGTGAAAAGTAGAGTGGAGACAAATCAGGAATCTGTCAAGAGTTCCTCAGCAGAATCAAAGAGACAAACACAGCCATCAGACAAACAAAAACAGACATTAGAGAGTCCACTGGAGCATGCAGTGCAAAAGCTATCACAAAACATTGCAGGGCAAGAATTAACACCACTTTTGGTGGCTATTAAAGATGCAGAGACTCGAGATGGTGATGCAGCAAAAGCAGAACAACCTGTGGACAAAGATAATATGCAGAAGCTGCAAGAGAAGCTTACGATACTGGAAACTAAACTGACTCAAGCTAGCCAAGAGCTGGATAGAACTAATACTCTTTTGAAAGAGCAGTTAGAGGAGAACAAGCTAAAAGAGGAGAGAATACTTCAACTGAGTGAGGGAATCAGAGTGGAGGTGTGTACTTCAGACAGCAGGCCAAGAAGAGAGAGTATCGACACAGGAACAGAGACAGAGAGAGTAGATTTTGCTAACCAAGAGACAGAGACAGAATCACCTGGTACAATAGATCAGGGAACAGATACAGATAGAATCTGTATTGAAGTTTGTGTACCCAGACCAAGGACTGGAAGTGTAGATCAAGGAACAGAGACTGTTAAAGTTGACACACATGAACAGGTGACAGAGATGGAGACAGAGGTAGCTGCTCTGAGCCCACCGAGACCCAGAGCCAACAGCATGGAAAGAGGCACCGTAACTGAGAGGATCGCCACTCAGGATCAGATGACTGAGACACCTGTGGCGGAAAGGGTGAACCAAGTGACAGAAACAGAGGGAGAGACAGTGACAGATCATCCACAGAGGCCGAGGGCCAGCAGCGTAGACCGGGGTACAGAAACAGAGAGGGTGGACACTGTGGACAGGGTGACAGAGACAGAGGCAGCACAGAGGACAGACCAGCAGACCGAGACGGAGATAAACAGACGGCACGATAATCCAGCCAGAGGTGTAGACAAAGAGAGTCAAGAGAGAGAAAGTGCAGGCAGTGAAAGAGTAGAAGATGTAGGTGTTTTGATCAGTGAAAAAGTAGAAGATGTAGGTGTTTTGATCAGTGAAAAAGTAGAAGATGTAAGTGCTGTGGTCAGTGAAAGCAAGGAAGATGTAGTGGTCAGTGAAAAAGTGGCCGAAAAGGAATCAAATGAAAAGATTCAAAGAGATAGTGGAGACGATGAGAGTGTGAAAGTTGTCACAGAGAGTTCAATTGCAGTGATAGAATGCAAAGTTGTGGAAACCATAGTTTCAGAGATTGTAAGCAAGGATGAAGGACATACCAGTGCTGTTGTTGCAGAGGAAAATACAGAGTCTAAGACTGAAATGGAAAAGGATGACTCAGAAACAAAAGAAGTTTTACCCCCAAAGAGCGAAGTAACAGAAATTGTTGAAATACAACAGATTACACAGGAGACTGTAGAGAAGAAACAGGCTGAAGAAGGTGAGATTGTGTGTGCAACAATCAGAGAAACTGTGGTAACTGATATGGTTGTAGTAACAGAAAGTACAGCTGCGAAGACAGCAGCTCCAGTGCGACCCCAGAGAGGCAGAAAGCCCTCAGCAGAGCAGGCACAGCCACCACCTGTTCAACTTCAGGCTGCCCCTGTGCGGCCTCGCAGAGGATCCAGTGAAACTCAAGCCCAGCAGACCCAGCCACAAGAGCAAGTAGAGGCCCAAACCCCGACACAGATCTCTGAACCACAGGTAAAACACCCTGCCCCATCTCCATCTCAGGGTGAGGACCACACCTTAGAAAAGAGGCCTCCCGGGGAGCCTAGTGAGAAACAACTGCAATCACCACCTCAGACTGAGACTAAGGCTCCACCTCCAAGTCAAGTCCAAGCCCGACCCAAATCAATTCAAGCCCAGTCTCAAACCAGTGCAACTCGACGTGGTTCCAAAGAGATCAAAGCACCACAGAAGGGATCACAAGCTCCCAGCCGTGGGTCAGCCCAAGCCCATGCCCGCACAACTCGCCAGGGGTCAACTGACTCCCAACCTCAAGCTCAGGGCCTTCGTAGAAGTTCTGGTGAGACTCACAAAGAGGACAGTGAGACACCCTCACTGCGCAGAGGCTCTGGTGAAAAAGCCCAGCGTCGTGGTTCGGGTGAAGCCCCACGAGGCGAGGCGCAGCCCCCCCGCCGAGGCTCCAGTGAGTCACCGACATCACCTGCAGCTTTGGGCCAAGTTGTAACCCGGTTAACAGGGCTTCTGGGGGAGCAGTGGGCACAGCTGGGGAGCGGCTCTGGAACTCAACAGACGGCCAGCCAGCAGGAGAGCCCCAGCACACAGAAACAGACGGCAGGGAAAAGAGCAGAGGCAGGCAAAGGAGCACCAGCCAAGCCTGCGGGGAAGGCAGTCCCTGCAGCAGCAACAGGAAAACCAGCAGGGAAGCCTGGTCCTTCCAAAATGAGCTCTATTCAAAGTCAACTGGTCAGCTCCCTCAGCGTCCTCTCTGCCTTCTACTCACCAGGCCAGAAAGCTGCTGCTGCTAGCAAACAGCAAGAACAAGGTAGGCCTGTGGTTCGATTTGGACCCCATGGTTTGTTCTGTGCATTGTGCAGAAATGTAAATTGACTTGAGGCAAATTTACATTTTTATTATACGTAAATTCAAACACAAAATTGTCTATGCAGATTCAATTATGTTGCTTTCATTATAGCCTTTGTAATTTATACGTTTTAGTTGCCTTAGGTTCAAGATTACATCACAGGTAATATGATATTAGTTGTTTGTGTGCTTTTTGGAAATTATCTAAAGGCGCTAATAGGGGAAAATAAAATGTCCAGTAAACATGAAAGATGCTCCTGTGGAAAGGCTATCATATTTTCATTTACTTATACTGATCATGTAAACAATTTAATATAGGTAAGATTCTAGATTAGAGGCTTTGTGTGAGCCTGTGGAAAAGGTTGAAGTTAGTTGTTCCCCCTCTCCCTCTCCACCTCTGACTCAAAGCTCAGGCAGGTTGTCTGCAGGCTGCAGGGACAGTGAAGCTAAACAAGCACAAGACAAGTGCAAAATTATGTATAGCGAACTGGCAACTATTAATAGTTGATCGACTTAAAGTGTAGGACTCTTCGCTTGTCATTGTCTGTCGATGTAAAGCTAAGCCTGTTGTCTGTAAAACCACTGCTCCGAAAATACTCTGGAGCTGAAGTTCAGTGACCGCCTGTCTCACTGCCTGTCAGACTCCATTAACATATTGCTCAAGTTAACCGTTACAAACATCTACTGCTTCTGCAAGATTATTCATGATTCCTTCCGACTCATAAACAGACACTTACTCGTTCAGTGAACATTCGGCATTGATTTTAACTTTAACTTTTAACTTTTAAATGTGACATAGATAAATAAAAACAGATGTTTCGTACCAGAATGGAAATTTCAAAGGAGAACATGCTAGATGTAGTGTTGTTGTCGAAGAAGGCAGTATTTCAGTTTAGCAAGTTTCCAACATCTTTGATGACGTAGCTTTAATTACAACATGTTCCTTCTGATCTCTGCCAAGAAGTCTCATGATTAATACGTACATGTTCAGCTCCGCAGCATTGAATATTAATTTCCCATCTTTACTCCTCTCACTTGGACAAGAGGGCCTGCAGCAGCAGCCAAACATCGCCAGAATGGTTTGACAGATTTGTGTGGTGTCACTTGCATAGAGCTTTGTAGTGGTTCAGGTAAACCGCATATCAGCAAACAGCTGATGTGAGACACACACTATTACTATCAAGCTGACAACAGGGTGGTGTATTTACAGCAGGCTGGTCTGTAGTTTCTTTTTACTGCAATCTGAAACCACGCTGTTCCTATTCTATTATTTACAAATACTCTACTGATGTGCTGTCATGTATTTTGGCGCTTCTATCACTAGAACTAGATCAACACAAGGATTATTGTGTACCTGACTCATAGCTGTCCCCTGATTTCTTTTTAGGGTTCCCTCTTGGACATAATCTGTGTTTCTGTCTTGAGAACAGAGGCTTTAATGCTAAACGGAACTGCATAGGAATTTGTGTAATCATTTGTGTCCCAACTAAATGAAAAAAAGTGCTTCCTGATTGCTTGTTTGTTGAGACATAAAGCAGTGAAACACAAAAACACTGACCACTGTCACTGTGACCAGGGTTGGGACAGTTACTCCAAACCGTTACTGCTGAAATATAGTCAGTTACTGAATAATAATTTGTAATTAGTAAAAAAAAAAAAAAGAAAAAAAAAGTAATATAATTTGAATACTGATTACTTTGAAGTCAAACACTGAAAGCTGAACCTTGAATTGAATTTAATAAATGATGCAGCAACAAAAATTTGAGTTCCACAAATATTCTTTTTCCTCTTTAAACATCTCAAAACATTTTGAATGCAAATTAAATGCATTTTTGAATAGGATTGTTTTTTCTTCTTCCATGTCTGTGACAAAGTGGAGCACTTGTCAAGGAAACCCTGTATGTCACGCACTTTTCATGAATTATCGTTTATCATTTTTTCAAATGTAGTCTGGGCTGATTGCTGTTTTTTTGTAATCTGATTAGGTATTTCCAATTACGTGTAATCCATAACTGCCCAACCCTGACTGCGACCGGATATCAGTTTGACTCTGCAGTTTAGGTAGAAAAAAGTCCAGGGGAAAGAATTTCTTTTCCCTTTTGTCTGAATAGAATATCTGACACTATGATAGTTTGCCAGGAGTCTAATGACTCTGAGTGTTATGGAGTTTATAATTTAGTGTCACATCTAACTGCGAATTCTCTCCTAATTATTTTTGGTGATCTAACTGAGAGGGAAACGTCTGCCTTGCCTTCTAGTTCATTATGATATTATTCTTTTGATTTGTCAGCGTTGCTGTATCTTCTTCTGAAGCTTCTCTAACATCGCAGAGGTCAAGCTCCCATCTCTACTTGATCTTTATTTAAAAAAAAAAAACTGTAAATATCATCATAATGCTGCATTGTGCTTTTGGTCATCTATAGCAATAGATCTGAGATAGGGGTCTGTGGTGGACTGTGAAAAAATTTCAGATTCATTCACTTTAATTGTAATGAATAATACTTCTAAAAAAAAATCTAAAATCATTTCTTATCTCTTTTTTTATGAGGCCAAACATATATTATATTATGTATATTCTATATATATTTTGAAATGATCAGAATACACAGAATTTATGTACCGTTTGCACTAAGAGCGAAACACACTATGATGTGTGTGTGTGTTACGGGTTTTTATGGTTCTTGACATATATTTTTAGGCCTAATAAATATAGGCCTAAAAATAAAATATAATGATATATACTGCGGACCCCCTCATGTATGTTTTCTTTCTTGTAAGGGGTCCTCGGCTGAGAAAAAATGCAGATCTGCTCTAGGGTGGCAACACATTTGCATGTTCATATGCAAAAGATGCTGTTTTTCAAACATCCAGTAACTGCTGGTTCTCATATCCTCTACAAGAGCGGACAAACTGGTGAAATGACACGGTTCACTGACCTCCAAGAGTATATCAAGTACACATTTCTTGCCTTCCCACAGTACAGACGAACACACACACACTCACAAGCACTGACTTACAGTACACAGTCAAATGGACAGACCCTCACACACTCACTCACACTTACACACACACATCAAACGGGTGATGTCTTTCTCTCCTCCCTTGATGTCTCACTGCTCTGTTTCTGGCCCAGGAGCTGGAGTACAGAATCACTCTGCTGCTATCACACACATATTTTATGTTCAGGGTTCATTTTAAGTTCATCGTTGGGTGTACAGTGCACAGGGGTGATTTTATGTGTCGTGTGTGTGTGTGTGTGTGTGTGTGTGCACCTAGATATAGATGTGTGTTCTGTGTGTGTGCACCTAGATATAGATGTGTGTTCTCTCAAGATTGTTACGGTTTCTTTCTGGTTGCTTTTTTACATCTCTGACATGTGAGATCCGCAGCCTGACATCTTTAACCTAAAAATTACATCAGTATTTCGCTGCTCCAAATACTAAAAAAATCAGAAACGTCTACTGTTGCTTTGAGAGCCCCCACTCCTCCCAGTCATCAGAGACTCCGGTTGAGCTTAAGAGATTTGTATGGATGAGTGAAATATCTCTGACACAGTGAGTGAAGGTTAAATTACACCATTCTTTTATTTATTAGGAGAGGCAAGAGGTTGTATTAAAATGCCAAATATGTTCTAAACTTCCCTTCTCCCCGCTGCTGGTATATCTCCTGAGAGAAACTGGATCTAAACGCTGTCTTCTGCTTTGATGGTGGTCACTGGGATCTTTTCAGCTGGCGGTTTTTGGCTCGACGCCACGTCCTTATGTCCTTGCATAAAACATTACAGAGCCTCTGCACCATGTCTGCTGTCAGGCACAAATAAGACAGCTATACTGGGCTTAGAGCCAGCGAGAGTCAGCAAAGGAGACCATGCAGAATCAATTATAGGGCAGTTACATGCATAAGCAGGTCTGACAATGTCAAGGTTGTATGTTGTCAATAAGGCCTGTAATCTTGACCTGTGTGTACTGTCCTGGAACTGCTTTTGGTGGTCCTGATGTTTTTGCAGTGGTGGAAAGTACAAGTACTGTTTCATTACTGAAGTATTTTTCATTAAAATGTAAAAGTACTGGTGCACAAAGTACAAAGTATTCTCCTTTAAAACTACTCAGAGAATTAGCTTACAGGTTACAAAGGCTTTCTTTGGTATCAAACACGATGGGGCAGTGACAAATTGATATGCGATGAGCTGGGATGCGAACGTGTTGCCAAACCTTTGCCCACTTTAGTGTTTTGGGGTGTTTTTCATCCATATGTCCTGCTTTTCATTGGCCAGTCTGTGATCAGATGGTTTTATTTTTCATGAAAAATGTGAATGAAAGGTTTGGATTTTAATTTAAATTGTGCTCAGTACTCACTTATGTTTTTAAAAGTGACTAACTTGATTATATCGTGTAATGAATACTTAAGTATGAGTAAAAGTACAGGTACTCCAGAAGAGCCAAAATAGCTGCAGTTGATTTGAATTTTTACCCAACAAGTTCTTCAGCGTTCTACAGCAAACCAAATTGTCATCATGTCATACTTGTATAATACATAAATACATAATCACCTCATTAACTTGTTTTTTTGTCAGGCAATCCTGTTAAGAAGTAATTTTTCTTAACAATGTGGTATTATTCATCCATTCACGCATCATTGTTGTCCTTGTCTTGTACGGCGAACACAGTACAGATGGGGCCCTGGTTTCCCCTCTCTCTGCCAAAACAGGGATTCCACAGTATTTGATGAGTTATATGTGCTTGTAATTGCATCCAGAAGTTCTTCAATATCATTTGGGCTCTGAATGTTTTTGAAAAGATAGACATACTTTGGCACACGAAAAAAACAAGCAGGCAGACTGTACAGTATACACTTACACAAGGAAATACAGCTAACATGTGCAAACCATATGTGTTCTCATGAGCTACCAGTATCAGCCTGATGTGCTGCTTTTTCTTAGCCTTTAGGCTCATGATTTACTCTAACTATAGACTCAGCTGTTTGGATAGAAACATAGGATGGAGAAGAATAACACCTCTTCAGAAATCTTTTATCCTTCTGATCTTACAGAAAATGCAGTAACAGTAACTGCACATTTTTAGGTGGGTGGTGGCGGCTGATGTTTCTTCGTAAATTTGTCACCAGTCTGAAAGTTCCTTATTCGGTTCATGCACTCATCGACAGGAAGTCCAAGTATGGTTGAAGTGAGTGTCAGATTATATATCTCACAGTGTGTTCAAACTTGTTTTTTGTCTCAAACCAGTGTGTGCATAAACCCATTGTGCTTTGTGTTTAGGTATAAGAAAGTGCTAGAAATGATACAGAACATGACTTTTCTGAAATTGTGCAAACACACGCAGACAACACACAAACACGTACGCACTCCAATTCCACAAAGCCTTAATGATTGTTTCCCACCCTCCCTGTTCTTTTTCATCTCCCTCTCTCCCTCTGTCCTCCTCTTCACCAGGTCTCAAATCTATTATGAAGAAAAATGGTGTTGCTGACAAGCAGGGGAACAAGGGAGCCAAGAAAAACCTCAAGTTTGTTGGGGTGAATGGAGGGTAAAATCTTCTTTTTAATCAGCATCCAAATATATGATTAATATCTTTATGTGGCTGCGATGTGTTTTGTGCATTTTGATTTGTGTGTCCATGCATGTTTTTGTTACTTTTTTTTTATTTCTCACAAGAGAATTAACCCTTAGACATCATTTGTGGACATTACTGCAGAATGACTGAATGTAATGTTCTATTTAATCCTGATTTAATATAAGAAATTCTTCAAAAACAGGGAGTTGTCGGGTTTTGTGTGTTATATTCTGCAAAGTGGCTTCAGTCGGATTAGCCGCTGAGTCAGAAAACTTTGAAAAATGGCTCCAGGTAATCCTCAGAAGTAGGGCGTGTCAAATGATACGTGGATTTGGTCCTATGGAAAGATGTGAAAAATAAAGATGTAATACGACCCGCTAGATTATTTTAAAGGGACTCAAAGGATCAAGCATTTGCATTTTAGAAAATTATAGGCAGAAATTTGGATTATCAAGCTGCAAACATATTAGCAATCCTAGTCTACCCTTCCACCTGTCTCAAGAAAAATAAGCTGTAAGGAAAATAATGATAATGGTGACACATTTACAGTTTACACCAGTGTTACTCTGTCTTGATCTAATAGAACTGTTGACATGAAGAGAGTTAGAGCATTTAGCTGAATATGACAGCTTTCCCATCGTTCATCTGAGTTTGACCACAGTGACTGTGAACAAAGTCCAGCTGTCTCTCACACATCTGCTTCATGCTGTTAGTCATCAAGGCTCATTTGGAGACGCACTGCCCTGAATCTGACCTCTCGCCTGCTACTGGGAGTGTGAATGTGTGTGTGCGTTGTACGTTATGTGTTGCGTGTGCATATTTTTGTCAGTATTGATGATACCTCGGTGCTTTGTGCAAGTGTGCTTGTGTCAGCTTTTGCTAAAGCTGGATGCAGTGTGTGTGTGTGTGTGTGTGTGTGTGTGTGTGTGTGTGTGTGTGTGTGTGTGTGTTTGTGCGTGTGCTTGTAAAAGCTGATGAATTTTAAGTAAGCAGATGGTAGTGGTTGGAAGAACAAAAGAGTGTCTCAAGGCGGGGATATCTCTTTCACGCTCGCCGCTGATGGCTGGTTCTTTCTAGAGTTAGAACAGGAAGCATCTGTAAGCACACAAACATAAACATGACAGACGTAAATAACCTGGATTGTTACCCTAACCTGAACCATAACTGCCACATGAGTATCCTAAAGCCAACCCTTAGCCTAAACATATAAGCAGGACTAAAACCAAGTCTAGTCCTTAAATAAAAATTGGTTAACCTTGTGAACCAGACTTTGTCCACAGATGGGAAGTGGCTGCGGACGGACTTCCCTCACAGTGTTTACATTTATGAACACAGACACTTTTGTAGACAAATAAAAAACATACAGAGCCACATGCTCTTAACACTTGACAGTGATCCATTTTTCCGCCAAAGCACCAACAGGCAAGATGTTTGTTAGCCTGATGAACAGTTCACTCCAAAATCTGTTTCTTGACATATAAAATGCTGTTTATCCACCTACATTGTTTTGGTGTGAGTTACCTAGTTTTGGAGATCGTCCGTAGATATTTCTGCCTTCTCTCGAATATAATGGAACTAAATGGCACTCAGCTTGTGTTGCTCAAAGCGTCAAAAAAAAAAAAAAAAAACACATTTGAGAAACTAAAAGCAACATTTCTTCCCCAAATCATGACCCTCTTTATAATATAAATAGAGTGTTTCTTACACAAAACTGTTCACAACATTCTCAGTGGATTATCTTGAGTATCTGGGTCATGATCTCTGGGAAGAGACATTGCTGTTGAGTTTTCCAAAATAAACTAGATGGATAAAGAGCACTAAAGGCCAGAGGGAAAATATGTATTCTTGATTATGAGGTGCACTGTCCCATTAAAATATATATTTTTTGCCATATAACAGTTAATAAAATGGTAAAACAGACCCTTTTTGAGTCCAGGGACACATCTAATGATATGTTTGTTTCTTGTTACATATCCAATGTTCCTCAGTACTTGTTTTTTGTCTCAATAGTTCTACCTCTTGCACATGAAGGAAATGGCTGAAATTACGATATTTGTTTTATTCCTGTGTTTCTGTTCTTACATTTCTGAGCTTCTCTGTTTTATGACCTGCTCACCTTTGCTATGTTCTGTCCGAGCCGTGGTGACGTGGTCTATTCCTTCCTCCCTGTCAAACTTAAAACTCACTTTAAACTTTAGATTAAATCTTATTCTTCTGCACCAAAACTTTAAACTACAAGTTAAAATGTGATCCACTATTACCTTTAAACTACTATTATTTACCATACTGCTCCATTAATTCTCTTACTTTCATGTAGCGGGACACTTGTAGGTTTTTTAACTTTTATGCTAGCTAGCAAACAAAGTAGCATTTGATTAACGTTTTAAGCTAGCTAACAAACAATCTAACATTTTGTTAGCTTTTTAGTTAGCTAGCAAACAAAGTAACATTTTGTTAGCTTTTATTAACTTTTTACTTGTAGCTAGCTAGAAAACGGGTTCCCCCTTCTCTTATACTTACTACTTCCCGACAACACTCATTTTGGTTTACGTCAATAAATTTGGATTTATTTTATGTTACCTTATTTTAAACCCAGTGTTGCTAAACTCTGATTAGAATTAATCATAGATTAAATTATTCTTCGTTGGTGCAACCCAGTCTAAGATGGTCATAAGTTATGTGAGATGTTCCACATCTTGTCTGTCTCTTTTTTGTGTTTTTAACCCCTGAACAACAAACATCTCCCTTTTTCAATGTTACAATCTCCAATTCCAAACAAAACTGAGCAGATGTTATTTATAATGAGACAAACATGTCAGACAACAATATTTTCTCTGACTATCTTTAAACTTCTGGCCGCACCAGGAAGTGGGCTGATGTTTGCACTTCTTCTCTTTGGATGCTCTAGCCTATCTTTGCTCTCCCTTGAGCTCCTCTGGAATCCAGGGAATGCTGTGGCCCCTGAACGCCTCTTGTGGTGCGGTGTCTTGGTGTGTGTACGTGTGTGCATGTGTATGCGTCTACAAATAAGAATAAATCAGTGGCATTCAGTATGAGACTTATCTGATCATCGGTCTCACAGAGGTTCCTTCATGACAGACCCCAGTGATCACACACCACACCAGAAACCTCCACAGCTCTAAATATACCAGCAGCCTTTTCTCACCGGACAAGGTTGTGTTTTGTCCAAGGTTGCGTATGTAACTGTGCAAACATACCTATGGATTTTCATGTATATGTTTAACTGTGTGAAGGATGTTTTGGATATGTGGGCCAAGGTTGTATTAGACAAGCCTCTTTCTGATGTCGTGTTTGAGGTGTAGAGGGGAATGACCTGTTTTTATTTATCCAGCCTTGACCTTTGTTGACTTTACTGCTTTCATATTAGTTTGTACCTGCTAAGGTGTTTCTCTGATGTGGCTGCTTCTGTGTATGTCTCATTTCTGTACATGTTTACCTTTAGAGAAAACATGAGTCAAATTTTCAGAAGCCCACAAAATGCTTTCTGTCTTACACAATTTAAAGATGGATTTCTGTTAAGCTATAAAGTCAGTCAACACAGGCTGGATTAAGAAAAAGTTTTATTATAGACAGTACAATGTGGATAAATGACATGTGAAATTTGTGCCACTTGTTTGTGACCTCCAGTTATGAGACAACATCCAGTGAGGAGTCCAGTGGAGATGAGAAGCCGAAGGTAGACGTGGAGGAGGAAGAGGACAGCTCAGAGCCAGAGGTAGAGAAGGAGAAGGAGCCGGAGCCGGAGGCTCGGCCAGAAGAGAAGCCTGAGGAGGGAGCAGAGACCCAGCAGAAGGAGGCAGAGGTCTCGGCTGAAGTGGAAGGTGCTGTGGCTGCAGAGAAGGAGGTTGAACTAGGTCTGCTGGATCCAGAGAGCAGCCAGGAGCTCCTGGAAGAACTGGCTGAAAGGTGAGACGGACAATCAAGTTTCATTTATTGCTGTTAGTAAGGGATCATGCCTTTGCTATAAAGCCTACGCATGTATCCACTGTAGACTGAACTACAATGAACTGTGATTGATCAGCGTGAGCTGTTTGCTGTTGCTGGTAAAAATAGTTTATAGTGAAGAATACATGAGGCAAATTGAAAGAAAGCTTAAGTCATCTTCTCTATTTCAGTAACACACATGTAGCAGCTGCAAACATTCTGCTCAGTGTGATGCACACTGCTCATCACTGTGAGCGAAAGAAAATAAACATTGCAGCCACACAGAGCAGTGTCATGTTCAGTAATGACCTCCCTGCTGTCGCTCATAAAAGAGAGGAATGGTTTGACCTTGGTGATATTTCTAAGCTGGAAAAAACAAGCTTTCACAGCAGAGTTAATGCGTTTGTCAGATTTCAAAGGGGGATTGAAGAAGATGACACCGAGATTTCTGGCATGTGCATGAGGTTTAGGTGCAAGTGATCAGCTATATCCTGGTGGAGTTGGAGGAGCGAAATAAGACATTTTGGTCTGACTGTCATTTAGTTCAAGAGAGTTTTTATCCATTCAGTGTTTTATGTCCTGGAGACATTCTCAGAGGGACCTAACTGTGTTATCGTTGTTATGACCGTACTCTAATAGGAGGAATAGCTGCATGTCATCTGCAGAGCAATGGTATTAGATTGTATTTTTGGAATATGGAGTCTAATAGGAGCATTTACAGGGTGAATAATATGGTACCAAAAATGGAGCCTCAGGTACTCCATGGGTGATTAGGGCACATGAGGAGTAGAGGTTTCCAATTTCAACAGAAAAAGAAGTTGATGTTAGTCATTTTAAGAACTGGGTTTGAGAGAGAGCCACTTATCAAGGAGGGAAAACAGACAGATATGTGGTGAAATTCATAGTGACAAGAAAGAAGACGTGTTTTCAGCCGGAATTTGAAAGTATCGACAGAGCTTGGCACCCAGATGCTGCAGATTATTCCAGAGAAGTTCAGCTCGAAGGCTCAACCATCAAAAGAGTTCTTATGAAATTAAGGAATAGTCAAGTAAGCAGCATCAGGGGAACGTAAAGGACGTGACTGAGTAGATGCGGAAATTAGAGATGTTCCTGGCAACTAATTCTTTGCTGATTAAACAGACATTGTAATTAAAAATTAAAAGTAAGAAAACACCCAGAAAATAGTTAAAATTTAGCACAATTTATTCACTGATGATGTTAAAGATTGCCTGGAAAAATATATTGTATATAAAGAGCCATTTGAAGCTGTTAATCACATTTTTCAATCTTAACATTACAAATTATACCACAAAACATGACACTAACTCAATATATCTGTATCTGCAGGTAACTAAACCACATTGTTTACCTGGAGCTGATGTTAGCTGCTACACAGTGTGGCTAACGTTAGCAGATTCTCCAGTCAAGTGGCTATAAGCCAGTTTATTCTGACACAGCCTACATAATTTATTTTCATTTTGTAGATCAAAATACTGCCAAACTCTGCTGTTTACATGCCATCATCTGTTCCAGTTTGCTGAGTACGGGCCATCAGGGCGGCATGGGTGAGGCGGGGCTGCAAAACTTCTGCACAACATCTCAAAGGCAACAGTTGCAGTTTAATAAAATATTAATAGATAGTTTAACTGACTAGTATCTCTGGAGCCAGCTAGTGAGGGTGGTGACTTCAAATCGCACATGTACCTAGGAGAAATAAGGCTGGAGATATGTGGGGGAACCAGTCCATTCAAAAGCCTTGTAGGTAAGAGGGAGGGTTTTAAAATCAGGTCTTGCTTGAACCAGTAGCCATTGCAGAGATATAAATACTGGTGTTATATGATCCAACTTCTTCACTTTTGTAGCAGCTGCATTCTGGAGTAAAGTGCATTACAGTAGTAGGCATGTACGAGGATTTTCTAGCATCTCATTTAGATAAAAATGCATATATTTGGGCTATTTGTGAAAGGGAAAGTCATTGTTATGCAAGGAATATAATTAAAGCACCTTACAGTCATGTCACGTATTATACATTCATAAAGACGACAGTGTGACGTATGATGTTGGGTAAGAACAAGTGAGTCCTTTGTTTCGTGCAGCCCATTTACTTTCTCTGAGACAGGTGCTGAATCACACTCCAGTATACTGGGGGCCTCACACACACACACACACACACAGATGCTGACACACACACATTCAGAAATCCAATTAAAACACACTCATACCGACTTACACTGCTTACCTCTTAATATCTTGCACAGACTCACTGCCACACTCACACCCTACAGTATATAAGGCATAGACATACACACTAAATGCACACCTGTTTCTACACACACACTTTAAAGCGCACACTACTTGCTCCTACACACTTCAGTATAAGCTGCTCTCACTCTGACAGAGGTCTCAGACACACACACACACACACACACACACACACACACACACACACACACACACACACAGACGCACTTCAGTCCCTAAAGTGCCAGGATGCTGAGACAAAAAACAAATAAGCAGCAGTGATGTCCTCCCTGCCACTGACTGATCACTTATCTCGACCAGGTATGTGGACAGAGCTAAGGGCCCGAGGGCCAGACAGTAGTGGAGCCTCTGGGAGAAAGCATATTAACTCATCACTCAGCACCTGTCTGATCAGTCCTATGCGTGTGTGCTTGTACATATGGCGTAGAGCGTGCCGTCCACTCACAGATGTACAGTCCGACTGCGCGTGACGAGCAGTATGAGCACTTGGTGGAGATTATTGGGCAGTGAATCAGTGTGAGCTGTGACCATCGAGGTTTGCATGTGCTATCAATGTGTCAGACTGATGACCGATGTGTGTGTACTCTGCAGAGGCCCGCGAGATGTCTTTTATCTTTTGTTTTTCGTCCTGGACAGAGTTTACACAAGAAACAAAGTAGCCGCCTCTTGGCCATATGTTACGCAGACTTGATGGTATTTCCACATTAAACCTGAGAAAGCAGTAAAAAAAAAAAAAAACAATGTAAAGAACAGATGTGCAGCGTGCTGGGTTACATTTTGATGTTTTTCTTGCTTCCAGATATTTCTTGTCTGCTTGAAAGTTTTTGACAGAAAAAATATTTGAGAGATCATATTGGATGAGTGAAAAAAAAAAAGTGTTATCTGGTCTTTTTGTTTCCAGGGAGAAAGTTGACAAGCGTTTTATCGACGCCTGCCTTTATGTAAAAGACCGCATGGAAGAGGTTTCATCCCCAGATAAAGAAATGGTAAGAATTTCTTTTGGCTGTTGTTTTAATTCTTCACAGCCGTGTAAAATGATTGACTGCAAAGTTGATGTTCATGGTTGTCAATCTTTCCTCCACTGTGTGTCAGCTATAAGCTTTTGTAATGTGTCTTATCTTCTTTCTAATGGGGTAAAAATGATACTTCACTTTCCAAAGTCAGTGTCTAAGACGGTGATAAAAAAAAGATTTTTGTTCAGGGAAATTCTTCAGGTTCTTTGTTGATGTTCTGCTCGAGCTCTTTGACTTCAATGAGTAGAATAATGTGGAGTGATGTGGTTTACTGTGCCATTCTTCAGGCTGAAAATGCAAGCTGCTGAACAGCCCAAACAGTAAAACCTATGTTCAGGGAACAATAAAAACGCTGCCACAGGCGCCTTTTACATTTATATCTTCTCAATCCTTCCTGTCTGTTCAGCGTCAGGTGCTTGTGGTGCTCTATCAGGAGTGGTTCAGGGTCTCCAGTCAGAAAGACTCGCAGGCCGATATGGTCAGATTATACCTGCGACAGGTGGGCTTGACCACGCCCACTCTGCTGCCATATGTAGTGAACCTGACAGACGGCAACGGGAACATGGCCCTCCACTACAGCGTGTCGCATTCAAACTTCCCTGTGGTCAAACTCCTGCTGGATACTGGTGAGATTCAAACAACACACACAGCTGCATGCAGAAAGTAGTAATGTAAAGTAAAATAATGTAATAACTTTATTATTTGAAGAGCTTTCATTTTTAAAAGTGGTGTCCTTTTTGAGATGCATTAAGCAAACTAAACCAAATTCCTTGAAGGGACAGACTCGACCCAATTAAGTTTTATTAAGTGTCTCTTCTTTCTTTGACCTGAGTCGATCTGTTAATACAACCAACTGCTGCCAGGCAGTCTCTCTCTTTTTTTTTTTAACTGTGTCCCTTTTTAATCTTCGACATTATTGCCCCATTAATTCGGCCAATGAATTTTTCTCAAAGGAGGAGAGATTTGATTTTCTCTTCTCTCCTCGAGCCATCATGAGTAAACGAACCTTTTAGCAAGCTAGCAAACAATGTAGCCTGGTGTTTAATTTTCTTTTATTGTGCAGTGGAGTTCTGGTTAATTTGAAATCTTGATTTATTCATTTGAAATCTCGTTTTGCTAAAATGTGATTAGAACTAAATTAGTCTTTGTTGGTGCAACCCTGTCTTACTGAAATACTGTGTTTTTGTCTTCAGGTCTGTGTGAGACAGACAATGTGAACAAGGCGGGCTACACTCCGGTGATGCTCGCTGCACTGACGGCTGCTGAGAGCCCTGATGATCTGGAGGTGGCACAACAACTGCTGCAACTGGGTGATGTCAATGCGTGCTCCAGACAGGTAATATACAACATGCTGAGTGCTTGCACTGACACATGGCTTCCCCTGAATTTACTGACTCGGGGGACTCGTCGTATTGTATGTTACTGTTGTAAAGGATGTTGTATATCAGGCACAGTAAGTCTGTGAATTTAATAAATCCTCTGGGTAAATCAGGGCATGTTAGGAAATGTATATAAGTGGGTCACTTAATAGGAATACACCATTACTTTCTCAAAAGCCAGGAATCTTTAGTGTAAACCAAACAAAATGTATAAATGGGAAGGAATAGCATTCCTTAATTGTTCTTTGTGCACATATTTGAATACTGGACTTTTGTGAGTTTGTGAGACATATAGTCCAGATACAAAGTTTTTATATAAGCTTTTTACATTCATATATACAGTAAAACTCCACATAAAACTGCTCCATTGACACAAACCAAAGAAAAGAAAAGAAAAAAGCCTCCTCTTATTTTAACAAATGGTAGTCTATTCAGAATGGAGTATTTAATTTGCAGTAGATGAAAACTATAAAAAAGTATATAGAAGAAAAATAAAACTTCTACAAGGTCGGAAACTGCATCGTCCACAGAAATTAGTTATTCCCTTCATCTGTTAAATCTAAATCCTCCATATATAATATGTAAGTTATCCTTTCTAATGGAAAGCTTAATAACATCTGTCTTATCCATTGTGCAGTGTCTAGTCTGTGAATATTTTTCCATTACTGTGCAATACATTTTTTGGCAGAAAGCAAGTTAAAGTCTATAAATGCTCGTTCATTTCTACTATAATTATGTTTCTCTGCATATAAACTCAGAAAAAGCTTAAGATCCAGTAAAATCTGTTCTGAAATAATCCTCTTAATTATAACTCTTACCTTTTCCCAGAATATTTTAATCTAAAACATCACACTCTCTTTCACACTCTCCCTTCATCTGTCTTTTCCTCCCTCACTCCTGCATCTCTCTTCATTCATCTCTTTATCTCCCCCTCATACCTGCCCTCTCACGGTTTAATTCTAATTCTCTCTAGTTCTCACTCCTTCTCCAGGCAGGCCAGACGGCGCTCATGCTTGCGGTGAGCCACGGCCGCGTTGCCATGGTGAAGTTGCTCTTGAGCTGCGGCGCGGATGTAAATGCCCAGGACCGCGAGGGCTCCACGGCCCTGATGTGCGCCAGCGAACACGGACACACACACATCGTTCGCCTGCTGCTTGAGACAGGTCGCTGCGACCTCAGCCTCACAGATAAGGTACACTGTGCAAAGTTGAAATAACACCGTGTACTGGAGTGTTATAAACCTGAAGATCTCTCACATCTCATCCAGGATGGTTTATTAGGTGTCCTGAGTGTGTTCTCCTTTCCAAGATCCAGTCTAATATATAAGACAAGATCTTTTTCAAACTCTGTCTCTCTGTAGCATGTATGCACATTGTTTTCTTTTCTTTTATGTGCTGCCAGGTTGAAAGGTCCAGTGTGTAAGATTTAGAGGGATTTATCAGCAGAATATGGCTAAAATGGAATATGATAAGGGCTGTCCACTGAGAGATGAAGATTCGAATCATCAGTCAAAGACCCGTCACTTGATTCCTAATATGGAGCTGTCATTTTCTTCCTTTGTCAGTCAGTGTGCATTACAATAACAGGATAAAACAGACAGAAGTTTACAATAATGCACAGGGAGAACATTTCACGTAGGAATTATGAATAAGGGAAAACAAATACTTTTATTTTAGCTGGTGCATTAAAACATCTTTTCAAACAGAGTCTCAAAATCACCACAAATGACAAGATTAACTGTACTGGAAGTTTTATGTCTGAACTATGAGCAGGAAGATGCACCTTTTCTCACATGATGTTTTCACAATACAGGATACTGGTAAGATTTACTCACATAGGCTGATTATTTGATGATTTTAGTGCTGAACTTGAACACAACCAAATCCAACATGGCTGACAAAATTCTGAGACTTAAATATAATATTCAAAAGTATGTTTAAAGTCACCTCAAAATAAGAATTGTTGTGTTTTTGTTATGCTAGAATGAGCATAACAGAGAGAGTTGGTCCTCTTCCACTGCCATGTTGAGCCTCCATATTTCTACAGTAGCTCAGAATGAACAAACCAAACACTGGCTCTAGATACTGACTTCCATGTTTTCATGGAAGAGGATGAGGGGAGGCGTTTGCAGTCTACAAGCTCACCTCTAGATGCCACTAAATGCAACTCACTGGTCCTTTAAAATATAACACAATATTGTAAAAAAAATAACATACATACATAATACATATTTAAAATACAGAGACAAAAAGAGACGTTCTCTGCAGGCAAAAAACAAAAAAACGTGGCTTTAATAATGGGTTCACCTCCAACCCCCACAGCAGCTAATTTATACATGGACACTGATCCATACTGAGGGGAAGCTCGAGCCAAAAGCCTGAGACCTCCTGCCTGTGCTGTCTTTGGCTTAATTTGTACTTTGGTGACTCTTCTGTAAGGGTTCATTCTTTACTGAGAAGCCAGGGATCAGTGCTTCATGTCAGCAGCTAGTTATTATCTGCTATGAATGGTCACATGGCTCCAAGCTCCTGGCTCACGCATACTGCAGAATATGTCAGTTATGCCAGTTATTAGCCTGCCCCAGCTGTCAATGTCGGATGCTCGGTAGCTGCTACCTGGCCCACACATCGTAGATTGATTGTTCAACCTAGTGCATTATTGATTTCTTTAGATTGATGATTCCTCCCTGCAGTGTAAGGTGCCCAGTCAGAGAATAGCCATATCAAGACTGGTGTTTTCCTCTGCCAGCGCACGTACCCTCTGCAAACGATCCTGCAAACGCTGCCGTTAACACTGTGGCAACACTGTTCCACACCTGCATCCAGCAGTGGGGTTTCCCAAAGGATCCCAAAGTATCATCACTGCAATCATCACTTCCAACACAGTGTGTCACTACTTCCAACGCTGCTATAAGATCACAGCATTTTACAACACTTCTTCCTGTCCAGTCCCAAAGGGAGATGGGACTTTAAGTGTCATCAACAATTAGCCTAAATCATGCAAAGTCTTCAGTACAACAGTTCAGGAGATTGTCAAAGCTGGATTTTGGCTGCACCACGTGGATGACTGAGATGAATACATATAGACGTATCCTGCAATCATCCTATAACTCAACTGTGGTGCATCATTTGCTGTGTGACTCCATGACAACACACGAGCACACACTATATTTAGTGGCAGCGGGGGAACAAACATTATCTCAAAACTGAGTGAAGAAGCAGCTTTGGCAAAGCAATTTTAGATTATGTGCAAGTAAGTCAAACAGTTTGTTTAACAGGTTTGTAAAATTTACATAAAGTGTAATGCAGAGTGTGTCAGACATCTGTGTTCCCATGAGACAAGAGGTCTCTCTCTGTGCGCAGCCTTGTCTCCTCCAGTTTGCCGTAATGTCTGATATCTACCCTTTGATTAGAGGAATAAATAGGAGACACCAAAACACACTGTGAGAATAATGCAATAAGTTACAAGCAATATTATAGCAAATTCAGTCATTTGGGAACATTTACTGCTATATGTCTAAATTCATCTGTCAACGCCATCTCTAACTATAGAGGCTTGGAAGGGGTTGGATTTTGAAAGATTTGTTCTTTAAGTGAGGTTGCAAATATAGATTTAGTGTTCTCACTTTTGATAATTGCTTGTAGAGCATAACTTGTTCCATAAATAATGAGCATCCTGGGTGTTATGACAAACAGCTGCAAATATGTGAGCTGTACAGCAATTGAAAATAAATCTAACAGCATCACTCTACAGCAAAACCTCAAACAAAACAAACCTCACTACTATAACACCGTCCAAGTATCAGTAAGAGTGTTGACACCTAAATCATCCATGTAAGTTTGAGCATGGGCTTAAAAACAACTAGACAGACACATTAAAGGCTCCTGTGTCGTATTGTATCACCCTATGTTGGTCCATAAAGACATAAATGACTTATTTAATGATTTTTTATTTTCTGAGTGCAGACTTTTGGAGACATTGGCTGTCGTGACGTCTGCCTTGTTCTGCTCAAAGTGCCAAAAATACATTTGAGAAACAGCAGTGTCTCTCTCTAGAAGTCATGACCTGGGAATTCAAAATAATCCACAGAACTTGAGGAACTATTTTCTCTCTATGGTACAAAGATATTAGTCCTTATATGAACCTGCTCACACCAACACCGGAGATAAAATATTTTTGGTCCATTTATGATTGACAGATCTCCTTATAGTTTGTGCATTCATATTAAAATCAGTTGCTTATCTTAATAATGCAGATGCATCAGATCCTCCTGTGTTATATTATGTTGCCTTGTGTTGGTTTATTAAAGCATAAATAATATATTTTCAGATTTTTGTAGGTCTTATTGGTGTTGTTTCACACTATTCATATTGTTGCTGGAGAAAGGATGTAGAATGTTATTAAATTGTCAAACATTTCTTACTGATGTTTATGTCTCGCAGGCCTTGGAACATTTCCCTCATTTCTCTTTTCCTGCAAAAAAAAAAAAAAAAAAAAATCCCCAGGCTGACTATTTAACAATCTCTTATTACACAGGCAATTTCTGCTTGATGCAAAGAAGCTTATCTGTGGATATTGTTATAATCTTTTTTGCACAGTTTGATGTGTAATTTAGGAAGAAATCAGATCCGATTTACTGAAAAGTGAGAAATCATAATCTCAGCTAACTGGCATTTCACACTTCCAGAAAGGCAGAATGCTTAGACTTATTTCTAGATGCTGAACTCAGTTCTTTTAGCAGAGCTGCTTGTATCAGGGCAGGTGCAGTGGATATGTATGTAATGTAATGTCCAGTTGCCAGAGATAGAACAACACAACACTGCCACTGTCAGGATAAGAGGAGTCACTGCAGATTGTCTCGGTTTTTCTTTCCCTCAGAATGGACAGACAGCACTGTCGGTGGCAGAAGCAGCCTCCCACCAGGACATAGTTGACCTTCTGAAGGCCGATGTCCAGACCCGAGCCTCCGAGCCCTCGTCTGCTGCAGACCTCCTCTGAGCCAGGCCGACCCCGTTTACTTCTCCAAACTGCCCCAGCAAGCCGACCCCTGACCCTTCAGTTTGCAAGACCCTCGGCCCACTGACAAAGAGGTACACAGTGACACCGTACAAGGAAGTACGGTGGAAAAAGTGGATATGCTCTGTTTACCGTGGAACTACATATAAACATCTAAGACTGGAGTGTCCAGCGATGTACGCCCACTTTTTTCTTCTGCCAACATGCCCTGTGGGTGTTTATGAATATGCTGCATCAACCACTCAGTGGACAGACAACAAAGGGAGCCGCTCAGATTAATGATAAGACATTGCCATAAAGACAAGTGTGATTGGCAGGACGTTACTTAGGGGACAGGGTGAGAATATAAAGCAGGATGAGGGGCGGACAGACTGGCAAGTGGATGAAGAGAAACTGACGAACTGCTGCTTCTGATCATCAACTAGCTCTTCAAGCAAAATACTAAGCACATGATCTACCTTTCAAATATATTAAATATGACATAATTTTTTATTTTTCTTTTATGACATTGACATCATTCTTTTCATATTTGGACATAAGCCATTATTGAGAGCATAGTATATGTAGAATGTTATTCTAACAGATTATAATCATATACAAACACAGAAACTGTATTTTCTACTGCACTTTTTTATTGTGTTTGTGTACAGTAAGTAGTCCTCCCTAATATTGATGCCCAGAAGAAACTTTAAATCTCCAAAAGTGCAAATTAGATATTTGAATTAAAGAATAGAACTTCTGGTAAAATTTCCCATCATTCATCAGATATTTGACATCATTTAATGTACAACCCCAATTCCAAAAACGTTGGGACATTGTGTGAAATGTAAATAAAAACAGAATGCAATGATTTGCAAAAACCTTTTAATCTCTATTTGGTAGCATGCAGTACAAAGACAAAATATTTAGTTGGGAAAAGAGCAACAAGACTGTGAAAGCTGCAGAATTCTCAGAAAATGCTTGTTTGGATGTTTCCACAGGTAAAGAGGTTAATTGCTTAGAGGTGAAGGCATCATGATTGGGTATTCAATCACCACTTTGTTGGACTATTTTCCCACACAATTTCTCACGGTTTCAGAGCAGTGTTACTCAACACAAGACTGCAGGAATTTAGGGATTTCACCATCTACAATCTATAATATCATGAAAAGACTGAGAGAATCCAAAGAGATCTCTGCATGCAGGAGGCAGGGCCAAAAAACATCACTGAATGTCTGTAACCTTTGACCGCTCGGGTGGCACGGCATTAGAAACCCACATAAAGGAGCCAACATGGGCTCAGGAACACTTTGTAAAACCGTTGTCAGTAGACACAGTTTGTCGCTGCATCTACAAATGCAATTTAAGACTCGACCAAGCAAAGTGAAAGCCACACGTCAACAGCAGCCAGAAGCCCAGCTGACTTTCTCTGGGCCCAAGCTCAGCTAAGAAGGGCTGAGGCAAAGTCGAAAAGTGTGCTGAGGTCTGACAAGTCCACGTTTCAGATTGTTTTTGTAAATCATGGCTGTCATGGGCTAAAGAAGAAAAGGACAGTTCGGCTGTTATTAGAGCCAACATCATGAACAAGCATCTCTGACGTACAGACGGGTCTTACTGTCCATGGCATCATGGGTAACTGTCTGTGAAAGCCCCATAAATGCTGAGAGGTACATGACCTGTCTCCCATTCACTTTCAACAATTAGTGTCCTCAGTTTCCAAACACCCAAAATTAAAAGAACAGGCGATGAACATGCCAGGTCAAAAAGTTTTTGCAAATCATTGCATCTTCATTTTATTTCCTTTGCACAATGTCCTGACTTTTTTGGATTTGTGTTTGTGTCATGTTTGCCATAGTAATGATGTTTTTCATGGGTGATCATCCTCTGTGAATAATGAAAAAAACAAGTGGTTTAGTTTGGAGATAAAATGTTTCTGTTGGACAAAAAAGAAAAGATTTTTATGATCACAATATAACCAGAAAGAAAGACAAACGCCTGATTGTACCGTTCAGAAGGTGCTGCATGCCGATACACAGTTACTCCCCCTACTGGCTGTCTTATAGTACTAAACAACAGTATGTTGTAATACTGTCTGTTCTCATGATTAACATGTCTGTCTTTCTCCGTCCCTCAGTTCAAATATTATGTATGTCTTGATCGCCTGCTCGTTTCAAATCGAATCATGTATGCAACTGCTACAAAATGCACAATGAATGTCAGGCTGGCTGTGATACATTCCAAGAAAACATGTAGCAAGTCTAACTATACTGGCATGTGGATCATGGGACTAACAAAGACACTGAATAGGAATGAATTATATTTTTACCATGTTTATTTAAATATATATAATTACTAAGAAAGTCTTGAATACAGAGATCAGATCTGTCTGTCTTCAGGTTACTAAAACTAGTTAACATCGTTCCTGCCTGAAGATGTTCATATTCCAAAATGGTAAGTTAACAACATGTTAAACCCAGAGTGTTGTTTATGCTTACAGTCCTATAGTAAAAGAAGCAATATCAATGAAATACTACCTTTTTTTTCAATCAGGTAGGGAGAGTGGCTTTGGTCTAGCCTTAATCAGATGACCATCCTACATTTCAGAGGTGAGATGTGTTTCAGGGAGTGCGGTCTTTGTCTTCTGTTTTCCACAAACCTACACCCACATTCCTAAAGTATCTTAAAACAGGTGTACTGGTCTGATAAAATGTTTACAACTTAACAGCTCCCCTTCAGTGGCCCTTGCAGAAATCATCAGTAACCAGTTCACAGGAAACAAAGGGATCAGTATTTTTTTTGTAAAAAGAGCCATCTAAAGGAGTGTTTAAAGCCCCTTTGGAGAGAGATCATGACGGGTGGACATCATGTTTTGTTCAAAATTTTTTGAAAGTCGACATTCAAGTCAAAAGGATACTGCAATGATTTCACTATTGCATTTCCATAAGGTTGGGTAACTCTCAAGAGAATTAAAGGGATAGTTTGGATTATTCAAAATGGGGCTGTATTATGTAGTTATCCATAGTCAATGTGTTACCTATAGTCTGGAGAAGCAGCAGGAGTCCTGATGGAGGAAGCTGAGCAACGTTCTGCTGTGGACAGAGTCAGCAGCAAAACATTTTAGCCACATAAAGAAATCAATAACAGTTTTAATTTTAAGCTACATTTAGAATATTTTCACTTGTCTGATGGGAAACAGCTATTAGATAAGACAAATATTCCTCTCTCCAAACCAACCGGACTCCACTGGCAAAATCAACCTTGGATAACACAGGAGTCACTGGTCTTCCGCTGCCTTGATCAGTTAGTTTGTTTGTGTTACTGTGCGACTTCTGTGTTTTAAAAGTTTAGTTCAGATTTATTAACGTCACACAGCAACACAAACAAACAAACAAAAGGACTGAGGCAGCGATAGACCAGCAACTGCAAGCTAAAATTTCTGTTTTTGCCAAAGGAATCTTGTTGCTTTGGACAGAAGAATATTTGGCTTATATAACTGTAGTCTTCTATCAAAAAAAGGCTGTCTGATGGCAAAATAAAGTACTGAAAATATTCTAAATGGAGCATACACTTAAACTTTTCAGGTGGGCCTTTTTTAAGGTGGCTAAAATACATTTTGCTGATGTACATATCCACATCAGTACCATGCCACTTCCTGTGTCTGTTCCTCCAGACTGATGGTGAGTCGACCTCCATCTACTGTAGGTAATACACTGACTATCGATAAAACTATCAATATAGCCCCACTTCAAATAATCCAGACTATTCCTTTAAAAAGGGACGGTCAAAATGGAAGCAGCAGAGGCTGAGATATCCCAACTTTTAGTCCCTATTATGAGTAACACTCCAGAAACACTTGATACTCCATTTCCCATAATGCAATAATCATTTTGCCTGGTAATGACCATGTCTTTCAAACTCCATACCCCTAATTTGTAACACAGGTTTCTGTTATAAATTTTTAGTCTCTGAGATAACCTCGATGACATCATGCAAGTTATTTTAACTGACTTTGAATTTGGTGGAATGCCTCTTTAAGGGGATAATTCACCCCAAAACCACAATACATTTTCCTCTGGTCTGCAGTGCTTTTTAATCCACCTGGATTGTTTTGGCGTGAGCTGCAGAGTTTAGCAGATATTAGCTGTAGAGATGTTTGCCTTCTCTCAAATATAATGTAACTAGATGACACTTGGCTTGTGGTGCTCAAAGTGTCATTTAATAAACGCAACAGCAGCGTCTCTTTCCAAAAATCATGACCCAGTTTTTGAAGATAACACAGAGACCGTGTTGTGAGCAGCTTCATGTAGGAACTACTTTCTTTGCTGCTGGGGTCACTGAAGGTGGAGTTTAAAGGGGAATACCACTCATTTTAACAACTGCCATATCTGTGGTCTATGACGATCCAGTCTGCATTAACAGTCAGAAAATAAACTTTCTACAGAGGCAAGACTGGAAATTCTTCAGCATTTGTTTCTTACTGACAAATCAAACGTCTCATCTCGTGTTACAGCTCATAGGAGGCTGGATTCCAGTTTTATTGGTTTGTTTAATTGATGACTTCTAAGCTGAATTTAACAACTTTGTTTCTGAGATGCAGTGTGATCTGACCACTAATACTGCACCAGTACTCTCTCATTCCCAGACACTTTATTAATGTGGGTGCTAATATGGGACTATATAGAGTGACATAAAGATAGACCTATTATATACAGCATCTTGATTATATAGAGTATATACAGTGGCTGCACTTAATCAGGAACAATGGGGATTTTAACAGTGGCTTAGTAATCAGATCATCATCATTTGTTGAGTCACAAAGTAGCACAGATTCCCTCAACATTGAGGCTGCGTTCACACAGGATCCGAACTCTTAACTCTGTGCAGCACGTCGGATCACTGACGGTTGTCTGTATGTCAAGGGACGGGAATGAAGGAGTCCGCGTGGCTTCCCACATTTCAGACATCTAGAGGATGATCCGGTCTGCGCTGCGTGAAATATCTGGTATATCTGGTCTTCCGTGCCTGTGTATTAAGTCTTAAAGTAAATCGTGTCCATATGTTTAATCCAGTGTGACCCAGATGTAATAAGGTTTCATAACTGGCTCAACACCAAAGAACTGAAATCCAATCTGTTTCACATGGGGTTAAGTATATAGTTTTATCTGTTCCTGTAAATTCAGCCAAATACATGTACATACAGTATTGTGAAAAATATATAACAAGTATTGTCTGACAGTTTGCTCTAAAATTATATTAAGTATTTATTCCAAATGCTATATTTTTTACCATATATAGTATACTTATGTATGCATGGACAAATATTCCAGTTATTCTGTTGGAGGGGAAATTGGATGATTGGAAATTATGCTGAGTGTTCCCTGATGATGTGATTATTCAGATTATGTTTGGTTGGTCGGGTGGTGTAGTACATGTGTGATTTGACGAGGTCGTGGACTGTGTCATGTGCCCTTTAGTGCTACCTTTGACATTTGTGGGGAAAATATGTGGCAGATTTGACGCTGGTTCGAGCTCCGAGGGCGACATCTCCCTCGTTTGAAAACCCATCTGAAAATCAAAGTGTGTGTACATGACAGAGTCAAATGTAAAAACCTGTACCTCTAAAATATTCCTTGTACAACGGGCTTATATGTTACGAACCAGAGAACTACTTCTAAATAAATAAATAAATAAATATGAAGATTTAAAAACTATTAATTGCGCATTTCATGTTGTTCTTGATCATTTCCAGCACAAAACAGCAGCTACTGCAAAGATGTCTGTGATGAAGATGACGTCTGTGTTCTGGTGTTTTATTTTCTGTTACGATCAGTCGGGAAATGCACAAAATGCTATAATTTAAGGCAGTGGTGTACAGTAGTCAGAATCAACTTTATTGGCCATGTATGTGCACAAGTAAGGAATTTTACGCTTTAAAAGGTAAAGAGCAGACAGGACTGTTATCTGGACAAGAATCTGAAAAAACAGGTGGATATAAATATACGTGCAAATAGAAAGTATGAATATATAATACCACAGTGCTGTATATAAGAGTACGTAGGTCAAACTTTTCGTATATATATATATGCACAAAAGTTACTGGTTGGTCCTTTAAGCTAAACTGTTAATTTAATTTAAAAAATGTCAAACTGTAAAACTTGATACACATATTTCCTATCAGGCAACTCCTGAAAGACAGCGTGATGATATGTCCCACCCAGAATAATAAAGTACATTCACTTGAGTACAGTACTTTACTTGAGTTTTTATTTTTTTGGAAACTTATTACTTTCACTCCACTACATTTCAATGCAGTGATTTTAATACAGTTACATCACAAAATGACAATAACTGTCCTTTTGTTTTTGATTGTATTTCTACGTTTTTATAGGTGTTTCTACAGGTTTTGTGTACCAGAGTGGTTCTACAAACAGGTCAGTGCATCATCAGGTGGTTTCAGAGAGTTACAAGGTTCAGTAAATGCATCATGAAGACAATACAGCATGTATTGATATTAGAAAATATGCTTTTTAATTTGTACTTTTGGATACTTAAGTATTTTTTAAAAGCAAGAACTCTAGTACTTTACCTGAAGTAAAATTTTGACTGAGCAGCTTTCACTTGTAGTTGAGTAACATTTGACCAGGAGTATCTGTACTTTGACTCAAGTACTGGGGTTGAGTACTTTTGTCCACCACTGCCCAGAAGTGATGTATTTCCTATATACCCCTCTGCACACCCCTGTGATGTGCTCGTGGTGTCCTCACTGCCCTTATCTGGTGTAATGAACAACAATGACCAGCAGATGGTGGTATTACTGTGTGGTAAAATCACTGAAACATCCTTCCTCTGACATCTAGAAATGCAAAGTCAGAGGCATCTTGGCCTTGGTGAAAGATTTTTTTTTTCATTTTCTCTCTCATACAAAATAAGTGTTGAAGCTGTGTAGAGTCATTCACATGTTGAGGATGATGAGATCAGATGTGGGTCGTTCAACTGCAATGTGGTGAAGTGTGAGTCGTTATGTTTTGGGTTATGAATGGGTTATTCAGACCAAAGGAACAGATTTCTTAAAATATTATGACCTGGATGTTGAGAATCTTTTAATGGCAGGAATATGGAGTAAAAAAAAATGACGGCATAAATACCACAGTATAACAACACTTAAGATGCATCAAGTTCCCGAAACATAGTTTAGATTATTTTTTTATGATTTGACTAACAAAGAGGCCTAAAATGACTTAACCTCTGTAATAAACACGCACACAGGGATCTGTTAACTGTTTACCCAATAAGAGGCACAGAGGCTGACTAATTCTTGCCTGTGCATCACTTCATCATATTTTCTCTACTGGATGGACACCCTCGATGGCACTACTTACTGTTTTTCCATTTTAAGGGCACCTATTAGTGTAGGATACAACAGAGGGCGATTTATCATGTTTTCTCCAATTAAAGGGTACCAAAGAGAGCTATCTATCATGTTTTTGCCACTGGAAGGGCACCATAGAGGGTAATTCATCACGTTTCCTCCACTGGAAGAGTCATTTATGAAGTTTTCTCCACCTGAAATGTGCCTCAGAGTGCTCTTTATCATATTTTCTTCGCTTGAGGGCTACCAGAGAGGGCAATTTATCTTGTTTTCTCCACTGGAGGGGCATCTGGATTTGTTTTTTTGTTTTATTTTTCAAACATGTGGGCACCAGAGGGGCGAGCAGAGTTTCTGAATGAACAGTTTTGGCACAATATGAGCATGAACACTGCTTCAAGATATCAGTCCTCTAGCTTTTACTCTACTTTAAGCTGTCGAAGCCAGTATAATGGACATTTAAGTGCCAGTAATTAGATAACCTTGATCATTATGCCACGGTAACTGCCTGATTTCCTTAGGGAGCACGTCTGCATGGAAACTCCTGCTATCAATGGACTTTGTATCCTTCTTTCTCAACTCATTTCTTTTGTTCTGGCAGTTACTCGCGCTCATCGACTCAGTTTTGCTCGTTTTTATCTAATTAATTAGAACTGTAAATGTGATCAGTGGTTTGCTCAGTGACTGGCACATATTTGCCTGATTTCAAAGCAAAACAGAAGATTGCTTAATTTTTACTAATGAAGACAGCAGCTTTGTAGTCTTATGAGTGTCGGTTTTGTAACCATGGAAAAAAATGAAGATCGTGATTATAGGTGCACTCACTTACACGGCTTAAGCCAACACAAGAACGATGAGTATCACAGGTAATTCTGATATGATGAAACTTTAAATTAGGTTCATTTCTTTTTATGATTCCTTTATCATTCAACCAAGGATGCAGCTGTAAGACACGTTGTTAAAAACTCATTGAGACACTGAACCAATGGAGCTGAGGTGGACCAGTGAGTGTATACACTGTAATTTCAAAATAAAAGAATGTAGATTACTTTTTTATTGGTTACTTTATTGCTACTATTATTCTCAATAAACACAATAACCACACAAAAATATTTTCACAATGATAAAACACTTTACTGGAATGATTTGATTGATTAAAGCAGACTGGAAATTCATTTTTACAGGAAACAGATGGTTGTTAATCACAAACAGAGAGGAGGGGAGTGATTTGCTCTTAACTCAAGTGGATGATGTGTTAGCAGTGTATTTGAGTTGTTCTCGCCGCAGTGATTACAGACGCACAACACACACACATTGCTTGGACACGCATAAACATGTGGATGCGCAAACACACACATGGTGAGGCAATTGACTGAATTTCCCTCCCCTTCAAGTATTCCCATACACTGAGGAGAGTAGAAGGGAGGATGATGAGTAAAAATGATGTTGTTCTCTCCTCATCAACTGCTGTGTGGAAGCCAGGGGATTGTAAAGATGAAGGCTTAACAGGCAGGATGTAAATAAGATTTGTGGTACCTGTGGGGTCTGAACACCCCCACCTGCCCCAGCAGGTAGAAAGATTTAATTAAATTCATTTCTCACATATGCTAAAATATCAGCTGCAGCACAAAAGGGTAAAATATTTGTTTTGGTGTAATTGTGTCTCACACGTTTATGTTCCTGTTGCTGACTGCCTCTGTGCCAAAGATACCATTTGTGGAGGGAATAAGCCCATCACAGGGAGAGCGAGCCCATTACAGACATCCACTTAATGTAGTGTATGGATGACCTCAAACTCAACTCACACCGGGCTCCTGTAGCAGCCAATTACACTGATAAACAGTGTTTATATTTGTGTGTGTGTGTACACCTTCATATTCAAAATGTGAGTCTGTGCTTACAGTAATCCCCTCGTCGTACAATACACATAAGTAAACACGCGCGCACACACGGAAGCTCATTTCTGCCAGTGTGCTGAAAAATTAAGCATCCTGTAAGTCGATAACGATATTCTATCTCAAAATAATGGACCTCATCCAAGAACCCCTCGCACAGACAGATTTGTTCTTGAGTGGTGTCTACGAGTGATTTAGGAGAACTTGTCGCATTCAGCGATTTTCTCTTATTTTGAATTTCCTTTCAGATGCAAACACAGTTTACGACCAGTCATAGGAGTCACGTGCATTTAGTTTGCGCTTATCCAAACTGAAATCTTTCAGTCATGATTGTGTCTTTCATTAGTTTGAAGACATTTTGAGTTTGAAAAACAAAACAACAACAATTGTAAATGTACACATTAAGCCTCTCATCATTAATTCGATTTAAGTAATTATGTATTATTGCCTCCTGTCAGGCATGTTGGCCATGTAGTTTCACACGCAGGTTTATTAAGTTGCTGTCCATGTAAACATCCTCACTTTTAGTGTCCTCCCCCTGACTCCCTCCTCCAGTTGCAGTCATTGATCGCCCCTTGCTGTGGCAAGGTTTTTAGAGACATATCTTTATTTCAGTGACAGTCTAACCCTCACGTAACATGACATTAACAGCACTTGTTTTTCCCGTTCTTGGCTTTAGCAGGTCCCTTAATTCCACTGTTGATGCTGTTAAAACGACATTAAATTAGTTAATGACTAATATTTTCCTTTATGGATCTCTCCTCCCACAGTCTTTTTTAATCTTGGATGCCATTTTCATGACATATGGGGCAGGAAGCATCGCCTTACATGTTATTAGTGGTGGATTAATTATGCTAAATTACGAGTCTCAGGCAGGTGCACTGAAATACTCACAGGTGGATCATTAACACAGGTGTCACAGGTGAAGTTATGAGCCTTTGTTGATCGGATGTAGCACATTTGTATGAAAAAAGTCAGACAAATGTACGATAAGAATTAAGAATTGAATTATTATCTCAGATAGTGTCTCAAAACATTTTTTATTTTCATTATTGGTGCTACCTCATAATTTTGTGAACATTTCTCATAATGATTTTTATTTTTTCATAACTTTGGCAGAAATGGGCTTCCATACATTTAACAAAGGAGGAAGAGGGAACAGAGGGGGATATAGAATACACACACACAAACACATGGATACACACAAGTGCTCCTAATCTGCATTGCAGATGTTTTCTGTGGCCCCTCTGTCTGCCAACACCAGGATGATGAGCCGTCCTCGTTAGCATGGAGACTTTTAGCTGTAATTATCTGGTAATGGCACTTAGCCCATCAACTCCTCCTCTAGTGTGTTCCAGAGAATGCACGAACAGGCACACGCACGCACGCACGCACGCACGCACACGCACACGTACAGACACAGACACACAGGCTGGCGTGAAGCTATACAGACAGACACAAACACAGACTGACAGACACACATGACCACACACAGCTGGACAGAAATCCTTGAATACAGACAAAGAGAAGCCCACTGAGACAAACACACATACAAATACAGACAGGCACACAAATACAGACGGGCACACAAATACAGACGGGCAAACATTAATAGCTACACACACAGCTAAACAGAAATCCATGAGTTTGAGCAGATACACACAAACGCAAAAAACATACAAACACAGACAGGCACATGCACAAACAAACACACATACAGTGTGCCATATCCCCGCTCCTCCGTCTGCCCCCATGGCTAATCTGTGCAACTTATTATCCAGGAGATAATAGGAACTGTCATCCATGAGGCAGAGGAAGGAGGGAGGGAGGCAGAGGAAGAGGAAGAGGCAGGCAGAGGGGTGGCCGTGTGTTTGGCGCATTTTTAAACAGAAAGAGATTTTACTGCAATAACTTTATGAGGCCAGATGTGGAAAATTAACCGATCTGGCTCCTTTCACAAAGTCGAAACACCTTATCACTGCAACAAAAGGTGCCACAAAGTGTTACAAAGGGAGGAGCAAAAGTGCTGATAGGCGTAAAATGAAATGGACCAAGAGAGACAGAAGGAGAGAGGGGGAAATGTAGGGAAAGAGCTGATGCAAATGGAAAGAACTGAGAAAGGTGGAGGGAGGCTGAATGTTAATTTGCTTTTAACAATCACATTTTATTGCGACGCTTGTGAAACACTTCGGTTGTTCATTCTGCGAAATCGTTCGCACACACGAGCGCCATAAACCTGCACCTCCTCGGCAGCAAAGCTCTCAAAGGCAACACAAAAGCAGAGAGGATGTAATGAGAGAGAAGAAGAAATAATGGAAAGGGGGACGAGAGGAGACAATAATGGAGAATGATTAAAAAGAATTGCTACAGCAAACATAAGCAGGGACTCTGCTTTATGTCACTGTGGCTTACAGAAAGTGCTGTGCCCTGAAAACAAAATGGCAGATTAATCTTTCTTGGATGAGAGAGCCAAGCAGATTGGCAGCCGGTTTGAGGCTCAGCGTGTCGCTGCACTCAGTCTTGATACAATAATATTTGTGAGTAGCACCTTTCTTATCATAGTTACAAAGTACCTGGACAAAATACTACAACCAATCATCTTCTGAATTTCTTTTATTGAACGAAACAAGCTTTAATTGCATTAACTCCGTAAAACACTTCATTCAAATTTGCCAGACAGAAACAAAATATAACTCACCAAAATCGACTGTTTGGTTGAAATAAATCCATAACTCACTGCACTGGATGTGAAAATAGGCTGTTTTCCTCTTACTTGTCCTCCATCCCAGTGAGTGTGTACTGTGCTGCTGAGTGTGTCTCAGAGCAGTGCCTATCACTTGTGCAGACCATTAAATTAGCCATACAAAATGACAAAAATCACACACAAACACACACAAACACACACACACACACACACACACACACACACACACACACACACACACACACACACACACACACACACACACACAGAGAAAACAGCCAGTGATGGAGCACAGAACCTGGGCAATGGACAAAGATGGTCCATCCACCTAAACTCACAGTCACAGACACACTTCTTACAGAGGAATAAAGCAAATCATGGATGGTGGTGAAACAGCTGAAGATGAATCCCACAACAGCTCATGATGGAAGCAGCTCTTTAGCTGCTAAAACGGTCCACTGCATTCAGCAGCTAGTTGCTAACTTTGTTTGTTGTTTGGTGCCTTGCAGGTAGTGTACACTGAGATTTAGAGCTTTTCTTGCCCTGCTGAGGCTGGAAACGAGGTTCATGAGAGAACGAGAGCTAAAACAGTAAAGTTACGGGTTGTAAAACTAAAATGGTGAACTGAAAGTCACCGACATGCTCAGATAAAGCCGGGGGGTACTGCAGAGTTGGGTAATAATTCTTTCACATTAAACATAGTAATTTCACTAGTGTGGGGAGGGGGATCTGTGCAGGCTGCAGCCCTCACTGCTGACCAGAGTGAAACACAATGCAAACATAATTTTACCTTTAAAAAAATGTCTGATAAAAAAAATAACATTTTCCTTAAATGCTTGTGAATGCATTACTGTTGTGGTACAGGTATGAAAAATATGGTACCTTTGAGGATAAACACATGATTTCCTCAGTACACTGGCATGACTGCTTGCCTTTACATCAGCTAAAAGTTTAAAGGAGCCCCAACAAATAACTGGCCATAGCAAATTAATGGTGTAGAACACATTTAATGGCATATTTTTCACTTTAAAATAGTCCAAAACCAACTAAAAATAGACTAAAAAAAGAGGACACAGCAGTGAGTATGAGTATGAGGCTGCATGTTATCTGTACACCGCCAGGTGCATTTACGCAGAATTTACACCCTTATTTTTTAAATGCTGCCTGGCTGCTTTGTGTCTGTAAAATTGGTGTTTCTTATTTTGTTAAAAAGGAATCTCCATGTCCTCTTGTGAGCACAGAGCAGCAACTAACCCAATATGGATTTATGGTGATAAGGAGGCAATAACAAAGTCTCTGCACAGAGAAAGACACACAGCGTGGACATCAATAGTATCTAAACATGATCATTAATAAAATGATGAATTAAACACCACATCAGCCTGTACATGCTAAGCCTATATGTTAAAGGTTATTTTTTGCATGCATGTATTCAGCGTAGCATTTTAGCTATGGTTATTATAAATATTGATTGAGCATCGTTTCATCAGCAGCAGCTATACAACAACACAGTTTAAGTGACATTCAATGGGATAAATCTTGTGCCAATTCCAATTAAAAAACCCTGAAATGTTGAAATTATTGCAGACAAACTGCAAAAAGTGGTATGGAGCATTATTATATGTACTATATACTCATATGTGGTACAGAATCAGGACACAGTGTGAGTTTGTTTGTATGAATCAGTCATTTAAATTGAATTTATGCATGTATGATCACTATAGATGTAGGCTGCAAAGTTTTAAGACTTTCACAGAACAAATTGAAATGTGCAGCTAAAATTGTGCCACGGTTTTCGACAGAACTGCTCTCTGGGGAGGAGAAGGTGAGCAAACTGAGGTCAGCTGTGCTATTCAGAAATAATTTTCATGAGTAGAGTCATTCCAGGCTGCCCAAATATTTTATTCATTTTTAAGTGACAGGTGGAGAGAGGAGATTTTTTTGCACTCAGCCACCTGGATGCCCCACTAACTGCAAATGTTAACTAATGGAGTCCGACATTAGCTCCATTTAGCAGAGGAGAGGGAAACAGCGGGAGCGTATGACTGAGAGGTTTACTAACTGTTTAAAACTATACAACAATGCAAACTTCTACATAACTATCTAAAATTGTTGGTTGTGTTTAGGGAAGCATCTCTGAAAATTGATCCAACAATGACCTCTGCAAAATCAGGTCCAACTGTCGAAAATCCAGACAGAACATCTTGTTAGGTGTTGTGACAGCTCTTGGCTGCTTCACCTCCTGGCAAACAGACTGGCTGAATCAGTTTTGCAATTAATATCTTAATTCAGGGGCATAATTTTTGTTTAAAGAAAGAACTGAGGGATTAATCACACCTATTATGGTGCTGGCTCAGAGGACTGATATTAAAGAAAAGAGAGGACAGCTGCCAAATCATGACACAGTTGTGAGCTTCAAAGTCTGGGACTGTTGGTGGCAGACTGTCTTCTTTAGGAGCCGTCACTCATCACTTAACTGCCTCATATGGTGTCAAAGACAGGTGTCTCAAATCAAGGCAACCAATCAACCTGAACCTAGAAATGGAGGCCATAGAGCAGTGGTGCCCAACCCTGGTCCTCAGGGACCCAGTCCTGCATGTTTTAGATGTTTCCCGGCTCCAACACACCTGATTCAAATGATCAGCTCATCATCAAGCCTCTGAAGAAGCCTGACAACAGCCTGATCATTTGAATCAGGTGTGTTGGAGCAGGGAAACATCTAAAACATGCAGGTCAGGAGTCCCTGAGGACCAGGGTTGGGCACCACTGCCAAAGAGAGAAGATAAGCAGCCTCTAGTGGTGGTTCTTGAACGTGGTTCCCAAACTGAGGGGTGGACCTGCCTGGGGAAACACAGAGTCACTGCAGGGGCGTGTGGATGAAGATGAAGATGCAGAGTGAAATGAATATGATTTATGCAGGGAAATTAAACAGTCATTATTTTGCAGATGTTATGCTGACCTCAACATTTTTTTTAATTACATGCTTCCCCAATTATTGGGGTGTATGATGGAAAAATTTTGGAAACCACTGATGTAGGAGGCTTCTCTTTGAATATCTCCCTCCCACCCATCTCTTTTTTTTATTAAGTGTTTTTTCTCTCTAATTGTTTCAGACCTTGCCTTGAAATAAAAATGTCCAGAAAAGAATAACTTATTCAATAGTATTTTTCTATCAGCAAACACAGTGGTAGAGCAGATTAGCAAGTGACAAAAGCACAGACAAACCTGACAACTCTCAGCCAGAGGCATTAATGATTAATTTAAAGTGACAGAAGATCTACAGAAGAGTTTCTGTCCACTGCACGACTAATGTATTTAAAGATGTATAAAAACTGCTGTTTGTATCTTTATGTTAAGTATGACATAATGTTAGTCATGGAAATTTGCAGAAATATTGTGCTTCCTTGCAGTCAGTTTGAGTTCGAGAGCCCTGATCTATGGACTCTGTTTCTATGTTTGGGTTGATTGCTTTGTGATTTCTGATTTGAAGCACCTGTTCTTGACTCTGCACAAGACGACTACTGAATTTGTAACATTTGTTGTTTTTATTTCAACTTCTATTTCATCCATTTTAACAATCATACATGAAGAAGAAAATTCATAGAAAACAATATTAACTCTCCACTGACTGCAGTTCCAAGAAAGCAGAGCACAATGCACTTTTCCTTAGTTGGAAAACATTCAATCTGCAGTTTAAAAAAGTTCAGCAAAATAAGCTTTCTTTTGTTGCTGAACATGACACCTGCACAAAAAATGCAATCTAGTATAATGTAATACAACCTAGTGTAGTGCTACAATCTGATGCATTGCAGAAGGTGTTCAATAGATACTTTCTGGAGGAGATCAGAATGTTCAAATTTTGTCAAGATGAGCTGAGAGGTGCTGATTCAATTCTATGCTAATGAGGCCACGGTTTGTGGTGTTGTTGCGTTGTGCTGCATCATATCACACCTACTACATATTTTTCCCACTGGAACATAATGACACAAACACACAAACTTTATATGCATTATGATGCGCTTATAAGGGTGTTTCTGTTATTTACTGATGAAAAATAGTGGACATGTAACTGCATGCAATTCACAAAAAACACAAGAAAACCAACCTAAAACATCACATAAATATTCCCCCTTTTATACAATGGATCAAGGAAGTCATGATGTGTTTGCAAATGGAGATGCTGAGATGCACTCTGAATTGATTACTTAAAAGATATAACAGAAGCTGGTTTACCTTTATTGATTATGTGGAGAAGCCATCCTTCCAGCGGTTTGAGTACGAGGTTACGAGTACACAACTACTCTGTCCCTGACCTGATTTTAGTTTTTTAATTTCATTCATTTTTTCTTAAGGGTGAATAAGTTGCATGCTTTTCCATTCCTGCATGCCAGGCCATACAACAATTAAAACTTTGATTTCAAGTGCAGAAGAAGACAGTGTGTGAGAGATTTTTGCTTTTTAATAATCTACTCAAAGACCATTAGAGAAACTCCCACACACTGTCTCTTCATCAGGTAAAATACGTGATGAAGGTTGAAATGTCGATATTCAATAAATACATCAGCAGAAAATAAGAGAGTGTGCAGGATTTTCTCTAATCATCTTTGAGTTGAGTCCTCCGATGAACATTCATGTGCAGAGATCTTTTTTCAAAGCTTTTCAAGAACCTAAAAGTTGAAAAGTTCAGGTAACGGGAAGGAAAAAAATGATATCAAAAATCTCATGAACTTGCAGCATAATGACATTTTCAAAAATTCCTTTATCATGTCTTGTCATGAATAATCATAATCATTTGAGAGAAGTGTATTAAAGGGAAAAAATCCTTCGAGTAGATGAAAGAAGAAAGGAGCTCCAGTAGATTTGAATATATTTCTGGTAGATTTTGCTGCAGAAAGAAAGTTACTGCAAAAATTTTGGGGTGAACTGTCTCTATAATATCTGTTTTGAATATAAATAGTGGAAAGGGACAGGAAGGGGAGATTCAAATCCTGAAATAAACTGCAGTCTGCTCAGACACTGACGTACAGAGCATAGCCCACAACACCATCACCCTTTGATCCAGCACGAGTCCTTCAGTTATCACGACTCCTCAATGAAACCATTGAGCTGCCTTGGCGTCCGTGATGCTCGGGGAGATGGCGGCGCGGGCCACTGCCAGGGTTGAATCTTCAATGAAGAGCAGCAGCAACCTCGGAACAATGGGCGGGCCAGAGAGCGCCCATATCCTCAGCCAGCTCTCCCCGCCGGCTCATCCATCAAACCCCCAGTGAACTGTCACTCTTCTCTGCTCTCCAGGGACTGCACACATCCCCTGTCTCCCCGTTACTTTTCTCACACTGTCAGCCCATTTTACCCTCACACTTCACTTCTGTCTCTCCTTCCCTTTACCACGGCTTGTCTTGTCTTTTTCTCTGGAGAGCCGGGTGTTGTAGACAAAGAGGAAACAAACCGGGAGGCTGCTGGTGACATTTTCATCCATCAAAGACACGCACAGAAAGATTTGTTTGGGACACACACAGATGTCAAAATCGCTTGTGTTCCTGTGAAATCATTGACCCCAGAGTCTGCAGTGAACACACCAGTTATTCTTAGCTTCAAAGTTAAAGCTACCAAACAAATCTTTGACTATATCAAATGCAAGTTCTTCCTCCAATTGGATTAATTGCACTGCTGAAGCCATTTTACTATGAAACAGCAGGATAAACACAGGTGTTATCAATGACACTAATTAAGGTCCATTTAGTGTAGCAGAGCCTTTCCAGTGAGCCAACAAGCACAACAGCGGCACCCTGAATCTGTTTGACCTGAATAAAAGGTAACCTTAATTAGTATCACTGGTAACACCTGTGTTTACTGAACTATTTCATGGCAAAATAGCTGCTGTGAAAAAGAACTATTATAAACTGGGCACTCCAAAACACCAAAAAAATCTCATTATGGCCACACTTAACCACTTCATTTCTTTTACTGACACACTCTGTGAAGGACACTTTATATAATGGTGTTTCCTCTGTGGGACAACAAAATTAATGCAACATATAAAGTACATTTTGAGGCTTCTTGCCTAAAATAGTTCCAGCATGTGATCAGGTTGTATCAGGTAGTGATTATGTATAATTTTGCTTAATTTGGACTCTGATTATAGGCCTATAACACTCACCATTATACCTTGTATGGCAGTGTTGCGCATGAACGCGCTAAAAGCTCATATATTTGGTGAATGATGAACGGAAGCAACCGGAGCAGTTTGCAATGAATTAACTCGAATGTGAGCATCGAGCAAGTGAGTGATCACAGCAGAGAAAGCGAGCGTGTGCGAATCTGGAAATGTGATATAAAAACTACACTGCAGACTGGAGTTTGTATGACAGACAGAAACAGACAGATCTGCGTTACGTTTGCTTATCTTCTCTGTCTTGTCTCATTCTTCTTCTCAGTGCAGTTCTCATGCATTATGGTGCATTCTGCTTTAACCTAAAAGTCGGAATTTCAATGTCCCTATTGGAAATTCAGTTTTAAATGCTGCTGTCTGCTGTATTGTAAGATCATTGTTAATAACTTTAGATGTAAGTAATCCTGACCGTTCACACAATATCACACCTTTTAGTGTGACATTACGTGTCTTGTGCAGGACACTCAGGCATGTGGACAGGAGGAGCCAGGGGTCAAACTGCCAACCCTCTGATAACTGGACGATCTGCTACCACCTGAGCCATAGCCAAGCCCGCCATTATAACGGGGTCACCACAATTTCTATAAGCTCTACAGCAATGTTCTTATGTTTAGGGATAGTTATCTGGCCACTGAGCCCCTAAATTTGGTATTTTTAGTAGCCCTAATGTAAACTTATGCAAAAACAATACAGAAAATGACATTTAATGTAATTTAAGACAGACCTCCTTTACTATGATGCTATTCATTTTCAGCCTTCCCATGAATTGTTATGTGATGTTGCCTAAAGGCAGTGTTTCAGATAAAAATTAAGCTGGACCTCTCAGCTAGTTGAGGAAACTTGCAGCACACCTTCAGCACATTACATCCTTGGATTTGTCATATTGTAGACGCTTAAAACTCCTGCATTTTTTCAGTTTGCCTTCTTTTGTTTTCGTATCTTCGTTGAGTCGGCTCAGTATGTAAACCCACTCCTCAGGAGCCCTGACACATACTTACCTAGAAGGCAATGAGTACTTTTGCTGTTTTTGTAGAATGTAGAACTAAAAGGTGGAAAGGAATTCGGATTTGTGGAACTGTAACGTTGTGTTGGCAAAGGCCAAAGGGATGGGGATTAAACTTGGCGGCCACCTACATCGATTATTAGGTGGCTACAGTCACTTTTTGTGGCAATGGGCCACAGAATCATGATTAATGTCAAACCCTGTTATGTTGCCTGTCTTTTGCTTGGTAAGGATCGTTTTAGCAAATGCTGCCTTTCAAGTCAATTAAGAGCTTCTGTAAGGAAAGTGATGTAGGTGACTGATAAATCTGAATGCACTAAAATCTTTTACTTATATGGATGATGTGCTCCTTTACGGTTCACGTTTCCTGTTTTCCAAAAGACAAATGGCTTCCAGATGCAACACAGACAGACACGAGATAAAATAACACCAAACACTGAAGGTTGGACAGTTTTTATAAATTTAATATATCAATATATAGAGATATTTATCAACAGCTTGATTTCATAGAAACGTGAGTGAGACCATTTTGGCATACAGTACAGATATTCCATGTAAGTACAGAAGAGTTGCTAAGTTTTTAACTCCCCCCCCCCCCCCCACCCCATCCCTCACCAACCCGCCAGTTAACCCCCCCCTGCACCCCCCCACCCCGCAGACACAGAACACAGAAAAACAGAAAGAGTAAAAGTATACAGGAGCACAAAACAAGGCACCAATAAATTAAAATGATAACCCCTCTTATTTTTTTTTAAAAACACACAACAACAAAATCTATTTAACAGAATTAAATACAGTATGAACACTAAAAATCGGCAATGCTGTTAAAAAGCAAAACAAAAAAACGAATGGAACAGACAGGAGAAAAAAGTAAAATAAAAACACTTTGGCAGATTATTAATTTTAGTTACAATCAAGTAGTAAATAAATCCAGTGCTCTTGTGTACAAATAAATTCATATATAGTCTACACTCCTTTTGACCCCAGAGGTTTATGTACATCTTTTTTTACAGATACATTTAAAACATTATCAAAAAGTTTTTGCTGTATGAAAACGTATTTACAAGTCACGATTCAAAACCATTGGACTGTACCATTGACAACCCCCCCCCCCCCCTTTTTTTTTTTATTTCCTCCCCTCCTAAGAACGTTATCTCTTTACACAGTGCAGAAGGCTTCTTGAAAAGTTTTGTGCAACAAACAGCGTAAAAAAAATGCCTATCGTATGGCTGTGGAATGGACAGAGCCCCGGATGGTGTTTGAGATTTCCTTGCAGGCAATGATACATCAGCAACATTTGGAGAAAATGCAGGTAGACAGTTTTGCAGAAATTGGGGCGGGTAGTTTCTTATATTTGCAGTGATTTTCTCCCAACTCAATCACCATGGAAGAAAAATCCAGATCTGTGACAATACCGCCGTTTATCAAAATATTGCCCGTGTGTATCATCATCCCAACCCATGAAAAGATTTACACAGATTTCACAACGTCCCCATTGCTGTTTTCTCCCCCCCCATCCTTCATTTTACACTGGCTGGTAGAAAAATAACCTTTCAAGTAAAGAAACATCAAGAAGATCAAATATGAAACTGAGAACAGCGTGTCGAGGAGAAAAGAGAGATCAACGACTACAATTCACAGACTAACAGTCCAAAAAACACATGATAATAACAGGAACCAGTTGGTGAAGGAAAGTCACTGGGTCAACAAGAGCTAAATGCCAGCCAATAGAGTCAATGAGGGCTCCTTCCACAGTCCAAAACTGTAGCTGGTTGGGGGATGGTGGAGGTGGTGGTGAGGGCCTGCTGTTCGCTGGTTTACTATCGGGAGGGCTCTTTTTTCCCCCCAGCTCTGGGGGTTTCCTTGTTATTTCTCCAGTGTTTGTTTCCCCATTCTTCCAGTGTGTGTTAGTGCGTCTGTCTACCCAAAGACTGATAGCCCTTGCCAAAGGAAAGATGTCGATGTCGATGATGGAGATGGGAGGGCGAGAGGATGAGAGTTGCACGGAGGCAGCAGTGCCGACTTTGCTCTTTAAACTAAAACTCAGCAGTGCAACACTGAAGCCTCACGGCTACATGACTTTTGATATGGCGCTTGAGGAAGCGAAGTGATGGAGAGATGTGAGTGACGTTAAGGAAGCAGTCAGTGCATTCTGGTTAAAGCAGCAGCAGGGGTCGGAGTCAGATGCTTGGTAAGGACTGGAAGCAACCATTAGAGTTTAGGGTGCATAGAGGATGAAAAGGAAATGCGACAGGACAGTTAAAAACAGGGAGCACAAATCAGGAACGCTATAATGATGACATACAATTATATTGGATTATTGGTTATCGTGCCTGTTAGAATTTGCTATGATGAGCAGCTGTAATAATTTAACATCTTCCCCAAACCAGACACAACCTTGTCATGGATGGTTTGACAGAATTTAGTTTGCACTAGTATTACGATAGTTACATCTCTATTATGTATTAGGATTTGTTAGGAATATCCCAACGCTTTATGGATGAGTTTAGACAAAGAATTAAATCTATAGAACACAATATAAGAACTGTATTGGACAGATTTATATGCAACCAAAGTGTTTGTTAAGATCTAGAACCAGGATTGTGTCACACCAGCTGTTTATAAGTTCTTCATTTCAAACTAGTGATTAATAAATTGGGTTTCAGTTGGGGGATGTGCACATTTAGTTATCTGGTCGATTAAACGTCGCTTTATCATTTTGTTCAGGCAGCTCATGACAGTTGCATCTGGAAATCACATTTAATAACAATCAATCTGTATGTAAGAACAAGTTTGTGATAAATTTAGTGAACATACAAACAGCTGGTGCCACTGGCTTCCTATCTTTAATGTAAGAACCTCTTAAATTCAACACTTGAAATTCGAGAATACCAAACAACATCATCCAGCAAGGTAAGTTGGTCTACATTTGAAAAGTAAAGTTCTAGTTTAGTCTAGAAGACTTTGTGCAAGATATCATGTTGCACGTGCAACAATGCAGCATCTACTAAATTAACACTGAAAGACTTCAAGTAAATAATTATTAAAAAAAAAATGACCTGGAGTGAGAAACAAATGTACCTACACAACATCAAACCTCCATTACAGTAACTAAATAACTGACCATGTCTACACAAACACAATTAATTCTTCTTTGACCTCTTCAGCATGAGGTTCCACTTATAACCTTCTTATAACTGCAGCCTGGTGTTTATGGAGCTGACTGTGCATAAAATTATGATCCTTCTGCCATTAGAACATCAATTAGCTCCTAAATGATTCTTGAAAACATGAATCAAGAATGTCTAGGAAACGGGCCGTCAAAAAATGTCCTCTACAGCCGCTACAGTTACTTCTACTACATGATGAATGATGAAGTCCCTTTCTGGACTTTTTCTGCGTCCTTCGGTGGAGACTGCTGCTCTCAAGGTGGCCACAAAGTGGACCAGCCAATCTGTCTTCACACTGTAGCAATAATAAGTTTTCTACAATGCCGCGCTCAGTCACCTCAATAAATAAGCAATTTATTTATACTCCTAACTGCAAACCTTCAGTCTGGAACTCCATTAGACCTGCAGCAAAACACGGACATGAAGGAACGTACGTGGAGTGCAGAGCGGGCTGAGCCCAGGGGTCAATCAGGCAGCGGGTTTATGATTTATTTAATATTAAATCACAAATATATCTGACTTGTGGCATCTTACATCGTCTTCATCTTTCATTCAGGACTCAGATATACCGTAGGTTTTTATAAAAACATACGAAATTGTGAGAATTCATAACAATTCTCACAGCCATCATACGCCCTGATAATATAAAGTTTAATACCAAAATGCAGCTGTGTCAACTTAAAGGGACACTTCACCCCCAAATCAAAAATCCATATTTTTCCTTTGGCCTGTAGTGCTGTTTATCCATCCAGATTATTTTGGTGCCAATTTTTGGAGATATCAGCCGTAGAGATGTCTGGATTCTCCTGAATATAACATGGCCAAATGGCACTCGGCTCGCGGTGCTCAATCTGCCAATAAAAAATTCAACACCAGCGTCTCCTTCCAGAAATCATGACCCTGTTACTCAAGATAATTCACAGACGCTGTTGTGAGCAGTTTCATGTAGGAACCGTATTCTTTGTAGTAGAGGGGAAAGCCGTTTTCCTGCAGCAGGAAAGTAGTTCCGACAGTAAAGTGCTCACAACACGGTCTGTGGATTCTCTTGAGTAACCAGGTCATGATTTCTGTTCAGAGACACTGCTGCTGAGTTCTTCAAATTTATTTTTGGCGCGTTGAACACCCTAACCTGGGTGTCATCTAGTTCCATTATATTGAAGAGAAGAAAGGCATATCACATGGAAACAAAGTAGATGGATACATAGCATTATAGGTAATTTAATTTTGGGGTGAACTGTCTCACATCCTGCCAAAAAAACAAAAAACAAAACAAACACCGCAAGATGCTGTCAAACCAGTCCAGGATCATACTGAGCTGAGACGTAGTCTCTCCGCCATGTAACATGTTTTATTTTGCTTCATCTGTACGAGGTTAAGATGAAGGGAGATGGCCTCCCCTTTGTGCGCAGTCCTCCTTCATTAGATAGGCAGAGGGGAGTGCAGTGCCGGAGAGAACTATAATTTACCTGTCTGGCATGACACTTGCCACATACGATGCGTACAAACTGACAGGGGAGAGTGCTGTCCCTCCGAGGACGGCAAGTGGAGCGGGTGTCAGGATACCGCGACACAACATCAGCAGAAATCCGGCAAAATAAATGTCCTACCATTCATCCTCCGGGCACAAATGTGTTCGCATACTGTTCAGTCTGAATCCTGACGGTCGGCCTCCTGCCTGCCTTTGTCATAGCGTGTTTTTTCTTCCTCCCTGGTGGCTACCTGAGCATCTACACTGAGGAAACCTTTCCAGGAAACAGCAGGAACCATGAATAATAACTACCATTAATCAGCTGTTTGTATGCACACACTGTCTGTACAGTAAAATGAATTCATATGCTGACACTATACTGAGCCTATATTTGGAAGACTAATGTTTGCATGCTGTTTTTTTTGCATTTTATTCAGCCATATATAAGGTTTATGAAAAACATTGTTGAAACTGTTCGTTAGAATGTTGGATGTCTAGTTCAGACAATGTAAAGCACCTTTACACCTTATATAATACATTATAAGTGTGCTTAACTCCTTCAAAATGCCCTTAATTGAGACTAAATGACGTCCAGAACAGGAGTAATTTGCCATAACTACTTGTAAAGGATATCATGTTGAGTTGTCATGACGGCCTCCAGTAATTCACTGTGAGCACATTGTGAGCAGTTATTGCGATACTTGCTAGGCATGAATTCCATCTGATTCAATGGGCTGGAACCTCATCTGTGGCGAGCCAGAGGAAGATCAGCTCTTAACGCTGGTTTACACGTTCCCTCTCTATCCAGCTTTCAAATCAAATCAGCGCTGGGCTCAGTCAGCCTCAGCGTATTATTACTCATCTGCTCATACAAAGCAGGACCGCTAACAACCACGCTGAGCAGCCGGTGACAGCGGAAAGACGTCCCTCCCGACAGCGGGCTCTCTTTCTACAGCGTCTCGTCTAGTAAACACACAGCCACATTGCTGACAAAGTGAACGAGAGACGGAAAAGAAGCTGTGCTGTTTAGCCACTGACACACTGGGATCGATGTTTATGGGGTGATCAAGTGCAAACACTAAAGGTCCATCCACACCAGGAACAATAACCGTAACAATAATAAGAAATATGTCTCTTTAAAAATCATTTTAACTCAAGTGGATGATGTGGTGATTTTTAAAATGATATATTTATAATTACTGTTATAGTTATCATTCTTGGTGTGTGAGTGTTTGAACCTACGTCACAGTTTGGCCATGATGGAGGTACTGGGACGTAAACAACAGAAGAAATTACATGCTAAATATTCAATTTGAGTTTGATTTTAGGACTTCTAAACTAAGGAAAATTTCAGGAACGTGTGAAGAAGCTGCTAAAACTTATACAGAAATTTGAATATCTAAGATTTTTAGGATTTTGAGTCTAATAGTCTACTCGCACAACTTTTTGGGCTAAAATGCTGAACTGTCATAAACATGTAAACAATTAAAACGTCTTTTTTTATGTATTAAAGAAGTGAGAGAGACTAGTTTGCTATTCTAACAAGCTTATATTCAAGGCCGGGTATCATTTAAAAAAATGATAGAGACATCGATACCTTAGCTTCCAACAAGTCCTGAATGATACCATTTACATTTTAACAGAAAGAAAATTACACAACACATTACGGTTCAAATGCTCAAGTCAAAGGAAGAAGCTCTTCAAAGATCTGGTGGTAAAATAACAAAATAATTATCCCCGTCTCTGAGCAAAACAGTGTTTTTCTTACATGCCTCTATGATGTTTAACAATAGACAGCAAATCGCCAACCAATTATGAGACAAACATGCTGAGATTTACTACTGATATTAACTACTGAACGGCAGGGCATTTACTCTACAGTCCTGATGCAATTCGGTCAGTGTCATAAAAGTATCAAAGTAGTTATATTTGGCTGATCAAAACTGATCATTTTGAGCGACAAAAATTGGCAAAAGTTGCGAGTTCGGTTGCGTAGTTTATGTTTCAGTACCTCCAACACAGCCAACCTCTGGATCGATGAAGTGCCGTGAAAACACACAGTGCTTGGCAGCAGGTCAAAGTGACAGAACTCGGTACCTCAAAGTAAAGTTGTCAAAAGTATCAATACTTTTTCAATACTGCATTTGAAAACAATACATTTTGACAGTACTGATACTATAAAAATGATCTCAGTGCTCATTCAAGATCTCAGCTCAGTCTATTTTCTGTGTTTAGGACTTTTTAAAGTTTAAAATCTGGTATTGTGACAAATACAAATACCTCAAAGTACCATTTTCATATCTCAGAGCAGTCACATGAAGTTGTTTTGTAACTCTGTCTCTGCTGCCGTCAGTATTTCAGAGTTAAGTCTTCACATCCAGACAGCAAAGACAAACAAAAAGTCAGGAACACACGACGTGTGAGTCTTAACACCCACCGCAAATAAACAAACAATCCCAAGTTCATTATCGACTGTAGGCACACCTCTGACACCAGGAGAGAGGATTACCCATAATCCTTTGCCTTTTCTGCCCTGCTGCCTTTTTGCCTTGAGGCACTACCCTCTGGTGGCACAAATCCTCCTATTCCCCTCAAAAAAAAAAAAAGCCCCCTCCCGCACTCTTTCACCCCGAAATCACCTCCAACATGCAGACAACCCCTTCATTTTTTTCCGCTGTCTCTTTTCCCCTTGGCTATATTTAGTTTCGCCTGCCTACATACAGTATGTCAAGGGGCGAATCTGAGAGGCAGGGTGTGAGAAAAGATGAAATTCCCCTGTTGTTTATAAAAAAAATCTGTCATGTCTACTCAAGATGTAAAGGGAACTCTGAAGGAAAAACAAAAACGTCCTTGTATATCCTTGCAAACTTGAACAAATCTGCCTTAAGTGCTGCTCACTGAGAGATGCTGATTACATATTTACAACAGCAAACGCACACAAATAAATAAAAAGTCATAATATGAGGAATTAAAAATAATGCATGCCAGCTTTTTCCCCTTGTACGGTGGCCAGACAGCCCTCTATTTACAATGTGCACTGAGACAGCCAGATGAGGTTAGTTTGAACAAAATCATCAAGCAGCATTTTTATACACCACTACAGCTAACAAGAGGCAGAGAGAAGAGAGGAGTGGAGCAGAGACTACAGACAAACTAGCACTAAAGGGAGTAGTAGTGGCTAGTAGTGGTAGTAATGTTACTCCAGGAGAGAGAGGAGAGGAAGGGGGGGATACACAACATGTACATGTCATCCCTGCTCCTTAAAAGGGGAGGCAAAATGAGGACTCCTTCTCTTTCTCGTCTGCGTTGTACTGGCCTCATTGTAGTGGTGTAGAGGCTGTGGTGAGAGGAGGGGCCAGGATGGGATCGGGGAAGGAGGAGGGGTGTGTGCAGGACGCATGCCCCCCCCCACCCCCTCAGGGATAGCCATCATCCTCCAGACTGAGTGCCACGCGCTGCAAACAGCAGATAAAAAGACGGTTACCACAGCAGGCTGGTGAAGGAGGGACAGAGAGGTGAGATAGAAACAAGGAAAAGAAGAAGCAGCATGATGGAGAGAGAGAGAGAGAGAGAGAACAAAGAAAGAAATCAGGTGAGAGATTCAAGTTGAGACGGCATCCAGAAAAGAAACAGCAGGTTCATATGCAGTTGGTTCTCCTGCACTCTTAGAAATAAGGGTTCAAAAGTGGTTCTTCCTGAAGGGCTGGGGTTCTACACAAAAACCACTTGCTTCTAAAGAACGCTTTTTTGGAAGAAATGGTTCATCAAGAGTTAAAGTTTCCATTAAGCCTCATCATTCAAAGAACCCTTTTGAAAGAACGAGTTCAAGGATTGTTGAATAAAACATGGTTCTTTGTAGATCCCTCGGGATACAAGAGGGTTACAGGTGAAACCCCTTAGTATTTTTAGATCGTCCTTCCTCCTTATAGAGGAAAGAGATATAAAAGGGTTCTTGGTAGAACCCCCTGGTGGCTTCTAGATGAAACCCTTGGAATATGAAATGGTTCTTGGTAGATCTCCCCTGCTGGGTTCGAGATAAAATCCTTGGAATATCAAAGGGTTCTCATTAGGATCACCTTGGTGGGTTGCACCTCTGATAGCGCCCCCACCCCTATACTGGGTGGAACCTTTCGCAGATGGTTCTAGGTGTAAGTTATACCTTTGTAGAACCAAACATAAAGGGTTATACTGTATATTCCTTAATGTTGGTCTCCATACAGAACCTCCTGAATGACCTCCTCCGTGGAACCTTTACATAGGATTCTACCAGGAAGAAAAGGTTCTAATATGGGGACAAGCCGAAGAACCGTACATGGTTCTAGTTAGCACCTTTATTCCTAAGGGTGTGCTCCTTCCTTCTTTCTTCTCCCTGACCTTCCTCTTTTCTTTCCAGTCGCCCCTCTTGTTCATTCCCTCCTTCTCTGGCTGCTCCTATGTGAGGAATGCAGGACGCTCGCCTACGGCTGAAAATGTCTGGCCCACATAATGCCAACCTGATTTCTCTGGCTGTCTGAGATGCCACTTTGCCACAGATGGAAAGGAAAGGAGAGAAGAGGAGAGGAAAGAAAAGGAAGAGAACATGGAAGAAAAAGGACAATAAAAGAGATTTGGACATGTGTATAATAAAACTAGGAGAGGGAGTATAGTCTCCTCTGTGCAGCCCTTCACTGAGGGTGGCTGTTAATTCGACCTTGAATCTTAATATGACTCAGGCGTGCACCTGTTTCGCGCGCGTGTGTGTGTGAGTGTGTGTTTCCAGCCTGTCATCATGCCAGTGATACCCAGAATTCCTTGCCTCCTTTTCTCTCTGGAGCTACACAAAGAAATCTGTGTTACCATGCCAACCGATCAAAGCGCTAGACTTCCACCCCCCCACTATAATCCTTTTTTGGCTACCATTCTGTGCTTCCTTTACGTAAAAACAACAAATATATTCAATAAACGTCCTGATGATGCTCCTTTTTTTACATTTAAGTGCATTTGAGGGCAAATCAGAGCTGGCATTGTTTCCGGATTTTGTAGAAAATGCAGCTTCATGCCCAATAAGTGATTCTCAATAATGCATCTGCATCAATGGGAAATCAACAGGGCAGATTCATGGTGTCTGCAACTGCACTCAAGACAGAATATGAGAAATTCTATTTTGGATTGTCCTTAGTTTTGATTTGTGCTCCCCTTTTTATCCTTCATGTCTTATTTACACTGTAATGAAAACATAAAAATCACATAAGGGCAATGTCATGATGTTTCTGTCCACTCTAAAAATCCAATATTTATCTGCAGAATGGTCCGGTCCTGTGCTCCGCCGTCCTTTCACTCAGCTGTCTGAGGTGACTGTAAAGCCAGTCCTCTTTCTCTTCAAAGCCATCTCAATGCTAAAATCATACACTCCCCCTATTTATGCATCTCTCTCTCTCTGTCATACATACTTATTTAAGCCTCAGTGCCCCTCTAATGTGTGGACAAGCTTTTGAGATCATTTTGTAACAGCAAACAAAACTTCCACAAAATTCCTCTCTAATAAGGATGCTACCTTGTGGTGCATGTTTTCACAAACCTTTGCATGAGCTGCTTCTGTAAACAAAGATGATATGTGTCCGTGTAAGGAGTTTTGTCAGGAAATGGGAGCTTCATAAGTAAAAATGTCTCCCAGAACAAACACTTCCACAACCAAAAAAACTAACACAATGTACAAACAAATGGCAGGTTGGTTGACGATAAGGGTGCGATGCTGATAAAAGAATGTACTGTATGATTATGGCCATGAAGGTGAGATAAATGTGAACATGATGTACTGGTGAAGGGCTTACACGTGTGTGGATGATTGGTGCGTTCAGTGATTACTGCAGAACTGATGTGTGAGAATGTGGGCGTGTGCGTGTGCAAGCCTGCTCTTTCTCTCCAGGCCTACATGAACAACAAACGGGCTTTTCCAAACCCCTGCACATACTCCCAGATCTCAAATATTCCAAACTCCTTTCTTCCCTTCTGCAGCTTCTCTCATTTGCCGCTGGAGAGCATCGGCGCCCCCGAGTACCAGTGAGAGTTGCTGTCTGTGATGCCGCCCCCTAGAGGAAGCGCTATGAACGGCTGACTGTGGCTGCCACTCACTGCTGGGTACACGTGGCCGATGGACTCGCTGTGCCGCCCGATGTGGATCTCGTCGTCGTCGTCCTCCGTGGTCTTGCGGTACACGGGGTTGTCGAAGTTCATGCTCTTGGTGTTCTTGCGCCGCCAGTTGCGCCAAACCAGGTATCCGCCGGTGCAGAGCAATCCGATGACCACTGTGGCAAGGATAGGGACTGCATGTGTTTAACACACACACAACAACAACACACGGCGGGAGCGTTAACACAGCCCAGGGGACACAGAGCGGCGCTTTAAGCACTCACACACACATACACACACACCTTGCACACTTTTCTGTATGTAATGAGGGCTCATTATTTTTTGTTTTTATTTTCAAAATCATAAATAATTCAATTCAGGTTTGTAGAGGAATTAAATTAAGGTGAAAAGGTGGTGGACTCCTACACATTGTTAGCAAAAAACTAGAAGAAGTTTGTGATGTCATGGGAGCAAAAAAAGGGAATTTATCAATTAATTCACTCAACAAAATTCTGATCATTTTGTTTAAATAACCTTGCTTGTAATCACCTTAAGGTGCTTTAAGTGCTTCACTCTCTTTCTTCACTCTCTTAAAGAATTAGCTGGGAAATCAGGAAAGCACGAAAATTTTAGATGCATAAAGACTTCCCACAGTGTTTTATATTGGCAGTGGCCCACCTCGCCTAATATTAAGCACAGCAAAAGTCATATATTTAAAGTTCAGTGTGTAGATTTTTTTACACGTTTAAGACAGTGACAAGTGCAGCTGCAGAGACAGCTCTGCACTGACTCACTGAAAGGAGAGACAGTAAACACAGTCACGTATCACTTTGTGATCGAGGAGGATCATCCAGGATTACTGAAAAATTTGCGGAACTGAGTGAGTTTCAGTTCATGTCAATGTTACATTAACAACATATCCTTGTTACCCCTCTGCTGAAATAATGTTACCATTATTTTTGTTTGAGACAGCGGCATTGCTGTGTAGCAAATTATGTTTCATGCCGTTTGCAGTGGCTAAATGCTAAAGGCTACTGTGTTTAGGCTAACATAATGCAACCATAGCTCTAGCCTATATTAGTAGGCTAATTGACTCTTACTTATATTCAAAGTTGAGCTGCAGAAATTATTTTTGCACTCCATTATTTCCCAGACATGAGCAACATCCTCACCTTTGTGTCAGTAAATAAAAGAGTTTTTATTTTAGGTGGCAAATAAAAATAGCAATGGCTGAATTTTATTGCTGTTATTGCTGGAAATTCACGGTTAACATGGACTACTAAATGTCTGGTACTGTAGCATCCCTAGTAAAAATGTGCCACATGTTGGCCATGTAAGAATGTGTGGTTTCTGTAGATATAAATGGCTCACTCTAAGGTAATGAAAATGCAACAGTTGGCCAGTAGACCACCATATATCTTACACACTGGTCCTTTAATAGACAAAATCAAAAACATTACATTTCATGATTGGGTTGGCTAACCACCTCGGCTACACAATTTCCTCTGGGAGACCCTGTATATCCATCTGCTATTTAAGAAAAAAATAATGAGCCTTCATACTGTATATAAATATATACATTCTATTACAGTCCATCTCAGTCTCAATCTACCCGATGATCAAAAACACTCAGACATGAATGCACATGCACAATTTACAACAATGAATGCCTGCACGCAAAATCACACACACACTGTACTATCAACTCCACATCCGAGACACATGCACACACACACACATGCACACACACAAAGGCTGAACCACAGATACTTTTATATTAAATCTTGTAACATTCAGGTCCTGAAGCCAGTGATTACTGTTTGAGGGTTTTTCAAATCCAAGTCCAGCAGGATTGCTTGACTGTCATCGTCTTATTATTCTTGTGCCACGATTTACAATTTTGCACCGGTCTGGGCAAAATAAAATGAAACACTATCTTCCGACTCTGGTGTTCTTGGACGGGGTTATGAGAGGAGAATGGACAGGGGAAGAAGAAGAGGAGGGATGGAGAGAGCAAACGGGGGACTGGAGGATTTGAGATAAGCTCAGTCTCTCTCCTCTCATTACCATATCAGCACGGCTGCGTAGCTGCCCTGTAGGACCTGTGTGTGCAGCGTGCATGTATGAGTTTATGTGTGTGCAGAGACCAACAGCCAGAACAGAGGTGTGTCAATGAGGAGAGATAAACAAGTGTGTGTGGGTGTGTGTATTTATGTGTGCCCACGTGCATAGATGTGTCTGAATCCCTTCTGGAAGCCCCGTCTAATTGCTCTTTTGTTGGATAGACACTTGAGATCCCTGTGTGAATGGGCTGGAAACCCCAGATCCTCCTTTGTTCTTCTCTAAATGCTAACTGGTTTAAAAAACATACCAGCTTTTGTCTCATTTAGAAAATTTCACTCCAATTAGAGAGTGGCATAACAGCCTGACTTTTTTCTAAATACTGATAATCATTGCTGGGGCTGCTTGCCCTCTTGGAGCCGTGGGTGGGCGTGGCGCATTAGTGGATGTGAGCGGAGGACTGGGGTGCAGAAATCCGGCCCCTCGTGGACCTCCGACAATAATTAATGTTTCAAAGCTGCCAAAAAATGCAGAATGTGGGGATTTATGGCAGCAATGAATGGCAGAAGGACAGAATTAGAGATGGAGCAGAGAGGGTTAACAGTCTCGGGGGTTGTTTTAATGAGCTGATATCTCAATCGTCAGGAATGAAAAGAGGAAAAAAAACGGCTTTACGATGTTTTAGAGTTCCCATAATTTATCAAAGTATTCAATATTAGGGATGAAAGAGATCTCAATTAGCGACATATGCTGATACTATAAGGTCATTTGCACATTCAGCTGATTTCTCTGTTAGGTCATGCATGAAAGTATTAAATATTTCCATAAAATTTGATTTCCATTTTAATTAAAGCTAATAGAATAGATTAACTTTACTAGCCGGTCTGATTGTAAGAACTCTGTATCTCTGTATGCCTACCTTTTATTAGTTTGATGATAGTGTGGGGACCGAATTGAGTTTTTGGCACCACTTTACAATAAGACAATCTTAATAGATCAAGGATCTTCAACGGAGGTTTTTTTTTTTTGTTTTTTTTTTTTTGTCTTTAATTAAAATATGTCTGAAAAAACACATTAACATAAATCCAACATATTATTAGCATACATAATTTAACCTTTTTAAAATAACCCCAAAAGCATTTAATTTACACAACATTAACAAAAGACTACCCATAAGTCCTTGTGCAATCATGTGAGATAGCTGACCCACTATATCAGTGTACGGCACGTAGACATAACAGTGAATGAGTTGGCTACGAATTATTGCAACAAATCAGCCAGTTAGCTGTATTATTATCTCAAATGCAACTCAAATCTCAACTTGCCTCAACCACAGACTGTGCAGTGATAAGATTTCAACCCATGTAATATTTCATCTCCAACTCACTGTTGCACTAATTTCTGCACACACAACTGCTACATATTGCTCCTTTGAGTGTTTCCAACATATTAATAACATGATTATAAACCATTTCTAAATCATTTACAATAGTCTTATAGCAAAGTAGTCTTATTGTAAAACAGTACTGAGTTATTTTTACAGCCTGTACAGAGAATATGTTATTTGACCTGGGAAATAATGTTTTCTTTTTTATGTGGAACAATGGAAATTCTGACCTGGGAAATAAAATTTTATCTCATTAAGCTCCTTTTCAGTCATTTGATATTTCCACTGTGTAACACACTCTTAGTCCACTGGGTAAGAGAAATAGGTCAGAGCACTGGATTGATTTCAGTGTAAGCAATACTGTACGATCAGAGTGGGAACACAAGCTTAATGTTATAACAGCTGGTCAAATGTGATGACAAAACATGAACTGAGTTTCCAATTTGCTCAAATCTCATTAATAATGACACAATGCGCACATTGCAAAGGCCTGGCCATCGCTGACTGACGAGCTTACTGGCCCATAATGGCGTTTTATAGCCATGGGCCAGGAGGCTATTGTTGGATAATACCACAGCTCAGTACATTTTCTCAATTACTAAACTATTATTTTGCACTCAAGCATCACGGCTGAGGCTGACGTCGGACTTGCATGTTCAAAAGACACAAATTGTTGCTGTTAAATACGAAACACTCATTTTAATCAGTCGGGTGGGAGGGCATGCACACTCTAAAACCCACTCATTCACACGTGTACACACACACACACACACACACACACACACAAAGTACAACATCCGCACACAACATGCAGGACTTGAGCGACAAGCAGAGACAGAGAAGCGAGGAGGGAGAAGCAGGCGGGCAGAAAGCAAAGGCAATACAGCGAGGAAGTCAAGAGTACTCACCGATAGGAATGACTATCCCCAGAACAGCTACTGTGATGTTGTTACCTATGAGGTAGTGATCACTGGCAGCTGAGATGAACAGAGAGAGAGAAAGAGAGAGAAAAAGAAAAGTAAGCAGAAAGTTCTGCTCCCAAACACGCTCCCCAAAGGCCTTGCTAGAGAGAGTTTGAAGCATCACGCTGGAAATGGCTTATTTGCATAAAACACAGGCAGAGAATCCATCTGATTTCACTTTGGACTACAGAGTTTTTCTCAACAGCATGTGTAAATAATATGCGGATGAACCTGGGATGCCATATGAATTCAGTGAGATGTGTGTGTGAGACAAAGAGGAACTCATCAGAATTTGTACCAATTTGATTCAAATGCAAATATCGATTTAGGACACGATACATCTTTTGGTCACACTTTATTTTACAGGATATTAATAAGACCAAATTAGACAAAAAACTAGAAATAATATGTTCTCTATGAGATAGTAGTTATTCCCTAATCAGCCCCCTTATTAGACTTAATTATTCGTGACACATTAGAACAGAACTGTTCTGTAAATTAAAGTTGTTTCACACTGTTTGACCCTTATTAGACTTTCTTAGAAGCTAATTTGGGACACATTATAACAGAACTGTACCGTAAACTAAAGTGAAATCACATATCTGCTTCTTCCCCATTGGAAAACGATCAGATCTACCAAGCAAAGGCCAAAGCTGTGCCAGTTTTATGGGACCACAAAACAGTTCTGTTGCCTAATAAGTTTAATAAGGGTCCAATAAAGGGTCTAAATAAAAAACACATCACTTCTAGTTTATGTTTAATTTGATACAAAGCTTGTTTATGTATAAGTGCAACCCATCTTTCAGAGGTGGATACTCCAGCTGACCGTGACCTTGTGTTGCCATTCTTTTCCTACAGCATGTCTTCATGTTGTTTTTTCACATTACAACACGACACATTTATTCTAGACATGCTTTGTATCCGTTCTAGCCTTCAACTCTCACCCCAGCAGGTCGGCGTGGAGTGTGGCATTAATCCTGCTCCCAGCCCTCCTATTAGCAGCAGGCTAGCCATTAGCCAAAGTGTGATCAGATGGCTATAATGAAGTCTAGTGAGAAAGATTAACAGAGGAGATGACAGCGCTGGTGCCGCATACTGATTGGACCGTTCTAGAAAGAGGATCTGCGTAGTTGTCTCATGGAAAAGGCACAGATGGGAAGTGACGAATGGGAAAGACATATTATCTCTTATAAATGCAATCACATGGAGGATGAACTGCCTTTCAGTGAACGCGCGCGCACACACACACACACACACACACACACACACACACACACACACACACACACACACACACACACACACACACACGCACAAAGACACTTTGACATAAAGAGGCACAGCAGGTGATCTGACTTCAGACTGAGCACTGAAGTGTCTGAGTCCTGATTCAGCAGAAGTAAATTTAGCTTTTCTTAAAGTATGAGTGATGTCCAATGGGTCCTAAGACTCTAAAAAGCGGATTAATAGAATCTTATTAAAGCAGCAGTTATGAAAGAGGCAGTCCTGGAAAGTGAAGGCAAAGAGAGAGAGAAAGCGAGGAAGAAAAAGAAGGTCTCAATTTCATTAAGACTATTATTGCTAGAGGGATTTTAAGTTCAAAAAGAATTAGCTGTTTTCTGCCTTTATAAAAACGTCTCTATTTATATCTTTATATTCAACTCCCTTAAATATAACCTTGTGGTAATGTGTACGTTGCCTACAGTATATACAGTAGATAATATTAAATCAGTATGAAGAAATATTAACTGCACGGACTGTCAACCATACTTTAGTGGAAGATTTGCAAGTCTTGACGGTTTGTTTCATTTTAAATTTTGCTGTCAAAATGAACAGCCATCAAAGGAAAAAATCAAACTGAAAGCAGAATGTTTTAACAGTTTGGTTTCCTAACATACTTAAAGGACCAGTGTGTATATTTACTGGCATCTTAAAACTTTTATTGTGACACCCCTGTGCACTAATGAAAACATACATATACTGTGCCAATCAATCCCCCTAAATCTCACAAATTGAACCTTTAACGCTCCTATGAGGAGTTTTTAACTGGTTGTAAAACGGTCTCAATTTTCTACTGATGACTCCACTTAACCCACATAAGTTACGAAGACCACCCATGAGAAGGTCGTTTATTTCTGTATAATTAATCTTAATGACTTCCACCTGGTCGGAGCCTCCTTGAAATCAGATGAAATCATCCTGCGTTTTCATTTTCTCTGTCAAAGTGACAGCGAGTCGTATGTTTGCCAGTTTGTTTTTTTGACGTTATAAACTGCGGAAACCCCTTAAGTCTGCAGGAGCCTCCAAAATCAAGAAAATATGAAAGTTCCTCACAGTAGCCTAAAATTGAAGTGATGGTGGACAGAATGCACAGTCTGAAAAAAAATACATTCCAGAGTTTATATGAAGCTAATATTCAGCAGTAGGAGGTCGTCAGTTTAAGGGTTTATCCTCCAAAGTTGCAGTGTTATCCAACATAATTCCCTCTTTTTGTGTGTACAGATGGTGTTTTCATGCAGAGCTGCAGTGGAACTAAAGTAACACAAACAGGGAATAAGATAATTAATTAAGACTCTCTCTTGATTTGTGTTGTTCAGACTGCTGAAGCCTCATGTTAACTTTAGATAAAGTCTGGAGTGCATTTTCACACAGTATGTGGATCACTTATATGTAAGGCACACTGAGAATGGATCTCTTTACGGCCAGTACGAACAGAGGGAATGATCGCTACTAGCAACACCTGCTTCAGTGTTCATATGTGCATCTGCTTAAAAAATTGTGAACCCGTCCTTTTAACAGCATCATTTCTAGTCCAACGTTGCAGAAAGATTGATGAATAATTACTGGCATCAAGAGAAGGGGTTCAAATGTGTAAGAGCGTAGACGCATCTGTGCTGCGTGTACCAGCTGTGGTTTATCTTTTATTCCTGAAACTCCGGGTTCTTCCCCGTTCCACCACGCCAGCCACAGCGCCGCACATGCGTAACAGCTGATGCCGGCAAACTTGACAGTGTGCAGCGAGTTGAAAATTATAACACATGGCCCGTGGGTTCGGAGACGCGTCTTGTTCATGCCCCATTTTCTCATCCGTGTCTGCTCCACCTCTCATCTGGAGCACTTGTGTTGTGGTGAGGAGGCTGACAACTTCAGAGACTAGAGGAAACATGTTCTTGCCTCTTAGTAACTCTGGAAAACCCAGACTCCCAAAGTGACGAGACTCGCTGTAGCAGCCATTCTCTTTAATTCCCAGAAAATCACCTTCTCTCCTGCTTCTTTTCCATCCCATCTTTTCGTATCTGCGTTAAAAACTGTTTTTCCTCCCAACAGTCTGTCATTTTTAACTCCCTTCCTCCCTGCTCAAGCGCTGGACTGTCATGTTCCTTTTTGTGCTCTGTTCATTTTTTTTTCCCTCTATGGCCTTTTTATTGTCTCTTACTGTACCTCTTTTATTTAACTATCCTTACTTTTACTCCTTGCTCTTATTCTCATTCATCTCCCTGTTCTCCCAGTGTCTCTAATTCTTCCCTTTCCTCTAGCTTTCACACCCACTTTCATCATCTTTCCTTTCTCCTTTCCCTCTGTGCAGCTTTTTCAACCTCAGTCCTCTCCTGGTTTCTCAATATAATGAGAAATGTCTCTGATGTAAGTGCAATATTGTAAAATCTGAGTTCAAACACAGTGCAGCAGCTGGCAATATTTCTCACTTGCCAACCACTTCTGTTAAACTTCCTTCTGCTTCTTCTTTTCTTATCTACTGAGCTGTAGGCTATGCTATTCAAGCATCAGAGATGACCTAAAGTAAAGATTTCTATCACAAACCTGGGGAACATCATGCGAAAGGCTGTGTGTCTACATGCCTAAAAGGTTGGAGCTACTGTCCGCATCTAATCTTGCATGCAAGTGGACCCATCAGTCCAACATTTTTTGTAAAAATGTCAAGGACCTGTCATGACTGTACTGTTTTATTACAGCTAGGGTTGCAAAATTTGTGCATTTTCCTTAACCGATACTTGAACATCATGATGTTATTTTTTATCATTTAGAATTAATAATGCAAAAATGCAAGTTTATATTTTAACAGTGCATTAATACTTGAACCAACTAATTTATGAAGCACAATTTAAACAAACAGAATAATAAAACAAAACAGCTTTTCTTGTCCACTTGTCCTAATTCAACATATGGTGCCATCTGTCATTTCTAGTCTAACAAGACATGCCAAACCAACCTGTGAACTCTGGGTAATTTATTTTAAATTTCTTAATGGCCATTAATTGATTAATGATTAGTGATTAACTGGTTGGTAGGGGACAGAAGTTGTCTACAAATCTGAAGCTAAAAACATGGCTTAACTGGTCAGTTGCAGGCCATATTTTGGCGCAGAAACTGACATCTATAGACAAGTTTTGTTTCAAGTTTTTGTTTAACTGGAGCATCTGCAGATTAATTCCATAAATTATGATCCACTAAAGTTAGATATAATATGAGATGAATAAATCCTGTGTTTTGTTTCCTCCGTCGCCATCTCCACTATGCAAGGTCACCAAATTGGAGCGTACAAGGTCTAGTAGTTAACAAATGAAAGATGCAGACTTCACGACTAAATTAACTCACTTACTTCAAATCATCATCACAGTTCTCTTTCTTTATCCATGCTCGATATCTTGATCTTGATAACACTACAGAACTGCTGCTAATTACTCATTCTGTGGATGAAATACTGCTTGTTCATCTATTACATCTTTATTTGCACCATTCAATCTAGTTGCCCAATAATTATCCACTGCAGTTAATATTATCATTACAGTTCATATTCTTTTATCTGTGTCTTGTTATCTTTAACGTTTGTGTCGTCTTAGTACTTGTTGTTGTTGTTGTTGTTTATGTTGGCGGTCTGAAAGCAGCAGCATTTCAATCCTATATATGTTCTGCATATATGGCAGAATTGACAATAAAGTTGAGTTTGACTGATTTTCTTGAAATTCAGTTTGTTATAAATGTGAGAAATTAAACATGATAGTGGTTGGATACACTATACTATATAAAAAACTTTATTCAAATCTCTGCTGGTTGCATCTGGCAGTGGTAGTGAAGGCATTGCAGTAGGTGCCTCACCATCTATTGCCTGGCAGAAAGCGCTCTTCTAATTTGACACTGTTTTACTGTTAATCTGCTTTTGTGTGAAAGTGGCAATGCAATGATATTGGAGCTGGTAGAATATACAAACAACAGTACTTAGAAAAACATCTTATTTGGAGGATTTGTGTTTTCTTTCTTCTCTCTACAGGAACAAATTACTTGAGGACAAACAGTTGCCTTGGCAGTTTGACAGTCACCACTATCTTATGTTAATGTCTCAATGTAGCAAAGGCCACAGAGGAAGCTGAAAACACTGCAACAGAATCACTCTGTAGCATGTGGTGTGCAGCACAGTGGTTTATCAATTTTGCTTCGCAGTGCTATCAAGGATTCCTCTCCGCTTCCAAATACAATTTAAGTCTTAGCGTGGCTTTGTAAACCATTGTTACTGCTGTTATATTCTGCTGTCATTGTTTGTCTGGGCAACAAACTGTAAGGCGGTATTTTTCTGGTGCGCCAGTGAAGCCTGATTGGTGCGAGAACGAAGAATGCTGCCAGTTTCGTAGAACGAGAGTGAAAGAGACGAGGAGAGGGAGAGACAAAGAGAGGGAGAGAGGCTGTCAGAAAGTGAGGATGAGTGATGAGAGGTGGCAGGTGAGAATGGAGGGGACCGTCGTTTGTTAGCTCTGACAGCTCTGTTACACGCTGCTCACGAGGGACCGACAACAAGCAGACCGGGTTTGTGTATATGTGTGCGCGAGAGAGCAAAGCGGAGCGGGAAAGAGGGCGCACAGTAAATACACAGATGGTCAGAAAAAGAGACAAAGGGGAAGTGAAGCCAGAGAGGGGAGGGAAAATGATGTAAGTAGTGGTTTAAAGCTCCCTGCTGCTTTAATGGCAGGTGGTAGCGATAGTGATGGCAGTGGAGCATTACACTCACAGAAAAACACACACAGCATCCATAAACGTCACCCTCACATTCCTATGCACAAACCATGAGGCTCACCTCTGTGGGAGAGGTTACCGTTGCTCTCTCTCTGGATGCTGTTGGGGGCCACCGGGCCCAGCAGGGGTGTGTGCGTGGAAGTGGACGTCCGACTTGTGCTGCTGAAACTGGTCGTCTCTGTGCTCGTGGCGGCGGCGTGGCGAGGCTGCTCTGTGGACGTGCTCCTGGGGGTCTGAGGAGACATCGGGCGTCTGGTCGTGGGCCTGAGCGTCACAGCAGCAGAGGTGGTGGTGGTGGTGGTGCTTACGGTCGTGGTGGCAGAGGGAGTCGTGGTGGTGGTGGGAACGGTTGTGCTCACTGGTGTAGTGCTTGTTGTAGTGGTCGTCGGGGGAGTTGTGGTGGTGGTGGTCGTTGTCGTTGTTGTTGGAGCAGCTGTTGTGGTTGTTCTGGGTCGAACTGCACAAGAGAGGCAAGACAATAATTAGGATTTTACTTGATGATGCAGCTGGCAAGAATGTCAACAATAACAGTTGTAGTATTTCGGCTGTGTGCATCAATATTCAGCTTGAAGGGAAAAAAAGGAAAAGGAACGGAAAATTCAAATCAAAATGAAGAAATAAATAGCTAAAATAAAATGCAAATGACTTAGTGGATAAATAAATGTCACATCACGTCCCAGCTCTACTCCTGAATGCCTCTTCATCCCTGTGGACGGCCCAGAAGACAAACCCCCGACTGCCACCTCCTGTTTCTTTAGTTGGCTTTCTTTTTTGATTTTCTTTTTTCCTTCTGTCTTTTCCTCTCTCTTCCCCTGTAACCTTACACACACGATTCCCTTTTTTTTAAACATCAGCTAACTAAATATCTCCTTACATGTCACAGGTCACCCAGCAACATCTTTTTAATCATCTTCAAAATGTTGTTTTCTCCTCGACATAAACAAGCGTAATACAAGAAAGGAGAACTCTGACCCAGGTAACAGAAGGGGCAGGACTTAGGAAGGAATTTGTGGTTGTTTGACACAGAAGACAAAAGTATTTGAATTAAATTACCTGAAATAACGTGATGTGCATGCATGCCTGTGCATAAAATCTAAATGTGAAATCTCCAGCTCCTCTTCTTTATTGCCTTGTGATGTCTCATATGTTTTCTGGTTCACTCGCCTATCTTGCACAATTAATAAATATACAGCTTATAATCGGAAATGAAAAAATTACAGCATGGTCCCTGTTCCCCAGAGTTTTTGTAGAGCTGGATGATAATGTTAAAATAATGATAATGTTAAAAGGACATACCGCAGTATTGATGTTCAAAGCAATCAACCGCGCTCTGCTGTTAAGCCGTACAAAGACCAAACTCTTCAATTTGTCATACTTATAGTTTGGATAATAGACATTTTAGAGCAATAACATACTGCTTTGTATCCACTGACCATCAATAAAAGAAAATAGTGAATTACTGCTTCCTCTAATGTGGCTAATGAACCCATGCTTCATCTTAGAGGGTATATCAGCTATTCCCTTCCCCATCTTTTTTAAAAAGTCATGTTTGTTGTTTTTTACAGGGACAGTAATGATGAACACTGTTATGTAGAGAGAGGTAACACAACAGCCACACTATATAGAGAGTGTTCAGCTTAAGATAACTGGCATCTTTTTATCACCTCCATCTCTGTCTTTGATCACATTTTTGTATGAAACACATGCTCAGGTCACTGTTGACATACCTTTCTGTTTGCATTACTAGACAACCCAACAACAGTGTACGAAAATTGATTTCACTGAATTTCTTCCTTTTACGTTTGCAGCAAAACCGATAAGGCTTTGCTGCAAAATAGACAGAGACATAAAGCAGAGAGCAAGAAGAACATAATGTAAGGGGACACTTTTTCAAATGTTAATAAGTGCTCAGCAGAAATACAAGTATTGCATTGGAAGTCCTCAAACTGTGAGTGCAGTATTCTCTCTCTTTCTCTCTCTCTCTCTCTCTCTCTCTCTCTCTCTCTCTCTCCGTATGCTCAGTGGCCATGTTCCCTGTGCCGTCCTTCCTCAGAGGGATTCTCTGAATGGTAGCCCACATACATCATCATTTCTCTTTCTCCCCTCTCTCTGTGTCGGCTCCTTTCTCCTCACTTGTGCAAACATGAAGTGCAAAACCGAGAGGGTTCATTAAGGATAACAGCTTAACAAATGTGGTGACTGCAGAGGCTGGGGACGGGCTGAGCAGTGAAGTCAGGTCAGTGAAATAATGGAGGTGTGCTGGGAACACGGGTTGGGGGGCTGGGAGAATCCCTGACCCACTTCCTAAGATAGTGTTGCAAATAAGTAAAGGTATTGAATTCTCTGAAGGAGCAGGCACTTGAATCAGTCATAATTAATACGATAAAATCTGAACAAATTGCATTATTGAAGGCTGATACCAGTGAATACTGGATTTGGACAAAAGCTGCAATAGTCGATAGAACAGTTTGTTATGATTTGATGAGTACACCTTTCATATTACTTCTCATTTTCATTGCCAATATTACTTTTCTATGTAATTGCCAGTACTACTTTAATGTTTTAGTTCACTTTTGTACTTAACTTTTCTTACTTCTATTGTTATTCTATTAGGTACTGTTTTTTGCATTTGCTAGTTTATATGATTATTTGTAAAGTACAACTATAAGAAGCATGGACAATTGCAAAAGCAGTGTCTGACGTACTGTACACGTCTTTATTGTTGGATAAAACATTTTAAAATGGCAGGTAGGGGATTCCTTTGATTCTGTCTAAAGTAACTCAGTGTCAGTGGCAGTATAGTTTGGTATAGTTACTCATAAAGTATTAAAAATAGATGGAGCAAGATGGTGGAGTTGAATGTAAATGTGAGATTAGATTAATTTATGAATTTGTCAAAACTGAGAAGACTGTACTTCTTTAAAGTATCGCTATCCAGAACTTTGATATCTTGGTTGCAGAGGGATGTTAGTCATTTAATGATGGAGGCTGATGCCTGAAACTAAGACGCAATACAATATAAAAGGTGAGAAAATAGGTCACTGCATGCAGAATAGCTAAAGCTGTATTAAATCTTGCTTTATTGACTCAGATGTATAAATCTCTGAGGATGACTGGAAGAGAGTTTGTCAAGATGCACAAAGTCAGACTACCAACACCAGATTTAAGATGACAGAATTTAAATGGATCATGCATATTTACATACATAACCCTCTCCCTGTTACATTGTTTTGATAATAATAACCCTTTTTCACGTGTTTCAACCAGGAGACACTTCATTCTGAGTGTATGAAATATATTTAATTGACATCATCTGGATGAGGTTGGAGTCTAGACACTGATGGTGAAGAAGGGATGACTAAAGATCAGGATATGATGAGGAGTGGACTTGCAATGAGCTCAAACTGGGCACTAAGTATTAAGAACCGGAGGTGAATGAGGTGGAGGAGACTCTGCACTCAAATGACAGCTGACAGCAGCAGAAAGAAGGCAGATTTTAAAGTTTGTGGGCGACGATGTGATGGATGGCTGATGGAGACAGCCGTGACATCTGGTTGCTCAACTGACAAGAGAACACCCATAATCAGCTGATCGAGAATGAGCAGTAAAGAGGGTAAGAGAGAGAGGGAGATGTGAATGAATGAGGTGCTGAGCTTCACTGAATGTCGCCTAGAAGAAGACGCATAAATCCACTGCCTTTGGAGCTGCTCCAAAATTTAAAAAATCTGGAAAGAGGTCACACAAACTATATCTGATATCTCTGTTAGGTGGTCGGTCTGCCCTCGGGTATTTATCCTTGGACAACTTCCACCTACATTAAGACTGTCAGGCAAAACACCGTATCGCAGCTGCCTGGAAGAGCACCAAGGCGCCCACAGTTCGATGTTCGTTTAAATGTCCTTCCACTGTAGAAAAGCAGGGTTTTCCCCCTTTTTTGTGTTTTTATTTTGTTTTATTTTCTAATTGGAATGTAGACCTTTAAGCGTATCTGTTCGGTTCATTTTGAAAAACCCAATAAATATATTTTTCAAGAAGAAAAGAGAAGCTGCAGTAAATGGTAAGCGGTGTTTGCTTTGCCTCAAGGTTTGAAGATTAGCCCTAACACTTTAACTTTTTTTTTATGTGTTTTACAAACCTTAACAGAGAGAAAAACAATTCCAAGGTAGTTAAAATCCTGCACAGTCTCTAGTTCATTACCCTTTATCCTCACTTTAAAAGTTTCTGGGATTGTGAGCTCTCTGATTGAGAAACATTTTTTTAACATTCAGTGTTGGGCAGGAAGTGTCAAGTCAGTGTGTCATCTTGCCCAAGCAGTCTGGGGTGGAAAGTTCATGTGGGAATACCAGCACTGGAACCTATTAAGAAATGTGTTGGTCTGGCTGTGGTGAGAGGAGAACCTAAATCAAATTTGACATGACAGGCCAAGATTCAAGTTATCGTATGCGACAGAAAAATAACCTTTTAGTATTTCCTTCAGCCTACAATTGCGAGGAAAACATTTCCCACGGTGGTGAAGCTGAACCCCACCAACGTTCTGAATAGTTTAAAGTGGAACATTTAAAAGATATGTATAAATACTTAATTATGAAGTGGAAGAGTTGAGAAAGTGAAACCAGTTTAATTTCCTTATGGCCTCGCACTCCATCACGTCACTGTGATCACAGCGATGTAGACTTCATGTGACTGTCCACAGCACAATCCTTTGAATTAAGCGCGGTCCTGGACTGCTGTGATTTACTGACTCAGAGCGTGACCGACTTACCTACAGCACAGCGCCTCATGTCTGGTCCCAGCTCCATGCCATCAGGACAGGCACAGGTGTACTTGGGAGAGTGGTCTGTGATCTGGGGGGCCTTCAGGCACAGGTACTCACAGCCACCGTTGGGCAGGCTGCCCATGTTGCAGGTGTCAGGAGCTTGAGAGACACAAACAGAAATAAAAAGATGATTAAGAAGACAAATATGAGTTTGTACATTTTCTCTTGTTTCTAAATAACATAAAATAAATGACTTTTTTGCTTTGCATATTTTGAAACGCTGACATTTCTGTAACATTACAGTTTATGAGGTGCTGTTCCAGGGTAGATCAAAAGTGTGCATTTAGCCTCCCCACCAAACAAAGAGGTTAGATCTCATTGGTTCTCTTTCCAATCTGTCCCTCCCTACCACACAACAAGACTGGATTAGTTTGGAGATTAACTGGACATTTCCATCTTGTTTTTATTTGTTGACAAAAGAGGTCTTTGTCATGAATGAATTTTGTCGTCTCGATTTTGTCAATAATAATAAAAAAAAAGTTGTCAATGAAACAAAACAGTTTTGAAGCCTTGCAACTCTTCTGAAAACTTCATAAACTTTGATTCATGACATTTATAAATATTTGGTGCTTCCTCCAGATGTTCTGCAAATTGAAATCCCATGTCAGCGCCCGGGTGATGAGCACACAGGTTTACATGTACAGTAGACTAGAATAGTTAAGAGGAAAAGCCTATTAAGAATTGAAGACAGAGACCTAGTTTTGGATCTCGGTCAGCATCAAAACTGTCAAAGTAATCGTGAACTCCATTCAAGCTGATGGTATGAAAAATGACTCTAAACACAAGTATGTGACTTAACAAAACATCCCAACATATATAATTCCAAATTTATTTTTGGATTTTATGTTTCTACAGCTTAGATTGATCATTTTAAAAAGTCTTGAAATGTGACAGCATTAGTGTGGTGTGCTTGTAGCGATTATACTGGAAGCCAAATTTAGAAACACCAAGGCTAGCAGGAAGAGCAGAAGTGCTTTAGGTTTTGAGATACCGCTATAAACGTTAGAACCAAACACAGCAATATTTGTCATGTTCTCTAAGATCTTTTAAACTTTTTCCATGATTGAAGTTTTTTAAGTCTCTAGATTAATGGCAAACATATAAATTATGGTAATTTCATCTTCCATGAAATAGTCACAATTTCTAGTAAACCTTGATTGGTGTTTATGTGAGTCACATAAACATAGCTACCTAAAAGACCTTTATATTTGAAACTACTGCTTCTGAGTTTTTTCAGACGTGTGGAGGAAACCCCACACGTCCCAAATTTGGGATTGCTGGGGTCAATTCTCATTGGGCCTGGCTTTATTTTGCACTTCTATTGTATTCTGGGTGTGACACAATATTTGTCAACTGCATGAAAATATTTTTATACAATAATCCATTTCTTATGTGGGAGAATTTAGAGAATATGAAAGACATTGTTGTGTTAGCCTAACAGAGTCTTCAACATTCTCAGTCTGGGATCAAAGTTGTAGCAGACAGTAGAGTTGGATGATTATATTGGCTGCCAGCTATTAACAAGTCCATTACCGGTTGTTTTTTTGTTTTTTGACATTTTATTTTAGAGACATAGTATGCACTCACTTGAGGAAAGTAAGAGGAAAACAACCTGTGGAGCCAAACTATTTTCACATCTAATGCGACGATTTAAGGATTTATTCTGACCAAACCAGAGTTGGTGAGTTGGTACTCGCAAAATTAGGTTAATAGGTAGGAACCAAACCAAACAACATACAGTAGCTCCTGAGAAAAACATCAACAGTGTTTTTTGGATATTAATGTTTATTCCACTACCTTTTTGTCCAGCCCAGTAAAGAAGTGCTTGGGGCACGGATGTCTAACTTCTTTTTTTCAGGTCTGCACTCAAATGAAAAATTTACACACAGTGTCCTAACCCAAAGCTCACACTCATGGAAAAATATCGCTACTCTTGTCATGTGGGGAAGCACCAGAATTAGGTCAGGTCGCGGTCGATTCTGCCTCCTGAGTCATGCATAGTTTTAGAGAGCTGCACATCAGCCGTCAGGAGGAAGCAGCGATATCACTCACTACACACAGCGAGATTTTAATAGGCTGAGAATACATTTGTGCTCTGCGTTCAGCATCTCAGCATGACAAGTGTGTAATATGAACAGCTGTCTAAACGAAATTCTTCAAAGCTCCAAATATATTCTATACCTGCTTTCCATATTAAGAAGAAATGATGCTCTTTGGCTAAAAGCAAGTCTTCGAAATGCCGTGACACATTATAACAACTCATTTAAATTCTGTGCTGGGGGGGCGAGGAGAGGGACAGAGGGGATGAAGAGGAAATCAGGAAAAGAAATAAAATAAGACGGAGAGATATAATGGCAGACAGGAGAGAGACTGAGATAATTTTGCAAAATGATGTTGTTCTGAAGTTGCAGTAGCTCCAGTGTCCCTTCCTCCTCCTCTGCTCTGCCTCCCTCAGGTCTAAGAATGAAAACTGAAACATGCTTCAAAGAGCAGCTGGATGGACAAAAAAAAAAAATAAATAAATAATAAAAAAGGCACAACAAAGAGAGGATAGGAAGAAAGGCTCTTTTGAGGAAGTGTGTAAAAAATGAATGTGCTGAATTGGCTGGAGCCATATTTGAATGTGTGGATGTGTATTGTGGAAACCGGTTCCTCAGAGACGATCGTCCCGTCTGGGTTTTGTTTGGATCAGCTTATTGAAACAAACAGAGGAAAGTTCTGACCTCGCAAACAGTTTCACTCAACAGAGTTCCTACAACTTTTCCTAAATCAAGTTTAGGCGCTTTTCAAGCACTTTCAAGGTGTATTTTCAAGCTTTCCCAGCACCTCATAGCTGTGGTAAAGGAGTAAAACAGTAAACGATATACATTAGGGCTGCGACGTACAATTATTTTCATTATTGATTAATCTGTTGCTTATTTTCTGGGCTAATCAATTAGTTGTTTGGTCCATAAAACGGTTAAAGATGTCGATCACTTTTTCTAAAAGTTCTGTTTTGTGATAGGATTCTACAGAGGGGTGACAAATTAAAGCAAAGCACAACAAAGTTTTGTGTTTCAAAATGTGTCACCTGTCTGTAAGTGGACTTGGCATCCTGTAAAACTTTGCTGAGCCAATATAAAACAGTCACTCAAACACTTACTTAGACAAATAGCCTCAGTTTCAATAAAATCCTGATTTTAAGCCCACGCTCACTGAAAGAGCAACGTCCAGGCATGATGAGGTCTGTTAACCTCCGATGTGTAGCCACACGTGCAGAGCGTCAAGTGAGGCTCAAGCTGAGTTGTTTTAATTTTGTTTAATTTATTTTTTTATCTAATAGGAAAACAATGCAGTAAGAGAGTGATTTATTATTAAAGTAATTTGATTACAATTTTAAGCAGTTTCAGGCTATTTATCCAAAATCCAAGGACTTTTTAAACCTTGAAAATGTTGCATTAAAATTCAAGCGTTTTCAAGGATTTCCAGCAGCCGTAAGAAAACCCTGACTCGAGGTCACATCAGTGTATCGGTGCTACTTGTATCTTCACAGGGTAATTTGTTTTGCTCCGTACGTCTTCATTCAGTCTAGTTGGACCTGTTTTTTTTTTGGTTTTTTTTGGTGTCTTGCTTTTGTTAGAATTTTGGAAAAAAAAAACAAGCTTAATTCTGTGATATCTCTTTGAGCAGAACTCTTGATTTATTAATGAGAGAATGCAATTAGCTCCTGGCACTCAGACAAGACTGCTTTGAGCTCTGAGTGAGGGGAGAAAACAAAGCATGAAAACACTGAATCACACAAGCAAATTGCTTATACACACTGTCAGACACGCTAACCAGCACGCGCACACACACACACACACACACACACACACACACACACACACACACACAAACAGGTGTTTTTCGCACACCTGGGAAAAATACCTCATGATTTGACATGCACAGCACACACATCAGTCTAATCACACACACATCAGGTTATTTGCTGTTTTCAGACAGTTTTAATAAGTGGATACTTTGGTCTACGCTCGGATGATTCAAGGCTTTGTTACCAGAGAGTGAGATTGTTTCTGCGTCTGCACTTAGATAGAGTCATTGCACCTAACTGGTACATGGAGCAATCAGAGCCCGTGAAACCCAATTTGCTATGCAGGCCGATCACCACCTGTAGATACTCATCTAATCAGCTCGCTGTGGCTGCTCTGTCTTTAACCACACTGCCCTAGAAACAAACAAGCACCGAAAAGTCTTATCATAGCTGCTGAGTCTCTCAGCATTTTCCCTGCTCATCTTACCTTTGGGCTGCCTTTGTTCATGAAACACCACCAGGTCCAGCGGATTGTTGAGGTGCTCTGCCACCTTGGCCACATCGTGTCCTGTCAGTCGGTTGGCGCTGTAGATTGCTTCATCCTCCAAGTCTGTCCAATATACACGATCCTGGATAGAAAAAACAGGGAGGGTAAAAAATATATATATATATATATATATATACATGAATACATTCTGGAGGCCAAAGCCCTCAACCTCCTTACACATACTTTATTTAATCAGGAAGTCACATTGAGATCCCAATTAAAAGTAACACCTGAGTACAGAGTCAAAAATTAAAACAATACTGATAATAATAATGATTATATCAAAGAAATAGCATAATAAAATAGCAAAGATATGAATATACATTCATTAAGACAACAGCATGAGAAATTATAAATAATATATTCTAAAATAACCTTGATATAGGTATAAAAAGAATAAAAACAATCATATTAAGTTAAAGTCACATTTAAAATCAACTAAAAAAAAATTCTGAATTGCTCTTTTAGTTTTAATGTGTCAAGTTTCATTTTACTCCAAGGCTCGATAGAAATTTTTTTCTCTGTGTCCTGAATTCTATTTTCAACTGTTCCAGAATAAACTACAACTGTCCTAAATGGTGCTTCTTTTTTTCATTATACATAATAAATATTGTTTAATAACAATAACTGCCATTGGAGTTCTTCCACTTCCCAGAACTTACATCTGAATAAAGCATTTAAATGAATTATTATTTAGGTGTTTAGGCTCAATCAGTTTTTATTTTTTCTTCAGTCAGCAGTTGATCACTGGGTAATCAACAAATACATCACTGCAAACAGCAGTGCAAATATGAACCTGTTTCTGATTGGTGCAGGGTGATAGAAATTTACATAGACACACTTTGAACAACTCTCATAGTTAATTTTATTTTAAACACCTTGACAGCGTGTGCTTGACGTAAAGTAGAGTTTGTGCCAGTGACGCCTCACGTTTTTCCAATTTGACCACCAAACGCTTAAAATTATATATAGTCCATGATGCATAAATGTAATAGTTTGATTTGTAACGAAAAGTTTCTCTACTGTCCAAAACTGTCTCCAGGACGAGGGGACGATAGCGAGCGCTGTGATTTTTTGTTTTCTGCAAAAGTCGTTTTTCCAGACTTTAACCCAACAGACTGACATTGTTGCAGAAATTGTTCTGACTGCAGACGAACACAAAGCTGAATGAAAGTTAGTTGTTTTTTTATTTGCGGTACAGTAATTAAAACTCATTTGTGCCCGTTAACTACAATATGCTGCCATTTCCCAAGTGGACATTTACACTGTCTGCATACAAATGCATTTCATTTATTTAGAATAAATTTCATTTCATCTTTAAATATGGTAAACAGCAATCGTCCAAGGAAATCCACTGGGAGGTTTTTTTTTTGATGAAAGAAAAGCACATTCTGCAGTTCGCTGCAGAGATTTACAGTACGACCAACCTAACAATGGCTGTTTGATAAAACTCTCATGCACTTCAGTGTAGCAGTTTTGTTTGTGACAGGGGATTTTATTACTGCCTGGGTGAAAACACTGCCCTGGGATGTTCATTTAATTGCACCAGGTTTCCATGATAGGAGCCCAGATCTCTACTCATCAGCTTCATCAGTGACAAAACTTGATTATATTTTGGTTTGTAGAGTTACTTTATGGGAGAAACACATTTAAAGCAGGTGTTTTATGCTCAGGGTAACTTTAATTCAATTTTTAATTGAAGGCATATGAGAAATGACAGGTTTGAAGGCTAAAATATCATTTATTGAAGAAGGTTAAACACACTGCATTTTAATCAAGGAGAAGTTTGAACAGACTGAATAAGTTATATTGTAGAGAAGACGGTGCTGTTTTAACACTTTGAGCATCCAACACTCAATCTGACAATCAAGTGATGCTGAGCAAATCATACCTTTCTATATATTTTGTTAAAATGTAGTACCTCTCTTTGTATTATGAGAAATCTAAATGGAACTGCTAATTACTAAAATAAAAGATGAGTTGATGAAGCTTGTATTGATGAAAACAAAGTCCTTCCTTTGATAAAGTAACAGGCACACACAACATTAACACTGATACTGACACTGATTTTTAGTCATCTTAATGATTATTTCTATTTAAGAAATTTAATGGAACAGAAGATGATTGACATGTTTTGTTTTTGTTTTACACTGAAGTCAAAATAACACGCCTATCCATCGCACTGTGGATAAACACAATAAGTTTAATAAAACTAGAACAAAAGTGGGCTTTTATGATCAAAGGAGGCAACATATTTTTTTTTTTACTGTGTAAGGACGATGTTCTCCTGAGAAAGACAATTGTTGTAAAAGCTTGAAAACAGGATTTCTCAATGCAGGATGCACCATCTGCCTCTAGGGGTTGTGCGAGAGGAAAAATATAATTGTGGTAATTTTGGTATTCTTGTTACTATTAGGTTACTGTGGTTACTACACATCTCTCTGTCTCTTTCTGTTTCTGAGCCTCTGTATGAGTCATACTCTTTGTTCTTGTGGCAGATCTTGTGTACCTTCATTGGAATTTAATTCAAATTGTTGGAATGTTTATTAACACCTGAATGCACCATCTTCACCATGGCAACATGGGTGACTGGGATGTGAAGCAGTGAGAAAGCAGTGAGACATTTTCTGAGGTTTTCGATTTTCTTACCCGAATTGGAATCTGTTATTTGTGATTTTGTGCTTCATAATACGAAAAGAGCCTTTCTAGCCGAGCCGGTCGAGATCAGACTCGTGTGAGAGTTCTGCTGACGGAGCCGGCCTGCTGGCTCTCAGAACACATGAATGGGATAAAATAGTTCAATCATTCAGAAGGTCCGGAATTTCCAAATCGTACTTGGACCAAATTGACCTAATTCTGACAATAAACAGAGCAATTGCAAGGGTGTCTGTGACACTCAGAAAAATGTATTCACCATTTCACAGCTGCTACTTTTTCAATGTGCACGATAAAAATGCTTTTAGGGCCAGTGTGCCTCATGTGTTATGAAGCTGCAATGCCCAATGTGGCAAATGTACCAAAAGCAATCCCCAATCCTCTTGTGGAGTTGAGTAATAAACAACTCTGTGCCTCTGTTCCTGCAGGCTTGACCACAAGTGTGACTGTTGTCACTCGCAATGTGCTAGAAGAAATTTGCAAACAGTTCAGTTCAACTTTCCAGTGTAGCGCTGCTGGGCACCTTTTTAAATCTCTGTAACTCAGCGGGTGGCGGCGGGCTACAACACCAGGTCCCATTCACAATGAACAGCAGCCTAAAATCAACCATATAAGGACCTGTTGCTGCAACAGTCTGGCAGAAAGAGCAACAACAGCACTAGAAGACATGAGATCCTTGTTGACTACAGGCCTGGGGCCTCATTAGTGAAAAAAAATAATCATGTGCTTGCTTGTTCTTCTTTTCCTATTACAGATTCAATTCCTAAACTCATGGCTGTATCCTATCATCTCATCTTAACTTAGGAAATCATAATTACAACTGATTGATTCTCACTCTGTCATGCCTGTCTCACTTCACTTGTCACTGGATAGCTGCAATATTGGACAATTTGTCCAAATCAATTGTTCAGTTTTAGCTTTGATTAGCTGCAGGAATTAACAGTGATGCTGGAGGAAAGGAAACCATATCTTTTTGAGAGCATTTGGCAAGTTTTATTGCCAATTATTGGCCCATGATTAGGGATTTGAATGGATGCAGCACATCGATCAAATTCCATATTAATCATCTCTGCAGTCGATATATACCCGTTAATGCATGGTCCATGAAATTTTAAGTATCATCATAGGGTTTGAGGAGCCTTTCAATCATAATATTTCTGTTCATGTTGTTTCTCGTCTTCTTTGTCATTTTTTTTGTTTTGTTTTGTTCTTTGTTATTTTGAATATAGGACAGGTTCTACACCATCCTCACTTCTCCTCAAATAGGTTTTTTCCCCCCCTAAATGCAGTTAGATGTTTCTGGAATACCAGACAGGATTTCTGAAGTTCTGAAGGTTTTAAGGCCCCTGGTCATTATTGTCAAAACATAAAGAGTTGCAAAGTTTCCTTGGACATAAAGGAATAAATACTGCCAGCCCCGACCTGTGAGGTCATTCTCTCATCTTTTACTTTTACATCGTTCTTGACTTCTCTTCTCTCTCTCTGTCTCTCTCTGTCTCTCTCTCTGTCTCTCTCTCTCTCTCTCTCGAACTTCTCACAATAACAGGACACGCTGCACAAGTGGCCATGGCACTTGGTTTCCACAGCAACCGCAGATTGCTCTATCTACGCAGATGGACATCAATTAAGAACAACACAGAGACCACAAGAGGGTTAAAAAAAGAAAGAATGAAAAGACAACTGAGGTGAGCGTGAGACGAAGAGATGAAAGAGTGATGACGGCCCTTGTGGGTGTTTCTTTCATTAGGCTGCGGTTGTGTTCACAGTTGTATTTTCTCTTTAAAGGGCAAGTACCTGTAGGGGTACAACCAGATATCTGTCCAGTGTGTGTATAAGTATATATTTGTGTATCGGTGTGTGTAGTTGTGCTAGGTTATCAGCTGACTTAACCTTTCTCTCACCTTCTCCTTTTCCGTCTTTCACTGAGCTATCCCTTCATCTCGCCCTCACTCAGATTCAGATAACCTTTACTCAAATGACAGCGGGACTGAAACAATGAAAGACAAATATCAGCCATGTTGAGAAAACTTTACTCAAATCTATCATCCCATCTCTCCCCATGGATGTCTGTCTCGGTCCGTGTTGGTCTCTGCCTCAGCTTTTCTCTTTCGATTTCTTTGTTGTCAGTCTCTGCATCTGTCACTCTTCCTCACCTTGAAGCTTCAAATAGCAGCAGCAGCAGCAGCAGCGGACCTGAGCGGGTCAGTGCTCTTCATTGTAGAATCAAGGTGAATCTTCCATGTGTCAAAGGATAGACCAGAACTTATGCACATGCACATGCTCTCCTGAACACATGCATCACTTCAGTCAGAGCCGTGTCTGTGTGAGGATGTCAAGGGGATGAGATTACATCTAAATGGATATGAAATCTTTTTGGGGTCAAGGGGAGAACAGCCCTTGATGATTTTGCCATGATTTTGTCTCAGAGGAACCTACTGACAATAGCTGGGGCCTTTTGATTGACACATCTGCCTGATGAGCTTCTGGGGCCTCCTGCCTACTCAGATGTCACGCCAGAACACTACAAATGAAAGCTCAAACAAAGCCAACCCACTCAACTTCTGAAGCGTTTGATTTTTGAGGGTTTGATTTGTAGTCTTTCTTGTATCTGCACGAGTTATGAAAAAATGATGTAGGCCTGGTGTTAAATCTGTGTAGGAATCAAATGATGTTAGGAGACATTTTGTGTTAATCTCCACTAAGCTACAGAGAAATATTAAATCCTGTTACACCCACACAGGTGTTTCCAGTTATTTCAGCTGATTAGACCTCTTATCTGGACTGTGGGTGTGGACAGACAGGACTTGACTGGCATTTTCCTCATTATTCTCTTTAAGCTGTGGTCACACATGCTACAGTCCTCAATATTCACTTCAGCTCTCATTCATTTAATTGATCCCTGTGTGAATGAACTCACAAATCTGTTTTCTGTTTTGGTGTAAGTACCAAGCAGCTCCGGCTGACGTTGACGACCAGTTCACGCTGTTTTCTATCTGATCTATGATCACTCAGTATTTCTTTTCAAGGAATTTGAGGTTTCTTCTGCCCATAAATGCTCTGTTGTGTGATTTCTTCTGTAATCTGTTGATGTTCAAAGCACAATGAACAAAAAACAAACTGGTTTGCAGCATCAGATTTTTTTTTCTCTGATGAAAAGTTGAGCAAGCTTGGTAACTCAGTCAACTTTTTCCCGTCTTGTTTCCTGTTCTTAGATATGCTACATGCTAGGCCCGTCTATGTTGAAAAGACATTGCTAGGCAACCTGTAAAAGCAATACATATTCACATCTAAAGTCAGCTAATGCTAGCATCACACTAGCTAACTTGCAATTTAGCTAGCTTGTGTTAAGATAACATTAGCTAGCTAGTTAGCTAGTGTCTTGCTAAGATTAGCTAACTTTAGATGTGATCCTATTTATTGCCTTACAAGATAAGGACAAAGTTGACCAAGGTACCAACTTTGCTCAACTGTTACTGGGCAACAGAGAGGGCGGGACTTAGGAAGGGTCAATTACAAATATATGGCCCCACCCCCAAAGTTCCTGTACTTTTGTAAAATAGGAACCTTGTGGGAGCGGTTAAATAATGGGTGCATTCAAATACACCTTTTACCATACTACAGTATTTAGAATAGTATTTAGAATCAAATGCAAAATGCCAAAATGTCAGCGTGTCCTGTTGTATCCAGTCACATTTTGCAGTATGCAGGCCAGCACACATTTCTGGCTCTTCTAACACACTATCCTTTGTGCAGCAGATGATGTGTCACATCGACAGAACTGCCAAGAGAGGGCAGACAGATGACAAGTCACTGACGCTGCATTCCTAATTGTACAATTATGCGCTATGGACTGCGATGGGTGTATGAGAATAAGGGTCAAAGTTCAAAGCCCAATGTTCTGATGAAGTAGTATGTCCCAATTGTATGCATACAACTATATTTGTATGGGCAGCTGCACTAAACTGAAAGTATAGGGAAAAAATGTATGATTTGGAACAAAGCTAATATCCCTGTAACTTAATTTAGATTCGGATGTTCCTAGAGTAAAGCAAATACCATAATTTAAAGATTGGATTTAAAACTGCAAACTTTTGCTGTGAAATCAGTTCATTCCATTGGAATCGCAATAATCAGAGGATCCACTTGAGAAGGGGAAATGAACTTTGATGACTTTTGACCCACAAACGCATGTCATTTAGCAACAGAAAGCTGTCGTGACAGTGCTGACCTTTGAGGAGATGGCAAGTCCAAATATACAATAGCTGTGTTGCACCATTCACTTTTATTTAACCTTCCCTGTCAAAGGATGGCTAGCAAGCTACCCAACTGCCCTGCCAGTTTTCACTGCATCAGCAAGCCTCTGGCCCCAACTATTCTGAGTAGTTTGGTGAGCTCATGAAATTTCCAGCACAGCGCCACCCGCCTTCAACCTGAGCAGAGGTCTAATCACATATAATACACAAAAACACCTGCGTGGGTGTGCAGGATCATTGAAGCCTGTTTAAATCCTCCTACGATGTTGAGTTCATAGCAAAAGGACACCATTACTTTCTGCCTGCCTGACTGTGTTTATTTCCATTGTCTTTTTCTTTCAACCTGCACCCCCCTCTCTGCTTCCTCTTCTTCCAAAACTCATCTCATCTCTTCCTCTATCCCCTCTAGTCAAACAAAGAGGGGATAAAGAGTAATGCAATGATACTAAAGCCAGAGAAAGAGAAAACATTACTCTCTGCAAGCCTCTGCCATCTACATTTCCTCAGGGCTTGGTGTCTAGGCAGGGGGTTGACACTGACTGGAAGGGTTTGCATGTGTGTGTCTTTTAATGTGTGTGTTTGGTGGTGGCGTGTTCAGACTTTGATATACAGTGGGAACGCTGTGTCTTTCCTCTGCAGCGTTAAGAAACATTAGCACATCAGTATCGTGTGATATGCTCAGTGACTTTAACATTAACAGTGTGTGTCAATCAGGAATATGAGGCGCTGTACAGGCTACAATACAAGCTTTAAAACCCACATATTTATGAAACCTCATATCTTTTACACGCTCAAAGGAGCTTAGAACTGCAGCTACAGATTATTTTCATTCTGGATTAATCTGTTTATTATTTTATTGACTAATCAATCAGTTGTCTGGACCATAAAATGTCCAGAAAACGATGAAAAATGTTGATCCCAAAGATGATGATGTCATATAATTTTAATGTGTAGATTAAAGATAATTCTTATTTTGTTTTGTTAATTCTGAACATGTCATGTTATATTTAAAGACAGGCACCTATTAACCACTGAAACACTGTGTTACTTCATGCAGGACATGAAACTCAGTCACTTCAGCTGTTAGGAGCCGACAGCCCACTGAATGACTCATCATTTCTAATCAGTCACACACCAATCACAGCCCGTTCTCACAACAAGGCGATCCATTTAAATATGACTCCCTCCTCGATGATCACTGCTACATCAGTTCTTCCAAACTCACTGCTCCATTGCCCCAACCTCAGCCTTACTAATTCAGTGTCCTAACATGGCTCAAAGGTTAAAAGACATTCATGTCTTGTTTAGACACACACATTAAGGGTTTTGCATTATGCTCCTTGATTAGCTCAGAATGCTGCTTGGCTAATCCAGGGAGCATCTTATGAATATATAGCCTTCAGCACCAAGCGTGACTGTATTTTCATCTGTTGTAATAAATACTTAAATTCCTGACTGAATTTGAATCCATTAATCTGCTGTTATTTTTTTCTTAATCAGCCAAACCCCAAAGATATTCAGATCACTTTCATACATTCAAAGTATAAAACAATTGGCCGGTGACCACAGATGAAAATAATCTCATCAGCTAACTCTGGCTTTTTTTTTTTTTTTATGTTGAAATGTAAAATCGAACCTTGCCCTGCAGCAGCACAAAGAGGCCTGAAGCCCTCAGTTTATGCTGAACAAAGAAGTCTGTATGAAGTATGGAAAACAGTTGAAAATGAGAAGAAAGTTCCACTGTCCTCCACAAAGGACGCTGATTATACACGTCTTTATAAATCTTTATATAATATAGTTAGGATTCTCATAAAGAGACCAGAGACCAGAACAGTATTTCTTTATAAATCTGATCACTTAACATTCTTGCTGCCAAAAAATGTCTGCTGTTTTGAAAAGATAGAAGATGTGCTCTGTTGGCCACAACCCCCCTATATGTGTTACATCACTGGAAAGCCCAGCATGTGCTTTAATAAACTATATAGATGTTGTCTGAAATAAAGGCCCTAGTGTCATGTCCCCCACAGAAGACAAATGAATTGCTGCAACAGTTTGGATGGGTCTGTAATCACTGAGTCAGAAGTGGGAAAAATTGGTCTAAATGATAGGATCGTTATTATTTTTTATTAACGTCTAATGTCAATAAATGCTGCACCATTATCTGGTATGGTAAGTTACATAACCAGGCTAAACTGGGTCTGGTTTAACAGTCCCAGGCACTGAGTCAAAAATGTTCCCTTGAACCTCATTTCCCAGATAACACCAAAACTAAATTAAATGGACAAAAACGGTCCATTGTTTCACTTCCCAACTCAACCCAGGCAACTCCAAAGACACAAACTTCCCATTATCGGCCTGTTGGGACCGGGACAATCTGCTGCACCGCTAAAGGATTTTTAATTTGGTCTGTATCGTAAGCAACAGAACAAAGACCAGAAGAGCTGAGGGCTATTAATCTCTGGGGATGAACTTTCAGTGCCTGCCTGAAAACGTTGGTTTTCTTCCTCTCTTTTTTTTTTACACACACACACACACACATTGAGCCACACTCAGCTGGACATGATGGATGTCCCCTCTCCTCTTCCCTTCTCATCATCACAGTGTGTGCATCACAGAGAGGAATGGAGAAAGCACTTCCTACTGTTCACTTTTCACCTCCCTCTTTCTCCTCCTCATCCTCGCTCCCCTCTCCTCTGCCTCTCTTTTCCACCTTCAGCGTCATCTATACTTGATGGCCTCTAACAGACTGACTCACTCCTGCCTCAATAAATACACTCAAATTAGTTTCATCGATTTCTGTACTCTACTGTGACTCTACACCCGTCAGGCCTTGAAAAGATAATGCCTTCACTGGGTTTATCTTGCGTCTATATTTTAAAACATTTCTCTTTTGTTCTCAATCAATCTCTCAGTCAGACAATGTTCCTCTATTGACTTATTTCTCTCAACTTATAAACCTCTGATGCCTCTCTTACCAGCCACTCTGTTGTGTACTCTGAAAACATCAGTATGCTTTTGTTACAATAACAAGGTGTCCTTTGACCTCTTCAACTCCACGGGGATGACCATGTCCTGGGCCGTCTTTCAGAGGCTGTAGTGGGCTCAATTTTAACGCTAGTGAAAATACTCGAATAATATGAAACTGGAGGACCTAAGGAATCCATTGGTACCCATCATGTCATGCTAGCTTGTCAGGAAGTTGGCTGAATAACGCTCTAAATTTAAGCAAAGTTTTGGCGAGTAAAAAACTGGTAGGCAAATTGCAAATGAGTCCACCGACCTCTCATCTCAACATATTTGAATGACATTGTGTTTCATTGGTGCAGAAGAGTCTCCCCCTTACTTTGTGTTCCTCAAAGTCTTGTTGGCTTTCAATAATGTTGTAATTTGGAGGGATTTTTGAACATTCTTATCAATTTTCAAGTGGTCAAAAATGGTACCAAATATGCAATTTGAGACACAGTAACCAAAAACCTGAAAGTTATGTACGTTACCCTACAACAGTTCTACACAAATACAAACACATTTCTTGCTTTTCACTCTTTTTGCTGTTCTAAACCACATTTACAAGAAACACTACACTCAGTTCGCTACATTTTGCACATTTGTCATTGATAAAATCTCTTCTGTTCACATGGAAAATGTTGCCAATCAGAAGGCTCAAACCACAAATCGCACCATCGACTCATCATATGGACAAAAACTGCAAGGTGCAAGGTGAAGTTCTCCCGTGTTGGAGAGCAGTGGATGCCAATGGAGGCAGAGTGAAAGGAGTGAGATTCCAGTCTAGGAGAGCAATTGCCTTTGATGAGATTTAGGTTACTTTGGTTAACCATGTGTTCAATCAGTGCGTGGCCACGAGGGGAGCAGGGCTCAGAGTTCAGCAAAATTCGAGTCGCTTCATTGTGGCTTCATTGGATATATGCTCAATGTACAAGATTGTTGCTGTATTGCTCTAATAATTACAGTATTTTACAAAATTACACATGCATGTTTCACAAAATTGAAGGACAAACATGCCAGAGTTGTGGAGTGTGTTTTATATTTGCATGTGAAAACATATCTAGTATGTATTGTAATGCTGAAAATGCAAAAGCAGCAGCGTAGAAGTGCTCTCTGCACCTCATAGTCCTCCCACTGAGCACATCAATGTTCAGATGCTTCTTAGAAATGTCTAATCATTTGATTCTGTGTGTGTTTTATTTGAAGACAAAATTCCACTTCGAGAGGACATCATGGAGTGTTTGCTTTTGCAAACAGATTTGTGGAGTTTGGGGTTTTGCTTGTGAGTTTTTGTATTTGAGTTTTAAGAAAATGAATGATGCTTTCAGAAAATCTGTGAGCAACTGAAAAAAGACTAAAAATGGAATAAACCAAAAAAGTGTTACAACATCTTACAAAACATAACTTGGAAGACGCCACACACCATCATGTACTTCAGTCGCTTTAAACTGTCAAAATGTGAATAGGCACCTAAACAAAATACAATGTTTATTACAGAAAAACATGACATAGTAATGAGCTACATCTTAAATTACTCCTCAGTTTCCCAGGTTTAAGATGCTGGATATACAAGTCCTACATGACATATGCTCTTGACCTGCTATCCAGGGGTGCAGCGGTAAATACACAGATGAATAAACTGTAGCTTACGCACCTTGTTTCCCCTCATTGATTCATAAAGCTGACTGAAAATAGATAAGTAAACTTTCAGCCTCATTTCAAAGAGGTGGATAAACTGAGTTTATTTGGGTTCACCCCTCACTGCGCCCCCACTGCTATCTCCCCTAAGATCTCTCTGGAGTATTCATCTTGATGAAGTATTCATCAAGACCGTACATGCATTTATTCTGCTGTATTTTCAGTCCTCCGCCTCTGATAAGGAAGTTATTCAAATATGAAAAAACTAGCTATAAATAACACCATAACAGCAATAAACTCGTGTCCGTTGCTTAAATTTGGCTCACTGAGAGTCTAGAAATACACCGCCAAGATGAAAATCAACAAACAAGATATGAAAGTCACCCACGCGACAGAGATAAGTGAGGACGGACCTATTTTTCTGTGTGTATCTACCTTTGGAGGTGAAATAAGGACGTGAGCACCTTGTTTGCCTTTCAGGGAGACGCCTCCTACAAACACTGCCAAGTGTGATCAATGCCAAGTCCCAAAGTGGGGAAATGAAAATAAACATATATTTATGCTGCATTTCAAGGTGATCATCCCCTTATTTTCTTTTAATATTGTGCTCAGCTTTGTCGGTGCTGTTCAGGCAAGCTGGTTTGAAATCAATTTTACCCACATGCCAGAATTAGTTGTATTTATTTGAATGTTTCTATTAGTCTGATATTTTCTCGGATTAAAATACTTCATATGTAGCTGAACAAAAGGGGTTTTGCATATATTTTTATGAGGCAAAAACCTTGCAGATCTCAAGGGCTAAAATGTTAGACTGTGCTTGACTCCAGGTGGAAACCTTTAATACCCACAACTAGATGTTCAGCTACTTAAGAGAATCTTCATTAATGAAGACAAATAGCAAATTATACTTTGCAGGAATTTAGCAATAGTCTGCAACTTGCTCTTCACAACATGCCTCCATGGATTAAAGTTATTGGTAGTTAATGGTCTAACTCACAAGTTCTTCTTCTTGTACACTGTAAAGAAATAACCCACACACCGAGAGATTTAAAGATCCCCGATATTGTTTGGATTGATTCTGTGTCCGTAATTTGATTCTGTACCTCGAACACGGTGAGGGCAAAAGGGTGTCCCAGGTGGTGATGGGAGGACAGCAGCACTTTGCGATTGTCTCCGTTCAGATCCACGCTGGACAGCAGGTGCAGCTTGGAGTCCACCCAATAGAGACGTCTGTTTGACAAGTCTGAGAAGATGGAGGAGGAAGAGAGAGAGAGAGAGAACAAAACCAAGGATGAGGAGAGAAAAGAAGGAGGGAGAAGGAGACGAACGGAGAGAGTGAGGTCATTCCAAGAGAAAAGGCCCGGGGTGAGAGGTATATGAATGTAATGGCCCAGTAGCTACACCATCAATCTTCTTTGACGTGACGGCTGAGGCTCTGCGCTGAGAAAACACAGATGTGATTGTAATATTGCCGGTTGACTTCTTTGCTGGGGAAAAATATGTGACCTTGAGCAAATTGATTAGTCTTGCTGGACTTCCTTTCAAGGAACACATTGCTGTTTTACAATTCTATCGCCACGTAATCGGCCCCCAGTACTGTTTACTTTAGGGCCCAATTTTGTGCTCTGGCTGTGGGCCAGAAACTAATACTGTGTTTGACCTGAAATTTTACAGATTCCATCAAATCTGACAGCAAGGAACATAATCCAAGTATGACTTTGCTATTACCAGTTGTGCATGAATAGCCTGAGGAAGTTGTTTTCATATTGAACATTTTTAATAAATAATTTCCTTTATACATTTCTGCAAAGTGGAAAACAGTGCTACAGGATAAAAAAATCTTGCTTGCTACCTATTAAAGGAGCAATATGTAACACCCTAGCATTCAAAAATGAGCAGTCCAAATGAGCTGGAGCCACAGACAGCATATTGGATAGGTGGAATCCCTGTTTAACATACTGTGTATGATTGACGCGAGCTTTTTCCCCTCCCTCCTCAGACTTGAAGCTCAGGCAGTTTGCCTGCAGGCCACAGGGACACCGAACACGAGCAAAAGACAAGTACAACAATATCCTTTGACAGTGACAAATGATCAGCTGTTTATTTGTCTGTTGATATAAGTTAAGCCCGTTATCCTGAAAACAAAAGCCTGCCGCTCTGAAAATACACACTCTGGACTTGACTCAGAAACAAAATGATGCTTAGTCACTTAAACAAGGTCCACTTAAAAAGAACAATATATGTTTAAGTATACACTATAATTAGGATATTTTCACTGCTTTACTTTGCCACCAGAAAGCCTTTTCTAACAGGAAACCACAGTCATACAAGCCAAATATCGTTCTCCCCAAACCAACCAAACTCCAAAGACGGAATCCATAATTTTATCTCGCAGTACATGTGAACTGCTTTTCAACCACTGCCGCCATATGTTAGTTTGTTTGTGTTATTGTGTGACTTTGAGGTTTTAAAAGGTTAGTTTGGAATCATTCAAAATCACACAGTGAGACAAACAAACCCAAAGACGGAGGCAGCAGTAGACCAGCAACTCCTGTTTTCTGCGAGATAAAATGACTGATTTCACCTACAGAGTTAGGTTGGTTTGGAGAGAGCGATATTTTGCTTATATAACAGCAGTTTCCTGTTGCAAAAGGCTGTCTGATGGCAAAGTAAAGCAGTGAAAATATTTTAAATATAGTGAACATTTGAACTGAAAGTGATTTTTTTAAGTGGCTAGAATATATTTTGCTGCTGACCACAATCACTGTGGATCATTACTTAATTTCAGTGCTGGTGCTCCTCACCGCTTCTCCAAACTGGGGGTGTGGTGACTGGCATCTGCTATAATTACCTCATAACACCCCACTTTGGAAAATCTGACTATTCCTTTGACATAAATTTAAAAAATCCAGACTGGTACAATAATGGCTGTAACAACACAGTGATTTCCCTTTTAATATGGTAAGGAAGCACAAAAACAGGCAACAAGTCAGCCAAGTGAAGTTAAGAAGGAACAAATTTAACATGATCTTTCCAAAAAACCACAAGTCTATTTTAATTCACAGCTTCACTTCACCTGACTCAATCACCTGCTCTGTTCACTGCTCTGTGTGAAATCAATGACCGAGGGGAAAAAAAATCCTCCCCTTCTTCCACAGAAGTATAGTGCAAGTCCAGCCAACTCTCTCATTCGCCTTACTCTAAAAAATAATTTGTTTTCATACAGATGTAGTGACACCTCAATTCCACCGAGTGTGGCAAACTGTGTGGCTCTCTTTCTCCTCAGGCAAGGGCAGCAGAGAAAAATTGGCTATCGCCGCGGAGGGAGTCGAAAGGGATGACGGGAGGTACTGACGGCACAGAGCGTCTGGCTTATTAATTCGGAGGCCCGTGTTCGGCGGCTTGATTGATGAGAGCCAGACACAAACTGAGCCATAACAATAAGAGCTACTCAGGGGTTGCAGCACCGCTAGACTGTTTTCTTCTCTCAGCTCCGGCTGTTTGTCTCTCTGTTTCTTTCCTTTTCTGCATCTCCATTATTGTCTCTCTGTGATGACTTTACTCAAACATTTTTTTTTTCTTTTCTAAAGCAATATCAGAATTATAACTTTTATTTATAAAACTGCTTTCAGAGCTCTTCAATGAGCCTTGCATGTTCAAAGCATGTTTTCTGTCCTTCCTTACCGAGGGTGATTCCATTGGGCCACTCAATGTGTTCTGACACCAGAACCTGTCGGTCCACACCGTTCAGCCCAGACTTCTCAATTTTGGCTTGACCTCCCCAGTCTGACCAGTACATAAACCTGTGGAAACACACATCGACCAGTTAGACATCCACGGGTAAAACTCAGTCTCTGTCTTTATCTCATTTTCTCTCCCAAATCAAACGGCTTAACTTCTGAGGAAGGCCTCAGAGACACTGCAGAAAAGCAGATGCTGTGCAAAACAGCAGGTACAGGAAACTTGGACCACAGTTAAATGTGTGTGTCCATGAAAGCTTGGCTTCATCTGCATGTGTTTTATGCTTTGTAACTTTGTAGAGTTGTGAAAGGAGTCCTTTGGGGAACTCAAAACATCCCACAGAAAGACAGAGAGGCAGACAGAGGAGACAAGAGTCACACTGTATCTCCAAATAATTACAAAAGCTTTGATGATAAACTGCAATAAAATTCCTGACAATTAGAATTACAGTTTCTAAATGAATTATCATTAACACCATGTTTGATTGCCGTGCTTTGAAAAACTTTCAGTAAATCCTGTCCAGCATCAACTTAAGTTAGCATCAGTCACTCAGGCGCAGCAGCAACATGGGTTTGTTTAGTGTTCATGGCAGAAGAGAATAGATAGTGCAGAAACATTTTGCTTAGTTTGTCATTATTCAACAATATCCTTTTGTTTTGGCTTTGGTTTTTGTATTGTATATACTGTCATTGTTTTCATTGTTTAATGGCCTATGAGACTTAATATGTTTGTACCTGTGAAACTGCTATCTGCAAATGAGACATGGTAATGTGTTTACATATCACTTATTTTATTATTTCCTGTTTCACTGGCCAATGCTTGTGCCTATGAGACTTCATTATTATTAATGCATTCATTATATGTAATGTTTTGTCTTTTATCTGGACCTTGAGTCAATTATAAAGTTTGTGGTATGGAGTTCAAACAACAACATAAAACTTGGGGAAATAATTTTAGTGTGTATCAGTACTTATAACAGTACTTATAACTGAAATCATTTTGGTCTCTATAATCCTAAAATAAAATGTTCATTCTGTTTCATCTCTCATTTCTGGATATTTATGGGATCATGACCATGTTTGATCTCATAAACACTCAACAATGAGCCAGTACAGCTGATTTGACATTTCAGACTTCACCAAACACATTTAAAGGTCTGTTCTGATGCATTTATTAGTTTCTGACTCTGGGAAAGTGGGAAAAAACTTCCCAAATAATGTATCTCTGAAGGCCCTTTAACCAAATCACACGCATTCAGGCTATTCTATGTGGTCTCTTTTTGATAACTAATTTTCCCCTGAAAATGTAGGGAGCCCCCCCGAGGAGACCCACTTCCCATTTTCAAAACCTCTAGTGGAGTAAAAACGTTTTGAGCCTACTTTTTCACAAAATTTATTTCCCTATAAAATCAATGGCTTCTCCTCTATCCAGACATCGACAATGATGCCCACGGGCTTGTCCGCCACCCTCCCATTCTTGCTCCCTTCTTCCTACCCTTCCAGCCTCCGTCATTCCCTTCCCTTCTTGACTTCTTTGCCATCTTGTCATGCTATGTCCATCTGTTCAAAACTCCCCCCATCAACACTCAAACTTCTCCCACTCACCCTTGGTGTGGATCCACGGCGATGGCCCGCGGCTCGCTCAGCTCAGTGGCTATCAGCACCTTTCTCTTCCTGCCGTCTCCCGAGGCGACGGAGATGCTCTTGTTGCCCGAGTCGGTCCAGTAGATGTTCTTGTGGACCCAGTCGACGGCCAGGCCCTCGGGGGAGTGGAGTGAGTCGATGAGAGTAATTTGCTGGGACGAGTCACTGGCCTTGTTGATGTAAGCACTGGTGGATCATAAAGAAGAGATGTGTCAGTCAGCGTTGTGAATATTAGGAAATACCCAATAAATTAGTAACAAGGAAAAAAGATAGAAGAGAGAAACATTAGGGTTGAGGTGATTGCAGATGGCTGACAATCATCAGCCACTGAGCTCTTCACAGGGCCATACTGGGAGAGAAAATAAAAAGAAACTGTCACTGCTGGTCATTGCACTAACATTACATATCCATGAAAATAGATCGCGAATATTCACACATATCGAAGGAGAACCTTCAATCACTCTTCCGCTACTGGTTTTAACACACAACCTCACATCACCCCTATCCTGGCTTCGCTGTATTGGCTCCCTGTGTGTTTGAGAATTGATTTTAAGATTTTACGGATCACTTTTAAAGCCCATCTGGGTCTGGCTGTACCTTTGCCATCAGGGCACCTCGGCTTTGGGAAAGTCTGCCTGAAGAGATAAGGCTTGACAATTAGTGACATCTTAAAACTCATTTTTATAGACTTTTATGTGATGTCATCATTGTAATGTTTTATTTCTATATATTTACACCGACATTATGCAGTGTTGTCTTTTTATCCCTCTATTCTTTTGTTTCTAAAAGAACAGGCTTTATAGTTCTTATAGTTCTTATCTTTTATAGTTCTGGCCTGTTTCTTCAGTGTTTTTGTGTCTTTTGCTCTGTGTTACAATCTAACCTCAATTTTAGCTGAGTTTTATCCACTTTTTGTTTGTTCTACTGCTTTGCTGTTGTTATATTATAGCTCTTGCTTTTCTTGTCAAAGCACTTTACTCTTGTTTTTCAAGGTGCTATATATATAAGACTGTTTTTCTTTCAATTGCTCATTTGTTACTTGCGCTATTGTTTACTTAGCTTTGACTCCTCAGCATAGCTAGCTGGCTAACTATGGTTAAAACTTCTTTTGGTGAACACAACTAATGTACGGACATGTGGTGCAGAAATGAAGACTTCAGCATCAGCAGTGTCTGGCTGCTGCAGGCTCATTGATCCACTTCGACGGGGGAAGACTGAAGGAGCATGACAGCCGACTGATAAGCCTTAACTGATTAAGGTATCGCAAATGTTTAGGTTCAAGCAAGGTCACAAAATAATTATTAGACAAACACTGGCTTGTTTAAGTGGACATGAAATCATTCAATCTTGTCAAAATTGTAGTTAAAAGTGCAGTGTTGTCTATGGGATGATCTGTTTGCCAAAACAGCATCGCCGCGCCCCCTATTGGAGGATAGAAAAGTATCAGTATGTGCCGGTCTGATGTATGGGACAGCCAGTCCCACCCACCCCACAACAACAACATCATCATCATCATCATCATCCATCAGCGATGTTTTTCTGTGACACTGTCATATGCCAATTTGGCTGTCATTGCCCAACCACGGGAGACGAAAGACTGATCCATCACAGAAGTTGTGCTTTGCTGGATTTGTTGCCATCTATTCTGCTCTCCTTTTCTTGTGGAGAAAGACTTGAGCGTACTATCTGCCTCAGATAGCTAGTTGCACATGCTAGGGAACAGGTAATCTTTACTCTAGATAACGTTATGTCACGGGCACCCAAACCTGACACCTTTATAACACTTCAGGCCTCTCACCAAACAGCACCTCCTGGGGAGAAAGAGTCCTTGTCCTTTTCTATCAGCAGCCTGCAGAACAACTTGTTTCTTTCTCTGTTTTTGTCACTCTGTCTATGTCTCCTGTCTTCTCAACCTTGCTCCATTTTCTTCTTACATCCCAGTCTGTCCACTTGAGTGTCCCCGTTTCTGCTTTTCTCTCCTCCCTTCCTTCCTCAATATCTTCACACGTGGCACATGATTGTCTTCACTACACGAGGGCTTTAAAACAAGACAATACAAGACAACCTTGTTAAAAGGTCGGGAAATGCAGCGTCCCAAGTTTACACCCCGTCGCCACATGCTAGCAAAAGCGTACAGGAACAAAGCGCAGATGGGAGGAGCAGTTTAACTAAAGGAGAAGGCTGGTGAGGTAGGTGGAGCAAGAGATCAGGTAGAGATGGATGAGCCAGACACTCGGAAGCAGACTGTGTTGTTAATTGGCTGTGTTACTGTTTGCCACTGCAGACGTCTTCATCTACTGAGGGAAAGCTACCCTGCTGCTGTCTTGCGATAGATAATCCACAGCTTCTCTCGTGTCCCAGGCTTTGTAACATGGATCCAACACCTGTCTCTCACTCAGGGAGCAAATTAAAATGATGGCTGAAGCAAAGGGGATGTCACTGAGGTCCTTCGACTTATTGGTGCAACAGTGGTCTAATCAGGAACTGTAGATTAGAAGCAGCTGTAGGAGAAATATATAATTTACACAGATTTACACAAACTTGTTACAACTTACCTTCTATAATATTCCTTGTCCAATAGAACAAATATTTCAGAATTTGTCTTTACAGAGTTATGTATAGAATCTGATGATATCATGTATAAAATGTTATAATTACTCCATCATTACTCATTTTATTAATATATACTTTCACAGAGTATTGGTATTTTTCACTGAGTCTTCTTGCAAACTTTCAGACAGATTGCGACAAACAGGTTGCGGGGATGAATAGAGGGCAGACTGGAGTCAGGAATAAGACAGAGACTGATGAGTCTAAGACCACTGAGCAGATTGCATCTTTAATTGGCTGTATTACTGTTTGCAACAGACATCTCCATCACGGGGAGAAGTTAACAAGTCATCGACCCGTAGCTTGCTAATAACTATGAATTAGCCTGAAAAACCACACCGTCACAGTCCGGGACAATGAGGAGGAATCACTTTCAAATGCACAGCTATTTCCAATTGAAAAAATGCTCATTATCAGAGGAAAAAGTACTCCACTGGAAAATAAGATGCTGATTGCAAGGTGATTGCCCGTAACAATCAGTAAGGAGTAACGTGTGCACAAGTTGTTGTAGCAGGTGCTTGGAGCAGTTAACTTGTTTTTCACAAAGATCGAAGACATCTGTTGAAAACCTGTCATTTCTGTTAGTTTAAGGCACACTATGTAAAGTCTGCCATAGACGTAGTTAGATGATGTTGTGAACTAGTGTGGGATCATGGGAGTTGTTGTCTTAAAAAATCTATCTGACGAGACTCAGGCAGAAATCATGTTCAGATGATGTAATGCACAACCCCAATTCAAATTCCAAAAAAAGCTGGAACGTGCAAATAAAAACAGGATGGAATGATTTGCTCTATGAAGGAAGATTACTTCACCATTCTTTAAGGCAGAATTGCTGTTTGTGTTGCTGTTTGTAAATGCATTTGATTGGTGAGTCACCAAACAATCAAATAATGACAAAATAAGAAGGTACAGGTGAAGAGCGGGGTCTGCAGGCACTGTTTTGGGGAAATTCCTGCAAAGTTTGCATTTAATATTGCCAACGGATTGGTCAATTGCCTTTCAAACCACGAGGAAAACTGTAAAATATGCACCAGAAATGCACACCAGGCTTGTATAAACTGCTGATTAAATCAGGAATTTGAGCAGCAATTTCAAGTTTTCTGAAACCAGATCCTCAAGAATATCAAAAAAGACACCTGAATGTACGACAGGTGCGTCTGAGGAAGATTCAACTATAAGTATACTTGATGAAGGTCGTCCAGACTAAAACGTCTGACATTTAATAAATCAGCAGAAAGCGAGACAGTGTGCGGGATTCTTTCTAGTTTTCTCCTAGTTGAGATCTGGAACCAGGCAACGTGGAGAGTGAAGAAACAGACTGGAAAAATGTAAATGCATATTTAGTAGTCGTGACACAGCAGATTTGTAGCATTGTGACTTTTAAGAAGTCTGGGGATTTTAAAATGATGCTCATGTACAACAGAAAAACATAATCAATCAAAATAATCAACAGTAGCAGATTTTCTAAAATGTCCTTGCATACTGAGAGTTTCAAAGTGTATGACTGTCCTGTGAAATTATATTTCTGTCCTGCAACACAAAATAAGCAGCATAAATGCACTGAGGCGATGGGATACTTTTATGCTTGTGTGTATAAAAATATAAAGCTTTTGAGCAGCAAACACAACCAAGAACAACTCCAATTAGATTTAACCTCATAAATTCACTTGTTGCCGGACATTTAAAATGTATGTGTGTTTGTTTATTGCTGCTTCCAGAGTCGAGTTCATCATGAAGAATGAGTTCATTTGTCCTTTCTCTGCCACAAGCCCTTGAGTGTATCACCGAGTTTGTGTGGTGCTATATCGATGTGTGTGTGTGTGTGTGTATATGGAGATGAGTAATGGCGGTGATTATTGTGGCAGTGAAATTAGAGAGAGCATATGGCTCAGCTGAGATGATAGAAGGCCCCTCCCACTACCTGCCAGCCATCAGGGTGACACACACACACACACACACACACACACACATACGGAAGATCAAAGTAATGATATACCTACTGTATGTGTAATTGTGTGTGTGCACATATTGTACGCGTGTGAAGGGCAAACAACTCCACCTTCTACTGTCAGACAGATGACACAGCCCTCCAGGTGTGACTGATACACACACACACACACACACACACACACACACACACACACACACACACACACACACACACACACACACACACACTCACTCACACAGCCTCCAGGTGTGTCTGTTCCGCTACCAGAAGGTGTGACAGGTTGAAGCAGACAAGATGGATGGATAGAGGAGAAACAGAGTGACAGAAAGGCTGAAGAACGAGGAGGGAGCATTATCCAAACTCCCAAAGTCATTCATGCTTTTATACAGTTCATTCCTGGTCCAAATACACAAACAAGTACTTTCCTTTTCAATTCTGAGATGTTTGCATGTCCAACTTGTATCACGTTCGATGGTAAATATCAAACAAATCATATGTTCTGTCCTTTGCATGTACCTGTATATTTTACGATGATACAGATCACACCAGAACATCTTGTTGGTGGACACGTCGACATCCAGGGCCACTGCATTCTTCAGCGTGGGAACCACTTGTGCGTATTCGCTCTTCAGCAGGTCAATGCGACGGATCTCATGACGGTTGGTGAACATCAGGTACGGACTCTTTCCTGATAGAAAAAGACATTGTTATCACAATCACACATGAGCAGGTATCTTTAAAAAAACATTTTGCTGCATTTATTTGCTACTTGACATTGACAAATTTGATCAGAGAGGCTACAAAGCTCAGGAGGTGGGTGGAGACCCTCAACAGCCATTAACCTACTACTGCAACCCAAAATGAGTACATGTATCATTCACAACCTGCTCTATACTAGACATGGACCATTTGCAATCCTGTCAATCATAAGTATGTTAGTGTATATGTGTCAACGCAACATATCTCGACCTTGACATTGATACATCAATTATAGCACGTCTCAAACCTGAGCTTGCAAGGTGGAGCTGCATATCTGCATCTTTGCTTATGTACAACCCACACTGTTCCTGAGCCTGAGACAAGGTGACATTGACTTTATGCCAGTGCTGCTCACAGGCTGAACAGCTCGATGTAGTTACACACCGTCATGTGTTACCAGGTCAACAAGACCTGAATTTGGACCGATTATTGATAATAAATAAGTTTGTTCTGCAACATTGTAATTACATTTAGAAACATCATCAGTGTTAATCAGTGATGTGACATGACATCACTCATTGGACTCATTAACCATATTTTACAGAGACCTCAAAAATAGGAAGGATTTCAATATCAAGCAATTTGAGTTTCAGAGACTCCCTTCTTTCTGGGGACTTTTGAAGAATGAAAATAAGAAAATAACACTATAAAAGTATGAAGTACAAGTGTTAAGTACACGGCAAGTATTAATTGCATTAACAGGTTGTAATGATGACAAGAAGAAAGGTGTGAAAATCTGTCAGAACTTGGGAGAAATACATCAAAAATTAGGATCCTAGGGGAAATAGGGAGATGGCAATGAAAAGCAGGAGCCTTCTGGAAAAATCGGAGAGTTGGCAAGTATGCACCACATGCACATCGCAGCCATTTTCCTCCAACGTCACCCTCAGAGGGAAGCTCAAATGTTGTTCTGCTGTGTTTACGGTTCTTAGTCATGTAAATGTATAGAATCTGACAAATTGTTGTCATTTCTTCACTTCCTGATTGATCAGCAACTGAAAAAAACAATGGATTGTGAAAATCCAGAGGGAAATTGGACTATATTTCAAGCTAAAATCACATTTTTAGTAACCCAGTCAACAGTTAACATTAGCAGTACAACACTTCAGCTTCCCACCCTGAGGGAGAAAAATGACCACCATGTATATATGTTGAATCGTCCAATAAATTCAAAATTCTGTTCAACTAACTAATGACATTTGTACACATATTTTATGTTGGCTTTATATGCATTTGCTTTGTCCACTTTGGCTGTGATGAAGACATCATAGTGTGCATCAGTGTGTTCCCGTCCAGCTTTGTTTTCTGACATGTAGTTCAGCGCTAGTGTTAAAACCTACACATTCTGTTGTCTACAAAGTTACCGTGGGTGGTGTTAAGTTGTTGATTCTTATTCCCAGGAGGGACCATAATGTAAGACATCATAAAGTAAGAGGTCTTGTTTTGCATTTGTACTATTTAGGCCCTCAAAGCATGTATTTTTGATGATGTGAGCATAAATAAATCATCCAAATAAACCATTTAAAAGGAAAATATATTCTGTACACACACACACACACACACACACACACACATACACAGACTTCTTTTCGGTCCACATAATGCTGCTCACTTAATTATTCACACAATCATGCTCTGCAGAAAAGTACCACATGCATTATGTGAGGTGGCTCAAACTGAAAGCAAGGAAGGCTTAAAAAGGACACATCCATTTACAGAGCATTGTCTTTTGAATGTGTGTATATGAGTGTGTGTCCTGCTGCTGGATGAAGTAATGGAGCTGGATATGCATGCGGATAAAGCAGCCCCAAAACTAGACCTGACACACGGTGCTATTTTTAGCACACCATCATGTCAAAAGTGTGTTTCTGGGTTCTCTTCCTCCTCAGGTGCGTACAGTACGCGCTGTTCGCTGGCACATCACTTACCTGGGGCACAATTTTCAGCATGCTGAAGGTGAGCATGACTCAAGCATTTGAATAATTCTCATGCAGTCGACAAGGTCAGCTTCATCTTTAGTACACACAGACACGAAAAATATTGTTTGTACACACGCCTGCATCCTGAATTTTCACCTCTTGTACAAACTGTTTATACACTCCCAAATCATTGAAATGTAACCAAATTTACCATCTATATAATTCATCAAACTTCTCCCCGATAATCAACAGTTGCAAAAGCAGGGTCGGTATTGTTTTCACAGCAAAATGTGGTCTGACTGTAGACAGAACTATCGGAAGTGGTTTTGAGTGCTCTCCCAGTTGTTCATTTATTTGTGTCAATGTGATGATGTCAGAATCGCACAAGATAGAGTCACAAAACTTTACAGGTGCGTAGTTGAGATCTAAATGAAGGCCTCGTTCAAAGATTCATATCACCTAAGCAAGGCTGCCAGGATTAGAGGAGTAGGAAGTAAGGAAGGGGGCTGTTAGTGCCCCACTTTATGCCCCTGGCTCACATTCGTTTAAAGTTGTGGATCACTATATCCTTGTTTCGATAATTCCCGTCCATTCTAACCCCCGTCTCGACCGCTAGCAAGTCTGCCTCATTTTTCACTTCTGACGCAAGAGAAATGCTCTCATCTTAATCTCTGCAGCTGTCTGCACCAGCTCAGTACGTCTCACATCACCCCTGCTTCTGGCAGGTGTAAACGTGACCTGAAACATTATTTACATGTGGAAATATGAGGCTGGAACCTGGTAAAAAAAAAAAAAAGGCACTGAAAACGGGAACTTCTTGAATGCTTTCTGCTGTATTCGTTCATGGACAAAATGTACATTTACTGCCACTATACAACTCTGCTGCTAAACTTTAAACCCCCAGCTCTGTTCGCAAACACGTCTGCTCTGAGCACAGCCACCAGCACTCTCTTTTTTTGCTCATCCACACCCACTGCTCACACACACACTGCAGTGTTTTGAAATGCGCGGACCATATGGAGCCCATATAGACTGATGCTTCAGTGTGGCATGAATGCTGTCATCATGCAAGCCTGATGCTGACATGACGTTGGCGGCCTAGACAAGGGGTAAGACGACAGGTAAAAATTCAGCTTGTGAGTCTGTGTGTGTTTATCTTATGCAACCTTGGAAAAATGTGGTCCTGGAGACACCGACTGTAGCAGAAACTACGACAGAGGCAGATTTGTCTCATGAAAGCTAAGAGTAATAATGTCATACTAATGACTACTGAGGTCTCATGGGTCAGACTAACAACATGAAGTTGCTGCACAGCTGTTGTGATCCCATCACAAGATGGTCTCTAGTTTCATTTTATTGTTTATTTTTTTCCACTGTACTGTTTTGTCCTGGATTTCTCTCTGTCTGCCTGTTTCCCTCTCTATCTTTGACATAAATACCCACCCATCTCATTTTCTAGCTTCTTTCCTTCATCCTCACTTCTCTCCTCTATCTGTCATGCTGCTCTCCACTCCACACAATGTCCAGTAAAGCGGAAATGCTGCGTAAAGAGGCAAAGTTGGACAACAGTCACACTGACGCGTGCACACACACACACAGAGCCAACCATCCCTCAATAGGTTTCCTCAACCTCGGTTTAATACGGGCGACTGCACAGGGAGAAAATATTACATCTCTACTACTGTTTGGATCCAATCATTTTCCTCTGACTACAGGGTGTGTAACCATCAATTTCACCTGCTGAGAGAGAGGGGGAGAGAGAGAGATAGAGGAAGGAAGAGGAATGGAGCAAGACAGAGACAGCCACAAGCAAATGTGATGGATGCAGGTAGAATCATGGAGAAATGAAGAGTAAGAGGATGTAATTAAGGGAGGAAGCAAGAAGGAAAAGACATCAACTGATCAGCCACAGCAGGGGAAACAAAGTCAGGTGGGTAGAGTGAAAAAGAGAAAAGTGAGGATGACAGGATGAGAAAAAGGGAGTAAGAATATTTTGGAGTGCGTATAATAAAGACAGAGACAGATCTAACTTCTCTTTCATCAATCCTCCTGACTCACATTTTCAAGACAACATCTCTTATCCCTCATCACTGTTGTCGCAGCAATATGTCCTCCTCAAGGCAGAAAAAGCTGAGTCACTGTTTTCTTCAGGCCACGGCACTACAGAGATGTCATCAAAAAGTGCTGTATTATCTCTCCTCAATAGGTTCCAGCAGAGCAACAGTCGGCTTTCTTAACAAGAACAGAGTCCCCTAGATATATTTTAATCTGTGCTGCCAGTTCGGGGCCGCTCTGCCCCGTTAGCCAATTAAGATAATGCAGGCAAAAGATAAATACGGGCTGGGGAAATGCCGTCTGGCACTGCAGAAGCATTGATTTGACTCTCACCAAAGCAGATGTTTATGTTGTGAAGATATGCAAAGTAAGAGTGGAAAAAATCCAACATAAAGAGAGACGAAAAGGTCAGACAGAAAGGTATGAAATTCTGCAGGATGATGGGGATGTGCAGCTGCATCCAGCGTGAGTGGACAGACACTAGATGAGGTTATTAGGATGATGTTATGTCTGGAAGAAGACACACATGTTGAGGTCGGCCATGCTCATTAAGACATACAGACCATGGTATATAATGATGAATAGACCTTCTCTCAAAAACTTGCTCCAAATGTCAAAAAGTCACCTACTCGTCCTCATGACAGAGCAAGTTATATAATGATCATTATTTCTGTGGTGGTCAGAGTCTCTGAGAAAAAATGCAGCATTTTCTTCTAATGAAAGTAAACATTTCTTTTCTTTTGTGTATCTGACTTTCAAAGGGACTAAATCCAAATACAATATTCAGCCTCATTAGATGTCAGCACACAACTATTTGCTATTCAAAGTTATAATAGAATAATGGTGTCCTGTGCATGTCCCTCTTGATCTCCCCCGCATCTGTTTTCCACACGGCAGCCTGGTGAACAACTTCATTATGCTACAATAGCACATGAAAATATGTTTCTGAGAAATGGGCTATGCAGTAACAGTTTGATCTGAGTTTCAGGGGTCTCTGTCAAAAAGGGGACCCTAGATTTGTTAAACTTTCACAGGATTTGCATGTGTTGTTTGTTAATTTGTGCACATTGTCAGAAAAAGAGTTTGGGGAAGATCGTAGTTTGTTTGGATGCACTGGATACAATTTTTCAGGCTTAACAGTTAAACAGTCACTAGATTATGTTTCTGGAAAAATTTAGGTGAGAAACAGGCAACGTAGGACGATAATCTTGATCTGTATTTGATCAGGATGTGGTGGATCAGGTATGCATTAAATTTGGTCTGAGATGCTGGTGGTGAACTCTAGAGCAAAAGTGGTACCCAGAATGTTTGAAGCTGGGACCATTACAAAGCTTGACAGGTTGCTGAAGGAATAAAAGACTGGATGATAAATACATACTTACAAATTTGTGTTCTAGATTAATATTACCAATATTCCAAAAGGCAGACAGAATAAAATGTTATGTGCTCGTCCATTAAAAGCCTAAAACTGCAGGAAGAACTTCTGTGATGAGGTTTGACAGTATTCCACGGCATCTTTGGTCCCATGGCAAAATCTTTTGACAATGGGGAAAATCTGACCACTGCTTTAAACCCATTTTGAAAAGTGTGTGCTCAAACTGTCAAGCATGGCACAAACTGCTCTTGGTACTGTTGTTAAGCCTGCAGTACAGTGTATATGAGAGAGAGAGAACAAGGAACAGGAGAAGGAAACAAGAGCAAGAAAAAAAGAATACAGAAAGCAAGACTTTGGTCCACAGGCAGTTTGTAAATTTCCTCTGCATCAGTGTGACAGTGTCTCCTGCCTGCAGTTTGTGTGTACCTGCTGTGTATTCCACACTGTCACATCTTTCTCTTCCTTATCCTCACCCCTGTCTGAAAATTTCATAAACTTCTATTTGCCTTCATAAAATGCCTCAAATGTCAACTGTCATTAAAGAGTAGCTCCATTGTCTGCATGTGGATATTACCTGAAATCACAAAATATTTCAGTGTACCCAATATTGTGCCCCAAAACCACTGCAACTGAATTTGTAACACATCCTTCAACAACTTGCAAGATTGTTATACAGTCACTGCTCATGAAAGCTAGTTAGCAGAGAACCCAAAAGGGATATTTACTGTTTTGAGTGACACTTCAAATCTGCAGCCTGGTTATTACAGAGACAAACTCTTTGAGTGATCAGTTATCAGTTACGTTGTTCACTTTTGACACACACCTAACAATAACTATAAAATAAAGTTCATCAAACCATCAGCACACATACTTATGAATATTACATTCCATTTCTGTCATATACTGCCAGGAAATCCCTGTAAGTCTCACACACTAGATCTTTAATGTCCACTAACACAACGGCTCTGGTGTTGCTGGCGATTTTAGGGAAAAGTTTTACTGACTGCACTGAATATTGTTGACTTTACTTTTTATTGAAGTAACTGAAGTTTTAAACTGGCTCATTCTGTTAAGTGTGTTTTAATGTTTTAGGAAATGGTGCTGCAGTAATTGATCAGTTGTGACATAAAATGACATTAATTAGGATTAATAACACCACAGAAGCACATTGTTGTTCTTCTTTGAGAAATGGGGGCAGGTGTTAGCTTCCTTCATGTACGCTCTCTCTCTCTCTCTCTCTCTCTCTCTCTCTCTGTCCTGGTCTTATCAAGTTCAATTTTCTATCAACTCTGATTTATACGACAGACGACAAAACTGGTCAAGAAATGCATCAGGAGCGGCTGTCTGTGTGGACTGGCAGTTACTGTCGTACCTCATTCACAAAGTAAACTCCCACGCTGCTCCTCTCTCTCTCGCTCTTACAATAATAATAACTCAAGCTGATGTCTCAGTGAGTGGCATCACAGCCATAAAGGTGTAAACACAATAACAATGAATGCAATTAGTGTAGAGCAAGGCTTTCTTCAGGGGACTTAATGGACGCTGCCATGTACTAATACAAACACGCACACACGCGTACGCGTACACAAATAGCAGCTTAAAAGAGTGAACGCATTATGACTCCAACCTGGGACTTTACTTTTAATTAGCTTTCCTAGTGTAACAGCTGCATATTAGTCTGAAATTAATCTGCAGAGCCTGAAACCACATGTTAGGATTAGAATGAAATGCACTCTTTGTGCGCAAAGTGCAGAGGTTACCGCTGCGAGTAACTCTTCTCGCAATCAAAGTCAAGGCTCAACTCGTACAAACAAACACAAATAAGAAATGCCAGGAAAAAGCTATATGTGGCATTCTGTGTAACTCCAGGATGACATCGTGTTTTGTCGTGTGCCTCCGAGACAGAAGCACAAATGGCATTTTACAGCCTGAACTTCAATATGTGCAAATGATATTGGCACTCACACGTGTCACATCTCATCACAGGACGTGACATTCCTCCAGGCCAGTCAGTCGCAGGGGAATTGTGTCTGTGTGCGAACTTTGACGTGACTCCCCAAAATGACTACATGCGTGTGTGTGACCAGAATCCAAAGCGTATATGTGTGCTGATGTATGTGACCACGCATGTGTGTGATTGGGTGTACATATATATGAGTTCTCAGGCAGATGCAGCTTCATTAAGTCCACATTACATCAGCTTCACGAAGCAGACATCCCTGCATTTAGGGTCCCAGCCCTATTTGTGCCTCTGAATAAATAAACCACAACATAAACAATAATCATGTCACATTTTCTGTCTGTTCCTCCTTCTGTCTCCTTAGGCACACTACAACATGTGCCACGATCAACGGCGCAGATGCATCTCTGCATTACTTTAATGAGCAGAGAAATATTCATACAATGCATCCATCTTTTTTTCCTCCTCTGCTTGCCTGTCCTCCCCTCTGATAAATGCCTTGGCCTGACAGGGACTGTTTGCTCTGCCTAACGGTAATAAAGATTCACACATAGAGACATGAAGCAATCAATGGTGGTTTTTATGCCACTTAGCTTAAGAGTGAGGGCCTGTTTTCCGCTTTAAGCTCCCTCATTACCAGACCAGTTCAGCCTATAATGACTCAACCTAAGACCGATGGTGGTAATCACTAATAACGCTCTTTTCTCTCCCTTCTCCCACACAGAAAAGTTAATTTGCTGTGTAACTCAATCAGTTAAAGGTTCCATTACAAATTTAACTAAAGGCGTAGTTGCTAGGCACTGACAGGGCCGGAGCAAGAGGTTATGTCCTCTCTGGGTCTGCAGGTATCCCTCTGGTCTGTCAAATGGAAAAGACTGCTAAACTTGAAAAAGTAATTTACATGAAAATAGGCTCCCAAGTTATATTTTTACCCTTCTTATCAACTGAACCGGTACCAAATTAAAGTGTTGTAACTTAATATAACTTCGGTCTGGACTAATGTGCATCCATCCACTTGCTAAAGTAAGGTGTTAATATAATGATCTGTAGAGACAAACTGTGTTATTTATTTTCTTTTTAGAAATTTAACTGATGTTCAATATTTTATTTTATTCCGTTCTTTTTCTTATCTTTCCTTTGGTTATTATCCTCTGTTTTTTGTTCCTGCTGTTATTTGCTTACTGATTCATTTCCTGGCTCTTTGGTGTTTGTATAAGACACAAATTTATGTCAGACTGACTTGAAATTTGCTAACATGTATGCTAATTAGCATAAAACTGAAAAACAGTAAAGTAACATCTAATTTTTTGGTTTTGAGTCTATTGGCACCAATTTGGCGACACAGTATTGTGGGACTTTACAAGGGGCGGAGCTTAGCAGGAAATAAGTCTATCAAAGCATTTTAGGCCCTGCCCACAGGAAGCACAACAAATGTCACAAATGTGCATCTGAAAAAGCGGTGGACAGAATTTAATCAGTTTTGATGTGCGTGCCCTAGGCGCAAGTATCGGAATCTGAAGTGCGATACTGATTGGTGGAAGTGGGCGTGGCCTATCAAATATTCACTCCTCAACATACACACCAAGTTTTGTTTAAATCTGATGAGAGCTTCGAGAGATTTGCAGAGGCAAATGGCAGGACTTTAAGTGCATAATTATTGAAATGCTGCAGGCTTTGTGATGATAAAACAAATTCCTTCTTTAAACATAATTAAACTAGATGAATTGACTTTGTGAAGCCTGAAACCTGCTTGTTTCTGCGTGTGACTTTGACCAATTAGTTTGCTCGAGTGCAAAAGGGTTGAAGCCGCTAATTGCAGCTTTGCAGCCATAAATTTCTATTATTCTGAGAGGCACCAGGTTGTCCATATATAATAATAATAATATAGATTTGCACAGATGAAGAAAGATCAAGTGCTTTTTCTTTATATCCCTTAATGTTTTGTTGCTTATTTTGGTCGTCAGGTTGATTAAAATAAGTTGTGAGGGTATATTGTGTGTGTGTGTGTGTGTGTGTGTGTGTGTGTGTGTGTGTGTGTGTGTGTGTGTATGTGTGTGTGTGTGTGTGTGTGTGTGTGTGTGTGTGTGTGTGTGTGTGTGTGTGTTTATGAAGATATATAGGCTTGATTTTGTATTTTGGTCTGTTTTAATGTGACTGTGGTGTGTTTGTTCTTTGTTTATTGCTCTGCTTGTTTTCAGCTGATTTATATTATGTCTTTGTTTAGTAAATTCAAAGGGAAAAAAAAGTTCTACTGTTCTGCGTTGCCAACAGTGCTGAAATTCTGTTTTCAACACTGTAAAATATGTATCAACTTTTATCATAACATCACCACACATCAGAAACTCTAATTTGTCCGTGTTAGCCGGAAACGTTATCTGTAGGTGTTCAAATGGTTGTTGACAGACAGCGCCGTTATCGGTAAAGCCAGCTGTAACAGACTGAGAATGTGTGCACTGATTAAAAACTCCCAGAATTCATATGGAGCTTTTTCAAAAGGCAGGCTTGGATGCAGCTACAGTAACAAGCAACAGTTGCATCTTCACTTCAGGCTCTAGGCGGACTAATTTTCAGCACCAACCTTGCACGGTGGAGCTTTGAGGACAAGATTTTATTTTCATTCATGCCACTGCTTGGAGTGTTTACCCAGGCCAACGCGGGCTACAGGCCCTGCCTTGTGTGCTATAGTGAGTGGGCAGGCCCCCTCCCCACACAGCATCCTTCCCTTGACACTCCAGGGAGAGCAGAGGCAGCTGGCTGCAAACTTTTCATTAGTGAGGACTGCAGAAAAAGGTGGCAAATATTTATCTTTGCACAGATTGATGTGCAAGGCCTGCATACAAAGCAAGCCTCTCGTCTCACCGAGTCCCACAGCGTGAGAATGGTGTGGGATGTGACTCTGTAGCTCAGGGTGCTGGAATGGGAAAGTAATTGGTGTGTGTATAGGAGTTGTTCTCGACGTGTGATTCCTTTTAAGCACATGTGTGCCCATGACTGTATTTTAGGGAGAACATCCATCTCTGACAGTGTGTGTCTTTACCTGTACAAATGGGCGTGAGCGTGTGTGTGTGCGTGCGTGCGTGCATGTGTGTGCGTGTGTGATAAATGACTCACCCACTGCCTTGCAGGTCTTAGAGGCAGGGTCCATCTCGTAGCCTTCATAGCATTCACACTTATAATCTCCTTTGTAGTTGATGCAAATTTGACTGCAGGCGTCTGGGTTCTCACATTCATCTATGTCTGTGGAGAGAAACAAGGCACAGAGACAATAAAGATCAAAACAAAACACACAAAGTCATATTTTTCTGAAGAGTAAGAAGTAAGAGAAGTGCATGTTCAGTATCAAGTATTTTAACAATCATTCTCTTAAGAATTTTCACTTTAAATACAGACTCTGATTCTTCAGATGGATTTATATTTATCTGGCCAAAAGCTTCAACAGACATGATAAGATTTGAGCTAAAGCTTGTTAAGTAATTATGAGAAACCCAGTTAATTTGCATTTGTATAGATCAGTAGTGAGACCATTGTTGCTTTTAAAAGCAAACTATACAGGATTTTCCCTAAAAAAAAAACCAACAACAACGCATCAACTCATACAAATCCTTCGTCATCATCACAAACCCAAAATGTCGGCAACTGACCAGGTCAGGAATTTCATCATTTTGGTCATAAGGTCACTTGGTCTCAAGGGCCAAATGCCAGGGTGGCAAGATTTTCAGATAAAGCAATGATTTGAAGGCCACGGAAATAATCTAATGAACTTCAAGGTTAAGGATAATTTTATTTTCACTGATTTTTTTGTCCTAATTTGTCAACCAGGGACAAGACAGTCAGAGGTCAGTCTAAATAGTGTGCAATACATAATTAGCTTAGATTACTTAGTATCTCAAAATAATGAGTTAGTATAGTAAAATAACTACAATCTTTCTTAAATTAGTTATTGAATAACAATTAGCAAGTGGCTCATTATTTTGAGATAATAAGTCATCATGTTGACTCATTATTTTCATTCGTTCGTTTCGTTTTCATTTCCTCTCTTCCACATAGAGAAACAGTGAACACTGAAGAGGAGACGAGTGTAAATAACGCACATCTGTTTGTCACTGTTAAAGGAGACTCCAGTCTGTAGTGTAAACCACAGAATGTAGACTAACAATAGACTTTATGATCAAAAAATGTTTATATTATGTTGACATTTCCGTCCATATTCACACGCTCTATTTCGTCCCGTGCACTTTGTCTCCGCCGCGAGTCATCGCACTTAAAGAGCCTTGTGATTTTCCAGCAGTTCATACCAGGATCGAAAACTAACCAACCACTGGTTGTGTGACAGCGTGACACTTGATGTTGCCCAATGAGAATCTCAACAAGCGGCGGAGGAAGAAAATGGCAAAATCAGCTGGGGCAGCGTGAGCAGGCATCAAGGCCACTGTGGCTGCAGGGTCTTTCATTTTCTTAGGTGCATAAAGCTGCCATCAAATTCCTGCCCTGGATTCAAAAATCAACTATCCTTCTGGTGCATTTACAAACAGCAACTGACAAAACTACTGTGACTACTGATTATAGCTTTAAGATGTAGTTTCACTGGATTCTATATCATGCTACTGAAGTCCTGCAATTCTTTTTTAAATGCATGAAGCATCTGTCCAGAGAATAGTTCAATCTGTTCGCTGGGTGGATATTTTGTCCTTGAAAATTTGTATAGCGCATTTCAAAAAGGAAATTCTAAGTGCTTCACAAACATAAAACATAAACAGCAAGAAGAGCATCAAGACAAAATGTAAAAGGAACATAAAGCAATATAAAAAGACATTTCAGCACAATTATAGAGATAGAAAGATAAGAACAACAGAGACTCTGCCAGTGCATTTAAACACTTTAAACCAAATAAAACAAAAGTCCAACATTTGGGGAAATGTTTGTTTGCCAGCAAACCCAGAGCCTCATGAGAAGATCAATAGCAATTTGATCTCACTGAGATCAGGTTTTGGGACGTGTTTAGTCAAGCTTAGCAGCAGGGAAACGGTTTCTCTGGTTCTGTCCAATAACTTTCAAGAAATTCAGCACCGGTTTCTTTATGCTTTGTATCCTGCTAATTTAACTTTCTCAGAAGAAGAAATTCCAAAATGCAGGCACCGTCACTTCAGAGACTGCGCAAACATTTGAGCATTTTTTTTTTCTTTTGAAATACTACTGTGAAGTCATCTTAAAAGAAAGTCTGAACAACATCTCCAATAGTAGGTGTTACCATAGACACTTAGTGAGCCTCAGAAAAGATAATCCTGTATGCTGAAGAAACTGAAGAACTCGACTAAATTAAATAAAATGGATGTTAAAGGAATAGTTCAGATTAATTAAAGGGGAGTTGTAAGAGGTACTTACAATCCATCATCAGTGTATTACCTACAATAAACAGCAAATGTCTGCTGCAGAGTGTTTGAAAGAAGATTTCAGCTTCAAGACATATCCCAGACATACTTTAATGGACACAGATCGATGAAAACGACTTTGAATATTAAATTAAAAACAAGCATGTTTCCCAATACTGTATTTTAAAAATGTTCCTTTTACCAGTGATGCTATGAAACTCTTCTGATGCTGCCATGGTTTCTCTCAGAGCTATAAATACAGCAGAGGAGTGCAGAAAAGAAATAGAAATATAGATTGCACCAGCCCAGGTGTGATTGTACTTTAGTCATGGTCTTCTGCATTGAAGCAGCAGTTTTGTCGCATAACTTCTCTTTTTCTTTACCTCCGCAAGTCTTTTTGTCCAGGAGTTTGTACCCAGAGGGACAGTCACACTCATAACCAATTCTCCGGTCCCTGCAGATGTGGGAGCAGCCGCCATTGTTGTCTGCACACTCATTCAGGCCTGCAGAGAGAGAGAGAGAGAGAGACAGAAGGACAGTGGAGATGAAGGACAGAGAAGAGGACAGGAACAAGGGGAGGGGAGGGAGGTAAAGAGGAGTTGAGTACTGATAAAATAACACCAGCAGGCTGTTGGACAGAACAATTCAGCCTGGATAAGACACAAAGAAAAGAGTTGGGCAGAAAGACAAAACACCCAAAGTTTGTGCAAAGCTTTAATCATCCTGACAGTTAAGATAATTTAGTCGTGTCAAGTGAGTCTGTGAACACGTCAAATTCCCATTCAAAAGGAAAAGACACTGAACTTTAAAACAACAGTACACTCTTAGAAACAAGGGTCCCCAAAAGGGTTCTTCCTGAAGGGCTGTGGGTCTACCCAGAAACGTTTGCTTCTGAAGAACCTTTTTTTGAAGAAAAAGTTTGTCAAGGGTGCTTTGAGAGACTAAGGGTTCCATTAAGAACAATATTCAACCACAAGCACCTTTTTTGGAAGAAACAGTTCTTCAAGGATCGTTCTTTGTGCCATCATATAAAAGAGTTCTTCCCTGGATAGGTTCTAGATAAAACCATTGGAATATAAAAGGGTTCTTGGTGTGAAGCTCAGGGTGGGTTCTAGATAAAACCCTTGGAATACAAAAAGGTTCTAGATAATAATCTTGGAATATAAAAGGGGTCTCAGGGAGGGGTTCTACATAAAACCATTGGGATATGAAAGGATTTGTGGTGGAACCCCTCGATGAGTTTTAGATAACACACTTGGAATACAAAAAGGCTCTCAGTAGAACCTCTAGGATAGATTCTAGATAAAACCCCTGTAACATAAAAGGGTTTGTGGAGGTACACCAGGGTGTGTTCTAGATTTAAACCCCTGGAATATAAAAGTGTTCTTGGGGTGGGTTCTGGATAAAACCCTTGTAATAGGGTTATAACAGTATAACCCTAAGGGTAGATTTGAGATGACCACTGGATTATAAGACGGTTCTTGGTAGAACCCCTGGGGAGGTTCTTTTAGCATTCCTCTTTGCGTGCTAAAAAGAACAATTTATGATGGGTTTGAGGTAGAACCCTCAAAAAAGGGTGCCAAGTGGAACATTTATAAACAGTTCTACCAAGAACCAAAAGGAATTCTCCTATGGGGACAAGCTGGAGAATGCTTTGTGGTTCTAGTTAGTACCTTTATTTCTATGAGTGTATATAAAGAGACAGGGGTGTGTGTGTACAGTATATTAATATGGACTACTTGTGCGTGCGTGTGTGTGTTCATGGCCTCCAGGCACAGTCTCAGCCCAATGCACCTGGAAACAATCCATTCTCCAACAGGGAGCCTGGCTGTGTGTATCAGCTGCCACTCCACTATGATGCCTATTGTTACACACACACTATCCTTCATCCTCTCATCTCATTCCCTCTATTTGTTCCTTTTTTTTTTTTTTAGCAGAACAGATTGGATCCATCTCAGTCATGTCCCTTCCTTTCTGTGTCTGTTTCCACGCCTCCATTTATTCCTTTGTCTTTCAACTACCCTCCAGGGAGCAGAGAGAGATCTCTGCATAAAGCCAAAGCTGGTACTTCATTACCGGTTTACATTAAAGATTTATGCTTCAAGGCTACAGGTTCTGCTGTGAGACAGTGAGACTGAGAGAGGAAGAGATAAAGACAGAAACACTGAAAACAGAAATAGAGAGAGACTGACAGAGAGAGGGAGAGGAAAGTGAAGGCTTTGAGAAATTAGCATGACATTTAACTCAAATTAAGATTATAATTTACATCAAAGCCAGTGAATTCTATCAGACAAGAACAAATCAACTCAATGTCAACATATCATTAAAGTGAAAACTTATTTCAACTGATCTGTCTCTGCTAATCTAATATGCTGTAGGCCAAAAGTATGTAGACGCTCCTGTCGGTTGCTTTTTAAAGAGGGGCTGCACACTTGAGAAGTAAAAACTCCTGGTGATAATAAGGACATTCCATAATAAATTTGTAAAAATCAACACTTTAATGGGTTGAAAAGGTCTAAAATCCCACCCAAAATAAGTAACAACAAAGTACTAGCACAAATGGTTACATCAGCATCAGAGGATAAAGTTTATTAGTGATGACAACATGTGTGTGTGTGTGTGTGTGTGCATTTTATTCCACTTCAAGATCAATGATGGATTGATACCAGCCGTCCATGCCCAACTGCAAACTTGGAATCTGTAAGTTTTGCCATGTTTTACGTTGTTTTAAGATTTATTTTGCAGCTTAGCGTGCTGAACAGCGTGGTGCACTGTTGGTCTAATGTTGTAATATTAAGGGACAATCAAGAGAAACCGTATGATTGAGCCTCATATGAAGCAAACTAAAGCACAAGAGTAGTCAGCTAACTGATTTTTCATGTTGCTATTTCTAGAAGTTTATACTGCAGCATTAATGTTAGCTCAGCTAGCATTAGCTTTGTTGTTCTAAGGAAGCCAGCACCACCGGTTCTGCTCTATTATCCTCACTGTAGTGTGGTGTGTGTGTGTGTGTGTGTGTGTGTGTGTGTAGGTGTGTTGCTGCTATGTGTTGTACAACCCTGTGCTGAGAATAATTAATAAAGTACTCGAAATTAACTGGTGCCTTGAAGGCAATGATGCATCTACATGTGAAAATTTAGTTTAGTTAATTTATCGACCAGACAGATGGATGATGAGTAGGTAGAATTTCAGTCAACTAGGTTTTTCTTTGGTTGACTACATCCCTCCTTTTTGTCCCTATAAGAGCCAAAATCTAATAACACTGGATGTTACATTCTAGTTCTAATACTACATCATGATTGTTCCCTGCCTGTAAAACATATTTTAAACTGTCACTGTCCCCAATTTGCAACACAGGCTGTCTGCCACAACAAGTCAAAACCTTGATAAAATAACCCTGCTGACATCATCAGCATTTGGAAGTACAAGCCGAGTGGTACTTTCCATGACTAGCTAATTTTGTTATGTAAAATCTGTGAGTCCCCCTTTAAGGGAAATCTTAGTGCTACAGCATAAAACATTTTTTTTAACATTGAGGCAACAATTTCAGGGTCAATAAACCTTTTAAACGTGGAAATACCCCAGTGGACAAAGCAAGGTCCATAAATATATTTCTAGACTTTGGTGTGGGAAACTCAACAGGCACTGAGCCCTGATCTCAACTCCATCCAACAGTTTTGAGATGAACTGTGACGCTGACTGCGAGCTGACCTCACTAATGCCATTGTGGCTGAATAGGAGCAAATCCCTTCTGTAAAGCTCCAAAATCTCAAGGAAAGCCTTCCCAGAGGACTGGAGGCCATTGTGACAGCATGTAAAAACCCAGGGTCTACAGATGGATGTAACGTTCAAATGTCCACAAACCTGACGTAAAAACCAAACGGGGCAGACGTTAACATTTCCTCTGTTTGACCAGTGAGGTCAGGAACTTAAATGTATATAAAGAATAAATGATTTTTCTCCACTTTATTAGTTTCCCAACTGGAGAAGAAATGTTACGTGCAAAAAAACAGAACAAAAAAAAGCTGCTTTGTGATCCTACACTAGAAGTAGGTTGATGTTTTAATACAAAAATCTTTTTTTCATTCAGTTTGACTCTCCTAAATTCTCTCTACTTAAACAGCCTGAGTTAAAATATTTTAAATATTAAGTGTCTCTGTGCTTAACAACAGACATAACCAGTGAATGGTCTGATTAGCCCCCTAATAAAACAATAATCTCCTAATAAACAATTTAAACACCCATAAATGTAGAATTTTAGTAATAAAATCAGGGTGATATACTTTTTTCATATTTAAAGGTTTTTAAAGGGCCAGATTTGGCCTGTGGGCTGCCACTGAATAGCCTGCTTTAGAGGAACGCTGAGGAATTTTTTTGACCACGAGTAAAGGAGGAGTGTTTTTATGAGCGTGTCAGTCACACACACACACAGGTTAAACATCCTGTCATCGGTTTCATTTCACTGACTGACAGCTGGCGGTGATAACGTGGAAAGAAACGAAGTAATGCGCCAGGACTGATAACAGGCTACACTTTTCCACAGCAGTACTCATTTTTGGACGTGCAATTGCTGCACATTGCTCCTTTAAGGAAATCATTCAAAACATTTGTTAGACCTCAAGGATATGCACATGTAAATATAAAAAGAACACAATGTTTAACCAGTTTTCATTGCTCTGGCCCGGCCTCGGTTCAGGAACTATCACACTCTCCATGTTGCGGATGATGGCAGTTGACATCTATAGCTAAAACAGTGGAGGTGCAGGTTTGCCTTGAGACAAACTGAATGTCATGTTTAACATTAATGATATGGTTACAGGGCAATCTCATTACAGTGAATATCCATCTGCCTCAAGATCAGAGCTCGCTGAAAGGGCAGAACACTAACGTATCATTCTATACCCATGTGACTGGCTTGAGAAGACTCTTTCAGAGGTAGACGCAGAGTGAAGTGCACTCTGCTTGAGTAATCTCAGAGTCTTCTGCTTGCTCATGTACTTGAGTAACATTTCACTCATACAACACAAGTATCAGTACTTCAATTGCAATTACACGAGCTATATTTACTCGAGAGATTTTATTTACAGGTATGTTTTTTTTTCATCTGTTTGCAGCTGGATTGCATTAACTTGTGATGTGACATCCGTGACTGAAGCTCGCTGAGTGGTAATTATCTATGGCGGGAGGATAAATTGTGCAGTTCCTTATGGGTAGCGTAGTCACGTCACGTTTTCCTGGCTATGATCGTGCCAGAGGGCAGAGCCGCTTGGCTCTTTGATCATAACAAGGTGGTTGAGAAATGTCCTGATTTACCCTGACTTGATCAACTGAAGCTCCTTTTACTAAAGAGGAGTGACCACCCACATAAGAGGCCGTTGATGAAGCCTGTTTATGCGCGAGTGCGTCTGCGCTATTACGCTAGCATGTCTGTACATCCATGTATGCCTGAGGTGGTGAGAGAACTAATGAGAGTCTGGGTATGTAGGCGCATTTATGTGTTAAGAGAAACAGAGAGAAATTATCTCACCGCACTCCTTCATGGGCTCATCGGACCAGTCCTTGCAGTCTTTCACATTGTCACACACCTTGCTGCTGTCGATGCACTCGCCGTTCTTGCAGCGGAACTTTCTCGGCCCATCGCACTTTGTGACTGCGGTTAAGACACGACACACCACAAAGTCAGATATGACTGAACTACATCCCTTTTCAGCTAGAAAAAAAATGCTCAGTGACTTAAGTAGTTGTCTTAAAGAAATCATGCACAGTTGAACCCACATCTGCAGTATTTTACAACAACAATCAATCCCACCATGATGCAAACTGCTCATATATGATAATGGTGGGGTAGTCAGTTCCAGAGGGAGTCAAATATTTCTTTGTTCGGTTGTGTATAAAAAGATTTCAGTACAGCCACAGTGCCTTTGCACTACTGTAAAAGATGGTTATAGTTCGTGCAGACAGTCAACAGGGAAGTTGAGTGTTTGAAAACAGGAGCTATAATGCAGTTCTTAATAAAAAGACTAAGTATAAATGGTTCCTACACTTCTGATAATTTATGGCACAGTGGAACGTGGACTTCACAGGTTGTAAACAGCTGTGGATTGGACCTGGTTATTGAAGATAATCAAAACCACAAGCAGAGTGTTTAACAGAAGGCAGCTATCTCTATGGCTGATATCTCCAAAACATGGCAACTCACACAAAACAATCTAGATGGATAAATAGCGCTACAGACCAGGGAAAAAACATGTATTTTTGATTTTGGGGATAGACTGTCCCTTTAAGCGTCACTGTGTGTTTTATATAAGCCATGGTTTGTTACCGTAATACACAAAGACACAGTAAAAAATCAATTTCAGGTTCACAGCTGTACTTCAAAATACTTCCAAGATAACATTTGCCATCAGGCAGACTATCCTAACTTGTTTGCAAATAGTGTCCACAGTCACATTTCACTGTGATGTTCAGTATATATCAGAGGAGATTTAAGGCAGAAGCATACTGAGACTCTTTAAATTCTTTGACTTTGCAGCTTCTTATACTCCCACTCCTCTTTGTCTTTGTTGCTTTAAGCAGCAAAATTAACTTCTTTAAACAGTTTCTCATGGGGCCGATTCAACTAGAGCGGCCAACTGCAGCCATCTGTGCTACTTTCTAGTGCATTCCCTGTGAATCTCGTTTGTAGTATGAAAGTTGTAATTGGATAGATTTTTTTAGGGTGAATCAAATATGACAAAGGACTAAAATATGTATGAAGCTGATGAATTGCAAACACAGATTGTACTGACATTTCTCTTCGCAGTAGAGTATGCATTATGAATCTGACTACATTCAGATGAAAAACCTATATTTGACTATCTGTCATCTAAGTGAAAATGAATATCATACAGGCGTGCGGGAAGCTACACTCATTTGACACTTACCGTTGACGCAGCCGGCTTCATCACTGTAGTCGGGACAGTCGTGAACTTTGTTACACTGTTTGGTGCCGTGGATGCAGGATCCATCACCACACTGGAACTCATCAGGTCGACATGTGAGCAGGGCTGAGGGACAAAAACAACACAAATACACTCGAGACTCAGCCGACCTTCTGCATGATTGTTACAGTGGAAATATCATCTCGTGGTCTCATCGATGAGAAGATACAAAGCAAGAGGCTCATAACAAAATCACAGGACAATTTCCAAAGTAACCACAGTCACTGGATTTATCACTTTATCACTGAGCTTTCATTCTAGCGTTCTAATTTAAAGGGACAGTTCACTCAAAAATCAGAAATCTATATTTATATCCTACCTGTGGTGCTGTTTATCCATCTAGATTGTTTTATTGTGATTTGTTGAGGTATCCGACAGAGAGATGTCTGCCTACTCTTCAATATTAATGAAACTAGTTTACTTATGTACCTCGGTGTCTGGCGCTCAATGCACCCAAAGATACTTTTGAAAAACTCAACAACGTTCCTTTTCAGACGTAATGACCTGGTTACTCACGATAATGTAGGAACTATTTTCTCTCTACAGAACTACACTCACTAAGGATGTTCCAATATCATATTTTACTTCCTGATACCTATTCTGATAATTAACTTTTGCGTACCGATCCAATGCTGAGATACCACTGCTTAAAATATATATTTTTTCAACAGCTGTACAGTCCTAACCCTGTATGGATTTGAAATGATCGCTATCATTGTCTACTTGCATACTCGCTGAAATGATACACCAACTGCTTCACCACACCAGCTAGCTCAGCTGAGGAGGACACCATTAATATTTACATATGAGCACATATGTAACAGAACATTCTTGTCCATGAGTAAATGCACATTTTCCTCTGTGCAGACACGGACACAGTAGAAAGAAAGTAGTTCCTACACGACACTGCTCTCAACAAGGTCTGTGGATTATTTTGAGTAACCAGGTCATAATTTTGGGAAAATGACATTGCTGCTGGGGTTTTCAAATGGTTTTTTTTGGTGCTTTGAGCACCACAAACCGAGTGCCATCTAGCTCCATTATATTGGAGAGAAGGCAGTTTCACCAAAACTACCTAGATGAATAAATAGCACTACAGGTAAGAGGGAAAATATGTATTTTGGGGGATGAACTGTCCCTTAAAGCTTGTATGGTTGAAGATAACAGACTCACACACACGGAAACACACTGACGTTTCTCTTCCTCAACTGTATCTCTGATGATGTGCATGTGTGTGTACAATATGTGCTGGAGTGCGTTCCAATCCAGCAGCAATCAGTCACACACAACTCTTACCTGCACAGAAACAGCCCCAGTGGAAATGAAAACCGGGCAGGTATTCATTCACTGTCTGTGGAAATCCCACACCCAGTGACCTATTGAGTGTGTGTGCACGCGAGTGTGTATGGGCATTTGCTTGTGCTCGCTCTAACAGCGGAGGGCAGGTTTATTTAACTCATTCGTCTTTTTAACTGGCTGTTTAATTATTCATGTGTTGTGTTTTGGACTGGCTCTGCCAGGGGAACGCAGGCAGACATGATCAATGGCTGCGGAGGCCACAAAAATGCGTGGCACACAATCAGTGTATCAGGAAATATGTAATGAAACACAGCCACACACACTGTTTCACGCCAACAGTGCACACATCCACACATGTCCTGTAGGTGAGAAGATACATACAGTACAGATGCATCAAATGCATGTATGCAGCGAGACGTGTGCACATTTACATGACCACACGCTGGGAAGCTGACTCAGACTTCTACTGCTTAAACTAAAAATAAAGATAAACATATTAATGCTAAAATCAGCAAAGTGTGGAAGACATAATCCTGTGCCATCACAAAATGTGCTGATTCTTTCAGCCAAATGATTGGGATCTGAGCTCAACTAATTATGATAAATCCCCGGGATGAATGGTGATTGCCATCTGCAGAAAAGTTGGCAGGTGGGAGAGGAGAGAACCAACTGCAGATACAATGTGACCATTTCTCATTTACATTAACCTCCTGTCACCCTACACACAGCCGCTTGTCTCAGCATGTCTGTGAAATAATGCAGGATTATTGAGACAGATGTTTCAAATAAGACGGGAGATAATAACCAGGGGATGGGCCTGTATGTAATGAGCAAAGCTTGGCGGAGCAGGAGGGGGAGGAGAGAACAAACCAGAGATACGCAATGATTCTCACATTTCTAATTTACATTGAAATGTTGCACCTCCCTAAGCTGAGCCCTGCTCTCTCATTTACATTACACAGACATCCGCAACTATTACATCTTGTTTGACACAAACCTCCAGCCGCCCACTCTTATTCACAGTGTGACGAACATGCACACGCCCAGTCAAATACATATAGTACACACAGCTCCTGTCTCATCATATCTGTAATAGTAAACATTCTTATTGAGACGGATGAGTCCACCGGCACGTGTAGACCAGACAGGACCGCCTCACTTCCTGTCACTCCATCAGGACTTATTGCTATTCAATTATGCTGCTGGGTTTGTTTTGTTTATGCAGAACTACTTTGTATGTTTTATTCATGCCATTTCTCCAAAATAGAACCCTTAATCATTAACCTGGAAACCGAGCTGGAAATTTAAATTGTGTCTTATGTTTAGCAAGCTAGAGTAGCTAGCAAATTAACTGCAGTTAAAAGTACATTTAATTTGGTAGTGAGGCGAACAAACTAGGCTTCTTGATTAGCTAATACAGCTAAAACTGCTTTAGGTAGTCAAAAGTAAGAAAAGAAATCCTAGGCAGGTCAGGTATTTCAGGGAATAGTCATAATTATATATTATTCTCACAAACCGAAGTAAAATAAGAATAAACGGTAATAAGGATTGCCTGTTTGCCTGGAGGAAGTTAAATGCCATGTCGGGCTAATAAATCTAGCAACTTGCTTGTTTAACTGAGCAAGTGGTACAAAATAATAAAACTATTAAGCTATTTTGATGCAAATATGACAGAAACTGCTGTTTTCAGCCTCTTAAATATGGAGACTTCCTGCTTTTCTATGTTTATTATAACATTAAATTGAATATCCGTGGTTTTGGACTGACAAACAAGACAATGAAAGACATCACCGTGGACCTAAAGAAACTTTTTCAATATTTTCTGACATTTTATAGACTCTGTAGCTCTAGATTAAACATAACAATTAACAAGTAAAAATTGACTTCAGGCAAGTAGATTTCTGACCCACTTGCCCAACCCTAAAATAAAAAAATAATAAACATAAACCCTAATAAGGCCAAAGAATATCAGGTAGCACGACTACAAATCTGGAAGACCATGAACCAGATGTGTTATATAGTTCAGAAAAACATTTGTCTTTCATCCATCTAGAAAATATGAAGCGACAGTAGGAATAAAGATTTCATGACCAGGAAGGTTTGAGTGTAAGACTAAATGCCTAAATGCTCTGACTGTGATGCTCATTTACATATTGTTTTTAACCTTGTTGTCATATGATATTCACATCAAAACCTATCCCATCATGCAGTGAATAACAGCAATGAATAATAATAACCTGTTGGAGAGATAGGAAGGCTTTGAAGAGTATTATTATACAGTATGTGTAAGGGTCCATACAGTGTAACAGCTGCTTGTGTGCAGTTATTCACTTTAAGAGTGATTATGTCAGACTGGAGTGATTTTTATGTATCGTACCAACTCTCTATGATTGCATTTGTATGTGCATGAAAATCTGCATGATGTGACTGTGTGTAAGCATAGGTATTGTCTGTACGTATGCATGCTTGTGAAAGCGTGTGTGTGTGTGTGTGTGTGGCAGCGCAATGTGTTCGTATCATGTCATATGTGCGAGGCTGCTGTCATCTCTCAGAGTGGTGTGTGGGTGTCTGAAGAGGAGACCAGATGGGGGTCTCGCTTGATGAAGGACCTTCACCTCCCACACACACACACTCAAGCAACACACGCACGCACACACCCGTGCGCAACCGACGCATATGGTCAAAAACACTCCGAGGTTCTCCTTCTGCCTCGATGGATCACACGGTTGCATGGCAACCCTCTCATGATAAAGTTAGCATTGATCTTCCTTCAATCATTTTTCTAGTGGCACAACAAGATTTGTCATGTTGTCTTTGTTCACTACGCACAGCATGTCAGCCTTTGAAGTATGTACCTTCAGTAGTGTTGAGTCACAAACATGGCTATTGTTCCACAACACAACATGCATTATTGTTATTAGTCACCTTCATCATAGGCCGTGGCTGGCATTAACTTTTTGTAATTTTCATGAAATTGAGTTTAAAAAAACGACCGACAATGAATTTAATCTCCGAACAAGAACAGTGTGTAGCCTTTGTTCTATAACACAGATAAACTGCATGAAAGACTCATAACATTGCAACTGGATGACATATTCCTTCATTACAATGAACACTGCAAGTGTAATTTACCAGCAAAGCTTGAGCCTGTGCAGTGACGTCAGGGCTCTCCAGAGACTCAAAGTACAGTCATGGAGTTGTTTCAGAATAACCAAGCCTGGGGTTTGGATTAAAGAACAGCAGCCCTGTGACGATCATTAACACGCCACGGTTTCTTTCAAGCATCCGGCCAGATCAGCTAGGCGCACAACCGCAGACCACCCCAGGAGGAGTGGAGGTGAGCAGGGATAAGAGCAATGCTCCAGCTGGGCATTAAGGGGTGCTCCTAATGTCCGGTCAGGAAAATGATAATGGATAGAGACCTGCTCTTCAACACTGTGGATCAAGCTGTTGCACTTGATGGGTGAATCGTGCTCTGAGCTGACAAGACACAAAACGTGAGACTCTGGCCGGACGAGGGGAGGAGGACTCCATGATGCTTTCTTGATAAGAATTAAAATGACAACAGCTTTATTCTTTAAAAGTCCATTCAGTTACACACTCATTTACACACTTACTCATCCACCCACTCATGAGTCCATCCACATAAATACAAGATAACCACAGCTGACTTACGACAGTTTGCTTCATCCGATTTATCCTTGCAGTCGGCGTCTCCATCACACTTCCAGTTCATGTGGACACACTCCCCGCTCCCACACTGGAACTCTCCCACAGGGCAGCGGGGCTTCTGGGGCTCCGTCCTCCGGCTGCAGCGCTCCATGGACTCGTCCGACTTGTCCTTGCAGTCCGGGTCGCCGTCGCAGCTCCACAAGGCGGGGATGCACTCCGAGTCGTTGCAGCGGAACTCGTGCTGGCCACACGTGGGAGCTGAACACTTCTCCTCGTCGCTGGCGTCCCCACAGTCATCGTCGCCGTCACACACAAAGATTGGTGCCACGCACTTCCCATTACGGCACTGGAAGTCTTTGGACGGGCAGGCCTTGGCGTCTAAAGGGACGAATGGAAAAGGTGGATAAAAATTATAGGCAATGTTTCTTTGATTTTATTATCATGCAGCGTGCTAAATTTCTGGGTTGTAGGAGTCACCCCTGCAGCACTCTTTATACAGCATAATCTACTATAAATCTCATTATCATTGAAGGAGAGCTGTTGTAAATAGAATGATTTTAAGAAACTGAAGTCAGCTGTTGAATGAAGAATGCAGCAATGAACTTTTTTTTGAAGCAGACGTTTGTGCCTGCAGGAGTGGATGAGAGGAAATGTGAGTTAGAGGTCAGATATAGTTAACTTATAAATGCATATATTCAAACTCCTTGGGGGAAATAAGAATATATGCAGCAATACGTCTTTCTCTCCTTCTCTGGAGATGGGACGAGAGACAGGGCTGGTGTTAAAATTTAGAGTTAATGAGCAAAGGGCAATTCCAGATCTTCCTCCTTTGCTCTTGGGCTTTTGGTGTTCGGTGAAAATAAAAGAAAGAGTTTGATCCGGAGTCAAACTGATGACTGCGCATGGCGCTGAGCGGCAGTAACCGTTAAAGTGAAAAGGGATAAAGAGCCAGGAAGAATAAACAGATAAACTTGCCTCGTGGGAAAAGCAAATATTATGCATTATTCAATAAAAATAAACATGGTCTCAACTGCACCCGCACACTCTCAACCCCCCGAATCAATGAATGCAACCATAATCACACTGAAACACACAAGATAAACATGGCATCGCACCATATTAAGCACAAGGTCGAGAGCATATGTGCAGCAGCAGTCCAGTTTGTGGAAACAGGTGTATAATGAGCAGAGCGGGGGCACAGCTGCCTGCAGGTTCCTGCCGCAGTGCAGAAAACCCCCCTCCATGAGCGCTCGTGTTTACGTGTGTGGGAATGTTTGTACGGAAATACCTGTGGAGCCTGTGTATACTGATGTGATTTTAATGATTGTGATCATCTGGTTGTTTGTGCGTGTTTATTTCTTCACCCACAGTATCCCACGATTTCTGACAGCTGGGAAATGAAAGTGTATTGAAAAATGGCTGGAACGCGCCAACAAGGATTATTTTTTAAATCATGGTTTAACTTTTATTTATGGAATAACAAATTTTTAAATAAGCTTGAAATTAAATCTAAACTGACACTTGTGGAGGTTTGACTTTTTAAAACAGCTGCCTTTTTGAGGTGGATTAAGCAAAATAAATCTCTGCTGAGCTATCAGGAGTAGGCTAACTTTTTTAAAACTCTTTTCCTAATATAACTTTTTAAAACCTTTTTAGCTGGCTTGTCAAAAAAAAAAAATAAAAAAATAATAATAATAATAATAATATATATATATATATATATTTTAAAACCTAGCTAGCAAACAACGTAATGTTTTGTTTACTTTTTACCTATCTAGTTTACAATAGCTAGCTGACAATCATTTTATTTTATTTATTTTTTTTACTTTTTATTCATTTATTTTGAATTGGGTAAGCAAGCATCTTCATACTGCACCAAACTTTTAAACTATCTTAAGAAGATAGCTGGTTATAAAACGTACAACTTTTTGTTAAGGAATATAGAGCAGCTGAAAGTTAACAGTGTCCCCCCTCTTTTATATTTAGTAGGTCCTAAGAGCACTCAAATTTATGTTTTAATCATTTATTTTAATTTAGGTCAGCCAGCATCTCCATATTTATTAAAGTATTAGATCTTGGTTTACGTCTTTAAACTTGGATTTACTCATTTTTCAGTCATTTTTTTTAATTAGGCAGCAGAGCCCTGCTTAGTTTTTTTCTGGGTTTACTTATTTTAAACCTAGTTCTACTAAACTCTGATTAGAACTGAGCTTAGATTAAATCTTTGTTGTTGCAGCCCAGTGAATATTTAAACTTTTAAATAATCTATGAGGGTGTATGCACACGTGTGTTGTTGCGTTTGTGTTTCTGTATTGTATGTTTCCTCTTTGCCATATCGAACCAGTGACATCATGTTATATCAGGCTGGACAAATCAATTAAAATCATGTGTTCTGATAAAACAGAAAACACACTTGTCCTTTGATGTAACTCCTCACTGTGCCACTGATGTAACTACTTCACACTCCCTCTCTCTCTTTTACCTACCCACACAATGTGCCAAAGGGACTCATTATGATAATAGGCTATTGGATTTCCTGCTAGCTATTACTGCTAGCATGCTAATCACCCCCACTCAGATCTAAGTAATTTAATTAACATGAGCACATAAACAACATCAGCAGCATCCCGACAGAAGCTTCGGTGGTTTGGGGGTCACATAAGGTGTTTGTGCAAACAAATACTTGGGCAAAGTTATAAAGTGATTAGTTTAATACTTCCCATTCAAACGGCGGGAGGCTTTTTGCTTCTGAAAATTATAAACACATTTTGCTTCATCCCACAGGGTGATGGTGCGTCGCTAGTCAGACTAAAAACAGTTGTTCTGTATACATTAAAGAGTTTTTCATTAAAGCAGAGAGCCTGGTCAGCCAGGTGTGTACGGCTATAAACAGCAAGGCCAGGATGAGCTTGTTAGTAGAGTTCCCATCAGGATACTGAGCTACAAAAAAGTCTGTGTCTGAACAGCTTTATTTCCACTACAGGAAGAGACAGGCGGATTAAAGTTCATCGAATTTGTGTCTCGAGGATAAAACAACTACAGGTTCAGTTTGAAACTCACAGGAACACAGGCTATATTGAACCCACTCTTCCACAACATCCTACAAGAAGTGTGGGATGGCATCCTTTCTTCTTCTTCTCTTTTTTCTTTTTTATATAGAATACAGAACCTGATTAATATGGAAACATGGAGCAGCAATACATTATATGAATAGGTAAACAAAAGTCATATCAGGGTAAGAAGCTGCTTTTTCTACAAAAGTTTTGTAACACTTGTATCTGTGGTACTTTTAAGGTTTTGGCACATCAGAGTTTCTGATAGATCCTCGGCACTCAGTTCAACTTAGTTTAGTTCAACTGTATTGTCAGATTCAGAGTATTACAAAAAACATAAAACTAGAAATGTTAATGATTAATCACTTATTGATTAATCACTGTTAGGAATTTATCAGATTAAAAATGTGTTAACTGACAATATAACAATGCAAATTTGCATGTTTTTGAATTAAACTCTTGACAGCTTCATATGAATTCATGTAGAGTTAAACAAACCTTTTTTTTTAGAGACATGTCTAATATTTATTTTGTGATCTTGCTTGAACCCGAGTGTTCACAGAACCTCAAACATTATGCTGATTGGTCAGACTCATTTTGTTTTCCCCTGTCCAGGTGGATCAATGAGCCAAAACTGATCAGAGACTGCTAGTATTGAATTAGCAGGTATCATTAGTTAGACTGAGATTTACAGATGAGTCTGATCCTGCTGTACTTTAACGTTTAACGTGAACTCCCGAACTGAAGCTAACGTTAGCTCTCTGTCACTGATATCGTTTAGGTATTGACAGCACTGAGTGGATATTCATGTTGCTTATGTGCCTGAAATCTCAGTGTGAAAGCCACGGTTATTGAAACTGTTGTTCTGTTCAGCACAAAGTAGCTGATTGATATTTATTGTCATCAAAAATTAATTAACAGCAAGTAGGGAATATCAAATTGTGGACACTGTCAAAGCAAACTCAGACATTTAGGACGATTTGTTTGTGCTCAAAGACTAATAATAACTTCAGTGGCTTTTCTGCTTGTAAACACTTTCAAAAAGTATTAGCTTTTGCTAGCCACAGGCTAGACTCGTCGTCGCTATGGAAACACTGACAACTGCAGAACAGGCTCTGCACCAGATGAAAATGCAAGTGAATAACAAGTGAGCGACTGTGTGTGTGTGTGTGTGTGTGTGTGTGTGTGTGTGTGTGTGTGTGTGTGTGTGTGTGTGTGTGTGTGTTTAATCACAGCTATGGGTCAGATTGTGGGGTTTATATTCACAGTTCTGGGTGGACTTGACTTAGAGATAATTGTGGGTAACGGGTCGGTTTTGGCTCTCAACTTTTGATTAGCGACCAGATGCTAATATCTGGCTAACGATTGATGTAGAACTTTTATTCCAGCATTATCAAGCTTAGCACACTAGCGTATCTCAAAAATATGAAAAGACAGAAGTTCTGCAAAACTTGGAGCACAGAGTAAAAGGGGTGGGACTAATAGTCACTTAGTAATATTTGTTTAAGCAGCTTATAACGGACGTCTCAGAAATCATACTAAATTAAACTAAAAAAAAAAGGAAAAAGAAAGCTTTAAAAAAATCTGAGTTGAGAGGAATCAAATTGTGCTATGGAGGTAGACTCCTGATTGTTAATTAAACATATCCATCCAATAGATTATTTTACCAATTACAATTTTAAATAGGTAATCAGTAGTCTGTAACTGATTCCATCTTGACAGTAACCTTCCCCACCGGCGGGTGATTGTGTTTAACTTGGGGTCGAAGCTTTCTATCCATCCATCCCCAGACCCTCCACTGGACAGCTAATAGATGGAGCAGGGAGATAGGGCACAGCTCATTGACCTTGATCTGAAGGACAATTGAACTCTCTTCCAGCATGGACTAATCCACAGCAACACACCTGAACAGAGGCACACACACATACACTCTTAGAAATAAGGGTTCCAAAACGGATTTTCCTGAACCTTTTTTGGATAAAGGGTTCATCGAGGGTCGATTTATAAGAATAGGGGTTTCATTACGTTTTGAAGAAAGAGTTCTTGAAGAGTTCTTGTTGAAAGCCAGTGTGTGGAAAGATGTTTTCTTTTTGAACGATGGTGCTTGTGATCTAGTCAAAATCTGTTTACAGAACCCTCAGAAGACAAGGGGGTCATAGGTGAAACCTTTAAAACACATTGTTAGATCCCCCTGGGTGGGTTTTACATAAAACCATTGGAATTGGAAGGGTTCTCTGCAGAACTCTTGAGTGGCTTTTACATGAAAACCTTGGAATATAATTGCTGCTAATATTCTGTGCAGCCTCCCTCTCTGTGGAATCTGCCTCTGCAAGGCAACAGTTTACACTGTTTTTTATTTGAATTTTAATGCTACTCACCATGTGTGTATTACATCCTGTGTGCAATTATCCTGTACAGCTGTCAACATATACCTATATATATGTACATATATACATAGATTTTCCATATATGCATAAATGAAAGGTGTATGAAGTGTAAATAGTCTTGAGTGTATCTTATCTTTATTCTAAGTATGCTATTGTCATTCAACTCCCTTTTCTATCTGCACTGTTTGAGCTGATGTAACTTGCAAATTTCCCTGGTGTGTGATCAATAAAGTTTATCTTATCTTATCTTAAAAGGGTTTATAGGGAATATAAAAGGGTTGCTGGTAGAACTCCTTAGGTGGGTTCTTGTTAGCACCCTTAAGGCAAAAACAAGCCATCATTGGATGTTGTGCATCAAAACAGCTGCCTCTATTCTTTTCAATGGATAAGCTCCACACAGGTGGTGGTCAGGCACGTGTTTGCTATTTTGTGCTTCATGTTTACTGGTGCATTGCCTGCTTTTCACTGTAGTTTCAACTGTTCCACTTGCACTCAAACTCCACTCTCTGCCTGCAGCTGCCTGCACTCTGTCTCTCCTTGCAGCTCTTCTCCCTCTCTGCTCGCATGGCAGGTGAACTTCCTGTCCTCGTCTCTGTTTCTCATGTGTGCAGAACACTGGAGAGACCAGAGCCTCTCTTCCATACATTTGTACTGTTTGGCTCGACTCTGTTTGAGTCGGCTCATCAGCACAGCACAGCAGGGATTCACATCTCAGCACTACCGAGGTGTCTTTTAGCTGACAGACGCTTGTTTTTAGTCAAGCAGCTGATGCTGGACATTTCATGTTTTATAAACTCTTCAAAGTAAAAGTCCCTGATGGTTAAGTTTTGCAAAAGCTTTCATTATGAAGCAGCATAATCAGGAACTGTTGTTTTCATCAGCTGTAACTTCACATGACTCCTCTGAGCTGAAAGAGAACATGATGAAACGGTAAAATAAAGCAGAAACCTGAAAGTACAAACGTTGACACGCTGCAGTGCAGCGCCGTGACACTGTGCTGGTGGTGTGTTCAGAAGGTAAGAAGATTCTGGATACAACCTCCAGAGAGTAGAACCATTAGAAGTGTTCTCTGCAGAACCTCTCATAGATGGTTCTAGATGGAACCTTTCACAGACTGCTTGAGGTATAACCTTTATGTTGGGTTCTAGTTATAAAAGGTTTTACTAGAAAAGAAAAAGGGTTCTCCATTACGGTTGTAATAAGCACTTTAATTTTTAACTCAAGTGTTCATGTGGACATCAAAGCACAGTCTATTTGTGTCTGTATATTCATTCAAACACATGTAATGTAGAGACACTACAGCCACACACACACACACACACACACACACACACACACACACCTCAGTCCAACCTTTCTCTGTGAGTCACTGGGTTTAATGTTTCTGGAGCGTGGAATCCAATCAGACTCTGGTCTAACATGTCAGCCACTGAGCCGTGGTGTGGGAGCACGCACACGTGTGCACAAGCATACACACTTCTCACCCACATACACACACTTGTCACACACCTTAGTTCACCAGGTGCGCGAGCAGAAAAGCAAGCTACAGATCACAGATCAACTCCAACAACCAGAAATGGAAATAAATCATTTATTCCGCAGCGCTGTATGAAACGCTGCATTTAAGCAGAAACAGAATCACGCTCGCTCTACAATCAGCTAAAAACAGACACTAACAACACCTGAAGGCATTTTAGTCCAGAGAAGGCTTAATGGGCCATACAGTCGACAAGCAACATGTTCATCTGCTCTGTAAAATATCAATATGTATGCCTTATCTTTCACATGAGAGCATCAATAAAAAAACAAATCCGTGTTGAGTCAAGCATGCTTGTACTGTCAGACACGCAAGGGTAATTGCAAACAAATCACTATCTATATTCATGAGGACTGATGGGAGAAAAAAATAAAAAATATGCCAAAAGAGGAGGGAAAATTTCTTTTCAATTATTCACTATTCATTAAAATACCAGCCTGAACAGCATCCAACACTTCAGTGCGTGTTTTCATCAGTGCTGTGCCGTGTGCCTCAGAACATCATTCTCACATGGAGCCGCGCAGGGCAGCAGACTGAGGAGGACTTTCCAATAGTTTGGCCGGTTTAATGGTAACTTGAGACCGGCGTTGTTGCGCGACCTGTCACTTCCATTCCCCATTGAAAACCTAAATGGATACAGCAGGATCCACCTCACCAAAACAAAGGCGAAATGTCACGTACTCTGGGGAAAAAAAACACTCTATTTACAATCTTTTATCTGAAGAAGCTAAATGCCATTTTCAACAAAAGCGTTCTTGAATTATCAGGAGAAACTGCAGCAGGGGAGCGGCGGTGATGCATCATGTATTCATCCTATCTGTGCAAATTATTATTACTTTCTGTCAGTTTGATCACTGGCAGATAATCCTCTTCATGCACACTGACAACTGACGGATTGAAGCAAATGGTGCAATGCAACATCGTCTCCTCTGCCAGGGTCTCACTAACGATGGCTGACCTACTTCACCACCTCCACACACACTGGAGATTAACAGGAAGTAGTTTTTAAGGTAAAATCAGTGGGAAATATGGGTGGGTATTGAGGGTGCAACTAGATCTTTATTGGTCAGCACGGAAATATTAATAAGCTCCAAAAAGGTGCTGGTTTGGTATTGCTATCACGTTACTTTGCTTTAACGTAGCTGTTAGCAAGTGTGCAGAGAGAGAGACAGAGAGAGACAAAGCGTCTGTGTGACATTATATTATACAGTATATTTGATCTCAAGTGAGTCGACCAATAAAACCATAGAGTAGTTGCACCAACGTCATAGGCTGATCGGTAACCTTGATGTGCGACCATTCTGGAGATACTAGGGAATCAATTACATTCTTAAACATGTCTAAACCACAGTAAAGTTCAGGAAACAATTTTGCCTTCTATTTGCTATCTTGACATCATAAAATAGGTTTCATGGTGTGTGGATGGTGAGAGAGGCTCAGTATCTGCACATCAGTGACACATGTATGGAAATCAAAGTAGGTCATCATCAAGTAGGTGAAACAGACTTTTACACTTTTATGATTTCGAATCCAATAGTTCACTAGAACATGTTTTTGGATCAAAATGTTGATCTGTCATAAACATATAAACAATTAAAATGTCAACCAATTTATTAAAGGAGTCAACTGATCAAAAAAAGTTTATTATTCTTTTAAGCTTATATTTAGTTGACTAAAATCAATGTTGACTTCAAAGGTGACGTGTGAACTTAAATTTTGTACAGGACTTGTACAGGAACACGGTAAACGTGACCTCGTTTGTAGGCGGTAAATAATCAGAAACAGCTGCAAGGTCTACAGTTCAGTGCCGCCAACATGGCTGACATCTGGATTAATGACGCACCATGAAACCACTCTAATGCACAATAATATATAAATAACACCTCTATGTTGTTTTTATTTTTTAGTGCAAAGAAGTACAAATACATTCTCAAAATTTTCACAACTTTTTAATCGGAAACATGCACTTTTTAATTGAAAACAGACACCGCTGTAGGCTGGAAAGAACACTACTTTGTTCTTTTATGCATACAAGTGCACAAGACAACGGCAACAAACTACATTTGGAATCAGTAAGTATTGATATCAACAAGCAGTAGTGGTTTCAATCTAGGTATCAATAAATTCCTAACAATATCATCTGGAGTACCAACAAACAAAATTACAGGACAGCAATTCTAAATGGCATAAAAGTAAAGTTGAAATTACTAGACATTATAAATTTACTAATTTCATAGAGCTTTCTTGCCATCCACAGCTCCACAGCGCTCAGTCACATCCTCATGTGTTGAGTGTTTTTAGGACAGTTAGTTAATGTAGCATTTGCTTTGTATCAGGCACCATTACCCTTGATATCATTAAAACAGCAAACCGTCAGAGGAAGAGGAGCGCCAGAGGCGACGGCATCTGTAAAAAGACGGTTGTGTGTTGCACAGGTCTAGAAATGTTTGAATGCCATTTAGTTGGAGACTAGACATTGGGAGGCTGCGTGGGAGAAAAGAGGAGGAGGACAAGAAGGAGGAGAGGCGTTTTCAGATCACGTTTTTGATGCAACACAATCTGCAGGAGGGCGAGGCGGCCCCGAGAAGAGAGACATGGACAACTTGACATGCAGTCCCTCTCCGGGGTCCTCACAAAGTGTTTATTAGTGCTTTGGCTACATTATGGAAGGATGGCAGCACACACACACACACACACACACACACACACACACACACACACACACACACACACACGGACATGTATACACGCTGGTGATCACCAGACAGACAGGCTCTGAGCCCTCAGCTCTTCTACTTGCTGTAACATAAAAGTGATCCTCTTTTCCTAATGGAATAGACAGACAGACATCGAGGAGAGATGAAATTCAGATAGATTTATCACTGACTGACAAACAGAAGGCAGCTTCAGAGGAAATCCACTTTCCAAGAGCCTGGTCTGGTGGGGTTTACCAGGCACAGAGCCGACATACATGTTTGGAGCCTTGGTGGCAAAGCGGCTCCCAATATGTCAGTCATCTCTTTTGGTTGGAAGATATGAAAAAAAAAAAAGAGATATGGGTACAGTATAGTGCGAGTGATTGACAGTGTGCAGTATCAGCACACTGATATTACTTAAAGGTACAGGAGGCAACTCTGGAGGAACATAGTTGATTGTTGAGTCTCATTCTTATGTTGTCAAATACTGACATTTTGGGAATGAGATTCAACAATCGACCTTTTTATTGACCTGTGATTGACCAAAGTCTTCCGTCACAGAGAAGATTTTCTAAAACAGAGCCAAGAGGAAGAGCAAAGGTCTAGTTTTCTATTAGAAGACTTGATTTAGAATATAATTAAGGGTTATTACTGAACTTTGGCCCACTGACGCCAAAAATAAATGGCCTGCTTTAAATGCATGACGTGTAAGTCCAGACTCTAGGGGTCTCTTTCACATTAACAAAATAACAAGAAATGTAGTTTGATGATGTTGTGAAGTAGCGTGGGAGCTGTTATCTTCATTAAACATGCACCACTGCTGATGAAAATCTGTCCACACTGCCATCCTCGCTCTGGCATCTCCCGTGATTTCCTTGAATTTATAGCATCTAGCGGCTAGCAAAGAAACACACGTTTACCTTGAATAAATTACACATTTCTCTGTTGTTGTAAACATTTGGGATAATATAACGGCATAACTTAACATAATATATAAAAATAAATCTAGAGTTTAAAGACAATTTAATACAGAAATATACATACATACATGTTATAGCTTGAAAGTAGAAATATGTAGCAACTGAGCATCCAAAAATGAGGACTGTAGTCCAAATAGCAAGTTGGAGCCATAGACTGTGTATTAAATAGGTTGAATATTATACAATTGTCTGTCAATGTAAAGTTTAAGCCTGTTAACCTGAAAACAAAATGCCCACAGCTCTGCAAAGCCACACTCTGGAGTTGCAGTTCAATGATGATGATTTATCACAGGAAATATATTACAGATTTCTCCTTAAAATAACATTATGCAGTAATTTCCTCAGTGAAATCTGCTCTTAATGAAACAAAGCCAAATCCCTCAAACTGGGATTCAAACTGATGTCTGCCAATGTAGAGAGCAACTCATTTTCTGTCTTTTTGTGTCTCAAATGTGGGGATTACTTTGAATACAACTTGGTTTTCGATAACTTTTACTTTAGCCAGCAGAGCAGAAAATGCTGAGAGAATAAAATAGAAAGAAAATGCAGAAGTAAACATATTTGCAGAGATGAAAGGTGAGCTATAATGTGATTTTGGATTTGCAATAACCTGAATATTTGTGGGTGCACGTACAGAATTTTAGCTGAGTGCAGCAGACTGTATACAAAGTTGCTGTTGACTTTTAGATGTCGAGCTCTTCAGTTTATCAGTGTTAGTACATGATGACCATCACTGACAGAAGCTTTCTTAAAAACAATAATAAGTGATGACACCATGTACATAAGAAACTATGGGGTTGCTGATGAAAAAAACAAAAAACAAAAGAAGTATTTCATTTTAGGGTTGGGCACTGTTCACATTTGAACTGATACAGTACTGGTACTTGCTAAAATTTATTTGATTTAACCTTTATTTAGACAGGTTATCTCATTAAAACAGTTGTAAAATTAAGTCCAAACTTCTCAATTATAACATTTTACACACAGAATAAAATCCCTCCCCACTTCGCTCTTCTCTCAAAATCTGTCCCAACAGCCTGCAGCCTGTCAGTCTGTCACCAGGGCATTTAACACTCTGTTTGTGTCTTGGAGGAAGGACATGTGACATCCTTTCTGTTATGTTGGTTTCTTTGATACTACCATAATGCATACTGTAGTATTTCACTGTAAACTGTGTGCAATTCACATACTACTAGTTTCATACTATAATTTTGGACATACAAATAACGCTAACGCTAGTAAAAATACTTAGTAATCTACAGTAACAACTTATCTGACTAGTTATTTAATCACCTGAATGTATCAATGAACTTGTTGTCTTGTCGACTTGTTGTCCATGCAGTGTTAAGTTAAACTTCTAAAGCAGGCACTAGCTGCAGGCGTGCTACTGTTATCTGCAGCTGCAGGAGACTGGGCTTTCAGGCTAAAGATACACTCACAGCTCTTAGATATATTTGTGTTTGGTTAGACATGTTGTTCTGGCTTCTGACATTACAAATATTGCAGTGAGTGTTCCATATTTGAGACTGCTTTCGGCATGTTCTGGCTCTGACTCCTCTTTCTCTATACTCAAAGTTACTCTTTAACCCTTATCTCAGGTACTGAAATTTGAGATTTCTGTAATAATGATGTAATTCAGTCGGTACCCTTAAAAGTACCAAGATCAGTACCCAACCCTAGTGTTTAAGGCCAACTGTCATCCAAATCAGGCTCAATTAACTTCACACTACATAAAACCATAGCACACAACTGCATTACTATGAACAATGAACTGATGAAACTAAATAAAACACCGGCACAGCATTTAAACTTCGGGATCCTGGAGACTTTGTATTCACCTCTGCTTGTTAGATTGTCTTTGCTCAGAGTAAAAACATGTCAAACTGAGTGTGAAAAGCCAGTGAAAACAAGACCTGAGTGTAGTGTGGCAGCAGAGCCTGGGGAATCCAAGTGAAATGGCAGCTTAGATGAAGAGAAAAATGGCACAAAATTCACTGAGACACTGAAAGTCTCAGAGTAACCTGATTGGTATACACCAGGGACAGACTTTCTTTTAACCACCTTCATGATGAGTGGGGACCACGGGGATTGCACACTGACGCACACACATGCATGCACGTGCATATACATGCATGCACGCAGCCCAACAGGGACAGTATTCTGAATAGAACATGATATTTCAATGGCTCAATCACTACGCCATCTACCAGCAGCTTAGACTTGAATATTAACTGCTTCAGCAGCAATCATGGTAGATTGAATGTGTGTGTGTGTGTGTGTGTGTGTGTGTGTCTGCAACTGGTGTGTAATGAATGTCCTTGAGTGTCTTTACATACATGCAGATGTATGTGTTGACAGAAGTGCATTGAGGAAGCCAGGGGTTAAAAATATTTAATATTTCATTAGATTTCTGTCATTTAATAGTAAATAAGTCATGACCATCACTTTATCCTTGTGGCTTCACACACACACACACACACACACACACACACACACACACACACACACACACACACACACACCCTTTTTTTAATCACAACCCTCCACCCCTCCCATACACACACACACAAATACATGGACACACACACTCTACATGCCTGGAAAATAATTGCATTCCCTCCGTTAATTGTTAAATCTATGAATACATTAAAAATAGGTCATTGTGATTAAGTGCGATGATTACATCGCCACAATAAACATGTAATCCTGTTTTTTACCATGGGTGCTGTATGATAATGACATAATTACCATTTTAGACGGCCTCATCATGATAGAGTTATTGTTTTTCATGTTGATCACCCTCCACAGCTAAAACCATGTTTCTTTCTCCACTGTGAGGCTGGATTCTGCTCCTCAAGGTATTTTAGATTGCGTCTAATCACACTGACATTTTCAACCTAAAGAGATGTGTACCATTCTTGTTGCTAAATTTGCCAGATTGATCGATGCAGACACCCAGAATCATGATATAACAACTGTCTTGTTATTGATTTGAAAACTGCTGCTCCAAAGACAGGATGTGTGTTGACACTAAATGGGAGGAAAATTTTAAAAGGTAAGACAACAAAGCCAAGTACAGAGAGGAGGAAAAAGACGAGGGTGTGGAAGCAAACAGCAGAAAAACATGGGAGTTCCTCTGAGATAGACTCTGAGCTGTCACAAAAACATAAAACATACAATGGGTACAGTTGCTTTGTGTGGTGAAAAAAAAAAAAAAAAACACATTCCAGTGCTCACATCTAATTTTCAAACTGCAGAAATTTACTTTGTGTTCAGACTCAGCACAATTTAAAAAAAATTCGGGGATCAGTATTTCCTGGTTGAAATTTCCAACTTTACTTTGCTCAACAAACATGGCTGACCACGACAAACTGGTGTTTCTTGAGGCTTCTGCCAAGGGAACTTGAATGAATTAAAAAGATTTGAATTTTAGTGGTATAAATATGCATTACTTGTATCTGTGTGCACGTCTACCTTCATCGGTAGCTAATCTGTAATTCAGTAAATGTATATTTCCTAATGTTTACACATTTTAATGGTGTTTTATTCCTGAGTAACCGTTGTGCAGAGAGGATGACTTTCAGAACATGTTTACGCTAAGCAGCAACCCAATAATGCTGGAAATATACTTGCTTTTAACTACACGTTCACATACGCACCCCTACGCATCCCTACGCATCCCTACGCATCCCTACGCATCCCTACGCTTCATGGCTGCCTCGCGTATCCTGCGTCCATTTCGAGCGATGGTTGTGCGCGTCCTCAGAAATTAACACTATGCATACGCAAACGCAAACGCATGGTTAAACAGCAAGTATATCTCCAGCCTAACAGTACTGATACATTCAGACAGAAATTTAAATGCAAAAAATGTTTTTCTCACTGAACGTATTTATTGTAATTAAATACAGGGAAATATACATTATACTGCCCTTTAGCTGATGGTTTAAACTCTAATGGAAAGTTCTGTTAATAAAATAATTGTTGTAGTAAACAAACTCACTGCACAGCCAGTATGAGGGCTCATGTGCTGGTTAGTCGCAGGAACATTTCAGGTAAAAAACATCCACATAAACCACCGCTCACTGAGTTGACTTTACTGTGAATTTATTTGGAGTGAACAGCATGGTTTCTTGGGGTTTGCTCACCCTGAATTTACAGTAAGAGTTACTTCAGTGTGCAGAAGTTTATTTTAAAATAATTGTTGTTTCTGTTTAAATCACCAGGTGGTCACATTTTAATGGTAAGTGCAGTAAATTGGCGAGTCCATTAGCTTTACTAGAGAGTAGCTCATTGTTAATAGCCAATTACCACCTACTGGAGTTAGTACAGTAACAAGCAGCTAATAGCCATTAAGGCCACAAAAAAGAGAGAAAGACGGCATGTGTTTTACATCTTTTCAAAGAAGATACAGGAAAAAATGTGTGTAGAAATACACTGTGGAAAAAGGCTTTGATAATGAAGAGGGGTGGGTCATCAGCTGTCCATAGGTTTCTGGCAAAGCCAGCAGCAACGTTAAAAGAACCTTCACCTCTCACTTTTTAAAATCCTGTTGCATCCCTCTTAGATTGGAGCAAAGTTGTGGTTTCACCTTGGTAAATTTTCAGACAAACAGGCTTCCCTGTCAACTCCATGTGATTCTAAAATAGTGTGTGTGTGTTTGCGTGTGTGTGCAGTGGAAAGGATGGGGTTGGCAGCGAAAGAAGAATGAGTAACATTCTTAAAGCTTTCACTGGAAGAAAACGGTCCGCCCGAGTCTGAAGCGAGTGCAAACGCCTCTGGGTGCGCGGTGGAGCCTGCTTGTGTGCTGGCGCTCCATTACATTACACCTACACACGCAGCGAGAGCAGTCAAAAGATTATAAATGAAGGAGAATGTAATGGGAAGAGAAACTCTGAGACAAGAGGCTACCACTCTCTGTCTCTGCAGTCACCTCCTCTCGTGGAAATGTGGGTGAAGCGAGATAAAAGAGGGTAAAACCACCGCATACACACACATGCACTCATGCTGTATTTTTTTTATGTGGGTGGACTCTTCTTCATCCTCTTCGATCTGTTATCAAATAATAGAACATTTAAGGTTACAGCAAGCTGGACTAAAGAAGTTCTATACTGCATGTTTGTAAATGTCTGGGGGAGGTTTACATGTTTTTGTGTGTGTGTGTTCATGTGAGTACAGTTTCGATCTCACCATGATCACTTAAGATGTTTTTAAGATGATGTGGAAAGCGCTTGAGCTTACAGATAAACTTGCATCTTCACATACACAATGCTTGAGATGTTTTGACACTTTACACACTCCTCTCCTTTCAACGCTCTACCAGAGTAACACACATGCAACACACACACACATTGTCTCCCTCTCCTGCAGCCCTCTTTGCCCTGCTATAAAACACCAACTAACGTATCCCTGGTGGGCATCGATCCGGCAACAGCTCGCTGTAATGTAACGCAGCAGTGCAGGCCGATGTGAAAAGAGCAACAGGCGCCGAGGGCCCGCAGGAGCCTCTCTGACTGCTGTCGCTCTCTCTGACGGACCGTCTCTCTGTTTGGTTATTGCCTCTTTCTGTAGTAGCCAGCGTCTTTGGATCAAACTGCAGACATTGGAAAGTAAATAATAAATTCCAACTGCAGTGGACATATAGAGGGACAAAACCCTGACAGATGGCCAGTGTTTTAAATGTCTATGATAGACTGAAAGACCATCACATTCATACATACAGTACTGCAGATCCAGTTTCCATGATTAATAACAGTTCTGATACTACTTGGTACCACGTTTTTTATTTTGGTTGATTCATTAAAGGAGAAATCTGTAATATATTCACTGTGGTAAGTCATTAAATGACCATGAATTGTCATCAAATATCAACATGTTAAGTTAAAGTACTTGCTTCTCTAAAGCCACAGTGTCCTTTGAAATTCCTATTCTGGCTTGTCACTTGTGTTATTGTTTGCCCATTTCATGTTAATTAGAGTTCAAATTAATGCTGAATGTTCACCGCATGAGTAAGTGTTTGTTTATGAGTCATAAATTGTTAATAATCTTCTAGAAGTAGATGTTTTCAATGGTTAAATTAAGCAAAATGTTAGCAGAGTTTGGCATTTAATATACAGTCTAAGGCGCCAACTTCCTACTCAGACTGCAGACTAATTTTTGGACTCACACACTTACACACTGCTCCTTTAAAAGGTGTTGAAAACTCAGCCTGAGATACAGTGATGGGAAGTACAAATATTTTACTATTGTACTTAAGTGGAATTTTCAGGTGTCTGTACTTTACCTGAATTTAACTTTTACTCCCTATATTTTAACACAACTACTTTCTACTTCTTGTATATATATTTAGTTTTAATACATCTGAGTGGGATTAGTGATTATTTTTGTTGTGCATCATTGCCTTCCCAGCCAATTTCAATCGAAACGGATGGAACAATAACACACAGAAATGACAATCCCTTGGTGTATCCATCAGTGCATGTCGCGAATGACAGATGTAAGAAGATGAAAGCGACGTGGGAGTTGAAACACGATAAAACAGGGAGGGAGACTCGACTGTGGGGGAAATGTGAGGTTCAGTTAGCTTCACACAGAGACAGCCAGTCGAATTTTTCTTCACGGGGCTACTTTTTACTTTTATACTTTGAGTATCTTTAAGCGCCTGTGAGTTTTCACTTTTGAGTATGAAAACATAAATCTGCAGTTTCACATTTATCTGTACTTCCTGGAGGCAGGAATGTGTGTACTTTTGCCAGTTCTGCCTATTTGTGAGCTAAATTCATTAAACAACGTACTGTCAAAGGAACAAAAACTACAACACCGTAGTTTATTAAGGATTTTAAATGGTTGTTGTTCATCATTCATACCCATAAGACAGACGGTTGGGAGCTACAGTACGTAGGTGTCAGTGGATCAAATAAAAGTAACTCCATCATATATATTAGTGTGCTATTCACATTGACACAATTACAGTACTTTTATAGCTCTCTAAGGATCAGAAATAGCCTGCCTGACTGTGATACAGTTAAGCTGCTGCTAGCGGAGGGTTTCCACACAGAGATGACAGCACCAGAGGTGAGCGAGAGGATGCAGTGAGCGGGAAACAAAGAGAGAAGAAAAACTACGAGGATAAAAGGACAAAAACACAGAGAAAGAGAGTTTCAGTGAGGAAAAAAAATCACTTTCTTTTCCCCCAGGTTGTAATGAAACAAACAAGACGCATTTAATTAATATATGTGGGAATTCATTCCCTCGCTTGTGAACAATTTAATTAACTCAACCTCTTAATTCCAATGCTGACACACACTTTTTTTTGTTTCTGTTAACGGGCAATTGTGATGCATTGAGAGGTAAGGGGAAAATCGCCTAATCCTATGACTGTCTGTTCTCATTTAAGTGTGCGTGATCTTATTAGGTTTGTGGAAACGTAAAACCTCTCTGGCGATCAACCTTAAGCAAGCTGGATCATTCCTGCGGTCGCTGAATCAGCAGCTCAAAAGTCCAATTTGTTGAAATTAAAAGTTGATTGCTGAGCAGGTAAGGAACATTTTCCAATTATGCAAAAAAAAAAAAAGGGCAAAATTAGCATTCAGCAAACAAAAGGGAAGCCATCCGTCATGTAAGCACCCTCTTTACTCAAACATAAAAAATTATGTTTTACCTACACACACAACCCAAAGCATGCATACACAGAGCCAGGAGCGGACCAAGCACTTAAATGAATGTGATTTCACATTAACATAAATTAAAGTCTCATAAACTTTCTTCAGAGGCCTCTTCTAAATGTAATAAAGAGCCTCTCTTCCTGGATCCATGTATTATTCAACATTTGGATATGCTCAATTAGCAGGCCTAATTAACGTTAGCTGTACTTCAATTGTAGCTGCCGCAGGAGGGAGGGACAGAGGGAGGGCAAAGGAGATCAGAGATGGAGGAAGAGGGCGGAGGGATGGATTTGAAGGGGGCGAAGCAGGTTTTAAAGAGGGAGTGTATTATCTAGGGGTTAAATTATAAAATAAATGCGTATTTGTGGGAGGTAAAGTACTGCAGACTTTCTAAACTGCAGAATAAACATAACAGTTTAAATACTGCTCATGAAAAAGTTCATCACCGTTACAAACTGCTGATTGTTTTGAGCACACTCGTGACTGAAAGCCGTCTGTGGCCACATGCATCATGTTTTCAGGTCACCCCATTCACAAATGACCTCTCGGACTCAAAGATGAACTGATTCAATGTTCAAAGTCACAGTGGCCACGCCAGACACATTTTTGGCCATAACTCAGGATTGTAAATGCTAATTCTGACAAACTTACACACAAATATCTACTAAGATAAAGGTCAAAGATCAACTTCGCTGTGACTTAATAATCTTCAGCTCACTATCAGTCCTCTGTGCACTTAATACTCAAACCTCTTGAATGTTCCAGAGGTTAGAACTAAAAGGCATGGAGAGGCTGCCTTTGTGTTTGCTTGCAGTTAGAACTTTTATTTTATTTTATCTGTGTTATCCTTGCTTTTTTAAATGTTTTTATTTTCTGCTTTCTTGTCCAGTACTTTGTGTAGTATTTTATGTATGAACTGCACTACATGAGTAAAGTCATTATTATTATTGCAGTAGGTGCTTCACTGTCTGTTTCCCTGCACTCCTCTGGTTTAGCTCGGGACACACAAGCTCTAAAAAACTTCTCAATATATGTGCATTTTTATTTTTTGAATCAATTACTGCTGTGGTATTTCCACAGACTTTTTGGAGATGAGTGTGTCTGCCTGTTACTGATAACCCTGAATGGTGGCGAGTGTTGCAGAAACGTTGGCATTACCAGAGAGACGGTCTGGCAGAGCAATTCATACAGTATTCTTCTCCCAGCTGCTATCAGACGGCTTTGTCACATAGCTGTGCTTTGTTATCTCTGTGCATACAATGCCGAATTGTTATTTCTGTGTCTGTGACATCAAGAATAAATATATTTTCCAAGAATAATGTAACAGCAGCAGTATGATTAGGTTGTACGCTACCAAAACTGAGTGTTGGTCTGATAAATCTTTCTACCTTGTGTTTAAATAAATATGCAGAGGGACAGGAGAGGAAGAAGGCAGACTGACACACTGAAATATCATCTTTTCTTATAACATGGTGATCATTCTTTTTCTCAAACATTTGAATTACTCTCCTCCTTCAGTGTGAAAGTAAATGTGAGGATTTTTAGAATGACTATAGTGTAATATAGTCTGAAATGTAGCAGTGTAAGTTTTTTACAATTATGGAAATCAGCCTTGTTTTAAAATCTGATTTTCAATTAGTTAAATTAATTTTAAAGTCTGCTGCTTTGACTATGATGCAGCCACCTCTGTCTGTCTGCAGTCACCAATCTGTGGTCTCACCCAGTGTCCTGCCTACAACACTATCTGATTGGTAACAGCAGAGCAACGCTCAGGGCTGCTGTGTCACAGAGAGGCAGGCAGTAGTCAGTCTGACTCACCGGATGAACTCAGCTGTGTGCATTTTCAAAATCCCCCACAACCTCGAGCAAGCAACCTATACACTCAAAATGACAAATTAGCACCAGGGTCGCTGATAGTATGAACGTAAACGAACTAGAAGCTGTTGCTTTTTCTTTTGTGGTGATTTAGACATTTTAATTCCAGGGCTCTCCTCCCGACATGCAAATATTCCACCAAAACAAGCTCCTCCCAACAATATTTTGCAGAGGCACTATCACAGCACCCTGGGCTTAGCACCATCCAAGATGACTGTGATTGGTTTAAAGAAATACAAACAAGCCAGAGTGTTTTTTTCCCTCTGCAGCGGTATGATCATCTGGACTGGTATAGTTTTATCTTAATTAAACATATGCTGAAAGGCATTTCAACAAAGTTTTGTGTTGGAGTTTGTGTTATTCTACATTTTGACGCCAAGATTTTCTTTTTTACTGCAAATGTGTATCAGCTCCCAGTATCAATTATTCATTTCCTCATCTGTATCAGTCACGATAAAAGCATCAGTTGACCCCTGGTGAACCCAGATAACACTGGTCATGTTCCATGACTTTAGATCAACTTAATATTCATCGCCACCACCTTCAGCTTTAAATGATAGATCAAAAGCTGATCTCTGCGGGTTATTATAATAGCACACCTCCCATGATAACCACATACATACACTCAAAAGTATCAGGCAGGGAATCAATTATCATCGAGATCCCTATGAAATATTTCACAGCTATATTAACCATTTTATTTTCCACTGTGATAAGGTATAGAGGCTCACACTGATGAAAGGCAACAGAAAACCCTGACTGTCCTCTGAGTCAATACGCAGAAATTAAAAGAGAATAAAAAGGTCTAGGGCACCTGTGATGGGCAGGGAAGAGAAGAGAGAAGACACTCTTGTTTTTAGACAGTTTATACTGTACATCAGAGACACGGAGATGGTGTATGAACAACGCAACGGCAGCTCAGGTTACATGACTAAATCAACAGCGGCTGTTGTTTTCATTAGGATGTGGCCGCAAAACTCCCAGCAGCCCGTGCTCTAACAACATACCGTGCAGACAGAATGAAGATGAATGAACGTTTGGAGAGACACAGTCAGAGAAACGAGGACCAACAGCCGAGGGACGAGACAAACTGGAGCGACATTGTTTCCATCCACATGGTGAGAAAAATTTAAACGCAACTTTTGAACAAAATTGAGACAAATTGTGCATTTCATGTGTTTGCATCAGCTGGGTTGATGCAAATGTTGTAAATAAGCTTCCTGAATATCACAACCATTTAACAAAACTTGAATCTTTCAAGAGCAGTTTATTATCAGACAGGCTGCTGATGTTCCACAGCTGAAAGGTTGATCATACTCTGTGAATTTCTGGCAAAAAACGTACAACTCTTGACATGTTGCAGAACGTGCCAATCATTGTGCATTATTTATTTCTATTTCTTGTGCTATCTGTTTGATTCAGATCCTAAAGTGTTTCTGACATATGGAGAACTCAATTTAAAGCGTCCCTCTTACAGAATGCTCACTCTAAATTCAAAGTAATTGCTCTGAGCCTGTAAAAAATGTGGATCAAATATAATAATAAAATATAAATATAATAGTGAAAGAAAAACAGACGAAGTGAAGGAGAGATGACTTGATCTGAGAGAAAAACTTCTGAAAAAGAGGAGACAGACATTGAGTTTAACACCACAATGTTGAAGATGACAAACACCTCATCTCACTCTTCCCTTACAAGCATGTAGGAGAAACTGCAGTGGCCACGAAAAACGTGAAAGTCACCATCTAGAGCCAGTGTTTGGTTTGTGCTTCCTGGGCTGCTCTAGAAACATTTCAGCCTCTGTGGAAGAGGATCCATGCTCTCTGTAGATAAAAACAGCTGATTCTAAGACAACAAAAACACACCAATGTACCGGTGTGCTGATTATAGACTAATGAAAACATACTTATGAATATTATATTCAATGTCTGTCATATTCTACCAATAAATCCCCGTAAATCTGGCTGTGCGATGTAGTTACGATATATATTGTTTATTATGGCTTATTATTTATCTTCTACTGATTTTAGGGATATGATGCATTTGAAGATACTAGAAATTGTATCACAATAAACAGAAAATACCAATGCACACACTGGCCCTTTCTGACGAAGAGTTCAAAGGGTTAAAGTACATGTGGGTGTTTTCTTTTGAAGGTATCTGCGGTTAGATTACCACGCTGCCCCCAGGGTATTCAAAGTGATGCGATTGCACAACTTGAAATTAAAATTAATTAAAAAATGTGATATTATTTTATCTAAATCGCCTCTGGAATCAGTAAAGTTCATTAAAAATGGAAGTCTCACTTACTATTTTACACATCTTTGGTTGCACACATGAGGGACACACAGAGAATGTAACAGCATCCAGAAGCAATCTTACAGTGTGTATGTTCAGCTCTGTGTGTGTGTGTGTGTGTGTGTGTGTGTGTGTGTGTGTGTGTGTGTGTGCGTGTGTGTGTGTGCGTGTGTGTCCTTAATTACACATGCATGTGCACGTTCTTTCAGTATGCATACATGCATTTTGTGCATCACTTTCAGCATCAGAATGTATGAGTGTCATGGTGCCTGAGGGATGATGGCAACATATGGAAAAAAACACATACACACAGAACCTTGTAGCCGTGAAGTTCTATTCTTGTGAGGACTCTCTCCTGCTACATTCACTCTCTCCCTTATGTTGCAAGAGTGACAAAAGCTGCCCAGGGTGACTTCACCTTCACTTCACAGAAGTGTAATTACTCAGAAGGTCTGAGAGTCATACTTGTTCTCATGAAGACGCCGCATACAGATGTTTATACAGGAATTCCGAAAATGTCTGTACACATAAATTGGTTTCTTTTCCCATCTAACAGAACACAGGTTTAGTGATGGGAAAAATGTCACATGCAATCTATATTCTTCCAAAAAATGCTGTGTGTGCATGTGCGTGTTTGAGTGTGTGTGTGTGTGTGTGTTGCAGGCTTAAAATCAATATCGCTGTAGGCCAGATGTTTATGATGAAAATCAATGCCCTTTTTACAGCTTTGATGCCAGCTGTGATGTAGGCTACATAATGTGATGTATGCTACTATACAAAAGTGTGAGTGTGTTGTAAATGGAGCAGTGTGTGTGTGTGTGTGTGTGTGTGTGTGTGTGTGTGTGTGTGTGTGTGTGTGTGTGCGCGCGCATCCGTGGTTTGTTCTCTAGGTTTTGTATGAAGCAGGCTAAGATTTGTGTTTGAGTATTTGATATTACATCCCATCTAACAGAAAGATTGAAACCAAGAAAAAAAAAGTGCAATTTGGTCAAAATATATTGTTTATCTGGAAAGGATAACTGCATTTTATGACTTAAATTTGTGTCAACTTATTTTGGTTTTTCTTTAGTCGTGTCTTAAGTGCTATTCTCACTGGACTAGTAATACCTAGGGACCTCTGGTAATTTGTTATAATTGCATTTTTTTTTTATCTCAATCCTGTCTGAACCTGCAATGTCTGTAATTTGTAAAGTAAAAATTCCTCACATATTTAATCAAAAACAAAGGTCTTGTGATAATATTCGTCCAGTGCTAATTGATTTTATTTGATTGTGGTTCATAATATGTTGCAGAAGTCGACAGCTGTGCTATGAGATCGGCTATACTGGCATTTAAAAAAATGGTGATGACACGGAAGGTTAGCTGCAAATGTGTATTTATGCTTGCACAGAGCAGATGGGGGTTTCTGGCACAACTTTACGTGCTTCCAAGGTGCATTGAGTTGGGGAAAAAGGACTCAGAAAGGTCAAACTCCAGTAGCACAATTTTATTTTTACATCACCTGCTTCACCAGGGTCTTGAGGTGAAGTTGTGCCAGAAATCCCTACCTGCTTCTACGGTACTTTGTGATTCTAAGACACGCTCACCCTAGAAGAGCAACACCAGACCAACATCATCCAGTCTCTCATGGAAAGCAATGACGACATCCATGCTGTCAGTGGCTTCGACAGAAGTTTTAAGGACCAGCTCACTTTTTAAACAAGATGTCAGTTATGAAACCACAGATCACCCCTGGAAATTTTTCACACCCAAAGTTACTTGGCAGTAAATGCCATGGAATTATTTTGTCTAAATTTATCAGAAAACTGAATAATCCCACAATGCCTACATATTCTCAAACCACCTTCTTTTGGTAAGGACAATCAAGAATTCATGAACGCTCCTTTGCACTGATGCCCGTCACCTCTGACCCTGATGAGCAAAAATATGTTTGTATGAAAATAAAGTTGCTCAGGATACTACAAGGGTTGTTGGACTGTGCCCACACGTGCTTGTAAAACATGCAGAAAGTGGGCAAAACAACTCTAAAATATAATTTTAATGTGACTGCTTAAGAACAGACGCTCTGCCTCTGAAGCGTTGATGTTGTGCAAAGCCTTGACATCACATCCTGGGAACCGATGTCAGTAAATTTGAATAAAATACAGGCTTATCCCTGCATGAAACACAGGCATGGGGGCAGACCCTGGTAATACTAGTCCTGTGCGAATAGGGTTGTTGTCTGACAGTAAAGCAAAGACTGTGGCTCTAAATGTTGGTACATGGCAGGGATAACAGTGGTTTTAAAGGGGATGACAGGAGCATATAACCAACCCCTACACGCCCACACATGACTCATTTATGCAGGATTATTCCTAAGCACAAACCATTTTTACCGTGGGTGCACCACGTGTCACCACGCCCTCTGCACACTGTGCATGACGCACTGAGCATTATAGTCTGTACCAACAGAAACAAAGCTCTACTGTTTGTTCTGGATCTTCAACACTGTGTTTGCTTCAGTGTCAGTACGATTTTTGAATGTCAGGCCATCTATGCAAACATTAGACAACAGCGGTGTATAGGACACACCTTTAAAGATGGCCTAACTCTGCTAGTCTGCAGAGTGACCTGCTTTTCCCCACTTCCAGCTCATCGAGCAACAGCCAAGAACAAGACGAGAGGAAGAGGAGGAGGAAAAAGAGATCATGTTTGACATCTCTAGACACATCACACAGAGGTATATATAAATAAATGAGGAGATGAACGATTTTTTTCTTTTTTGGTAGCTATCACACTGAGTTAAAAATACTCCCAACTGCACTTTGGACCAGATTTTGACTGAATCTTAAAATGTGACGACAACCCAGGTGACAGACTAGAAAGCAAACGTGCATGCATTTAAAGTATTCTTTTAGATTTTACATGTTACTGGAACAACAGGTGCCTAAATACTGCATTTCTATAAATGTTATCACTTGGGACTTGAAGGTTTTCTGGTTTTTTTTCCTCTCTTCTCTTTGGTTCTCACCACCTGCTTAACAATTTTCCATCATCTATTTTTTATTATGATTGTTTCTCTGCTCAGTCATATTCAGTTGAGCACGTCCCAATCCCGCAGATCAAACTATCTGTATTGTGTATTCATCAAAGAAAGGACATTCAGGAAACAAATAGCAGCAAATGAACACTCTGTTCTGAACACTGGATTCCCTGATGATTATCAAACCTACTGCAAAACATATTTGCCACTTCTGATGCCAACAGCCAGTAGAAACAGGGAAACAGTTCACTCATGTCAGATTATTTTAGGGTAAATAAGTCCTTCAAATATAAGAAAGTCTGTCATAAGCATCTGATCAAGTTGCACTGCGCAGCATGTGTAGATTATTTCCTTTAAGGCTTTTTTTCTTCTCAGACAGAAGAAACTTAAGTTGAGCTCAATTGAAACTCAAAGTAGATACTGTTTGTTTTTTCCTTCCCCCCCTCCATCCCACATTTCCACCACCCACCACAAACCTACCTGCAGCGCACTGCTCCTCATCCGCCCCGTTCTCACAGTCCCGCTCGCCGTCGCATCGCCATGACAACGAAACACATTTGCTGGCAGCCCCTCCGCAATCAAACTTCTCTGGTGGACAGGTCTGCCGGCCTGTTGTGAGGGGGTGGAGGTGAAAAACAGCAGGAGAAGGAGAACGAAAATGGACAGCCGATGAGAAAGTTAGGGGGAAATGGATGGAGGAGAAGAAGGGAAGCAAAGAGGGGATCAAGGATGAAGACAGGCAGCGTAAAATGAGAGAAGAAATAGGGAGGAGGCAAAAGATAGAGAGAGAAGGGACAGCCAGTCAATGAAACAGTTTGATAACTTAGTTATCTTGTTGCTCAAATCGATTCGCCCTGAAAGGCCTGCAATTAAACGAGACACACAGTGACAAAGGAACAAAGAAGCAGGGACACTGTCAGGCAGATACAAAGGAGGAAAACACACTCACACACACAAACAGTACACAAAGCCCCAAAAAACATGAAACAGACAGGAAAAAAGAATCAAATCCAGACATCAAAGTATGGATATAACAAAAATCTGTTTCATAATTACATTCTTGATGATTAGTATTATTTTAAATTTTAATCATTGAAATAACAGCAGTTTAAAAACTCATGATTTATACTGTCCAGCATCAACCAAAGCTGGCATCAGTTTCTCAGATGCAGGCACAGCAACGTGGGTTTGTTTTATGTCAGTGGAAACATTGCAAAGGACATGATGTCATTTCAGATCTTTCAGAGGTTTTCAGTGTAAAATTATTGAAATGATTTCAATGTGAGTATCAGTACTCTTTGAAAGTTTTCAGCATATTTTAACAATAACGCGATAATACTGATATGACAATTTTCTTCTCTACATGAAACAAAAAGGCACTTGTCAGTATATAAAGAGCCCGCTGAATGTGCTCCATATTATGTTTATTGTTTTTATTATGTATATGTTTATTTTGGCTATAGATTAATCTACCAATAATTAGTATATTCATTTTGATTCATTTATCAATTTGAAAAACATAAAGGTCCATAAGTGTCAAAAAATAGTGTCAAATGCACTTCTTAAAAGCTCAGATGGACAACTTCACATGACCCTGAACGCAGCACAAAGGTTTTCAGATGACTGCATTGACATAAAACTGTGAAAATCATGAAAATCAGATTGAAATGATTGACGATTTCTGATTGATGACAGATGATTTCTGCTGTGGTGATGTCAGACGTTTTTCATAATCTATAGTTGTCAAAAAATGAAAGTCGCAACTACAATGATCCCAAGCCACTTGATGCCATGCACATACTCTGCATTTAAATAATTAAATTGATGTCATAAACATGCAATGACTACTCCACTAATGGCTTGAACAAACAACTACCAGTCGACTTGGAAGCTCTTTAGTCAAAAGCCGCCCAAATCAGAATAGAGTCTGTATATATACAGAACAGTGTTGTGTTTCCTCTCTTAGGTGAAGCCTTATTGAATAAAGACTTGTTTTTGAGTGTGCATCGATGTAAGTGACTGAAGTGAGAAAGCACACATTACAGTTTGTCAAACACGCACGCACACACACACACACACACACACACACACACACACACACACACACACACACACACACGCTGTGTGAGAGTGAGAAAGTGGTCCCTCTTGGTAAAAGCCCATTACAGTAGAGAAGGCCATTGTTCCTACATGTGTAACCCGTGGGGTTAGAACGGGGAGGAAAAATACAGCCATCCAATACATCAAATTTACACTGAGTCCCTGCAGCAAATCCCTGTCCCTTCTTCCTGCAAGCCACTACACTCCCCTCATGGCTCCCTCTTCAATCTCTCACACACATACACACACACACACACACACACACTCTAACACCATAGGGACTCGAGTCCCAGATTACATTACAGCGCTGTGTCAAACTCAACTCTATCAATTATACATATTTGACCACCAGAATGCATCTTGGCAGCCAGCCTGTGAGAGTGTTTGTGTGCGCGTTGCAGCCACAGATCAATAGTACCTATGGGATTTGACCATTTCGGTCTTATTCTCGATTTTATTCATTTCATATTTCTTTCTTTTCATTTTTATTTTTAACGGTGCTGAATAAATTGCTGCCATTCAGGCGCAGCCCCTCATGGCGGGACGCTGGGAGCCTTGCCGGTAATGATTGCCAGGATTTTCTCCAACTGCGCCGTCTACGTTGCCAGGTTCCACACTATTCAAAAAGTGGCTACTTGCATTTTATTTTTCTATGGAGCTGGACGGGTTTAGGGGGTTGGAGCCCCATCCCTGTCAATATTCCCTCTGAATATCAGGCTCTTGTGTGAGCATCTTTGCAATGTCTCTCGACTAAATTAGGTTTCCTCTGGCCTTTAAAGAATAAATGATTCCTGCACATCCCATTTAAGAGAGTGAAGGAGCGAGCACCGTATCAGCACAGTCTGATGCAGCTCTTTTGGGTAAAGTGATGGTGTGAATATGAATATTAATAGAAGATGTCTGCAAGAGTGCCAATGTGCGGAAGGAGGCCAGGGAATTGTCTGACGTACGGTTCAATCAAATGAAATGTGTGTCAGTGTGTACTGTACTATATACAGTACACAACACTGGACTCACATTTCGCATTATTTACCTATACTAAGTGTGCGAATTTGTGTTTGTGAGGGTCAGCAGAGTCCAAGGGCTACTGTTAGAGGCTTTCTCAGTCTAATATGAACTCAAGCGCAGAAATACCCCCCCCCCCCCCCCCCGCCCTCCAGGGGTTCAATCCACTAAGTGTCTGATTGACAGCTGGGTTAAAAGGATGTAATTTGTCTGACTGTCCATTTCGGGCCCTGGGAGTTGAGAGGGGTGGAGTCATGGATCATCTGCCAATCAAATGACTGAGTACAGACGAGCTATAACAACAGAGAGCTCCATTTCCATTGATTATGACAAAATCAATTAGATGATTTTCATCTAAACAAAAAAGACAAGTCCAATTTCATATTATGATGTGTTTAAGTATTAATTTGTGCCTGCTCAGTTGCTCTCCATTGGCCTTTCATATAATACAATACCTTTTCAGCCCATGCATTCAAACCATCTATAAAAGGCTTTTTCTGTTTGCTGCCTCAGTCAGCCAGATTACTGCTGATCAGTCACAGTGAAAATTGGCATGTGCAAACTATGAGATGTGTTTCACATTGCCTGCAGAGGCAAGAGCAGTTTGTTTGGAAGAAATGCAAGTGGTAGCACATGAAGGTAATTAGCATGATCAACCACCAGGTCTGCACAGACAAAGAAAAACATGCCAAATAAAGACAGACAATCTAATACTTCTGCACATCCAGATCACATAAACTCACTGAACCATTGCATTTAAACAGCACTGGAATAGAAATGTAGCCCCATAGTGTATTGAAAATTTGAGATTGGACCAATCTTTCAGTATCAGGGTCTGATACTAACGTATGTCTTTCATCGGATATTGGACTCACATCACCAGTCTACGTTATGATCAAAATTCCACAACCCCACGTCTTCTATTGGTGAATTGAGAGATGAATAGCGCTTTTCACACCTACTACTCATTAGCATATAATACAAGGGAAACGCAGTGCAAGTTGGCTTGAAAATACAGCTGGAGTGAAGAAATGTATTAACCACTTCACTCGTGCTGTAACAATAAACCAGCACAGATATAACAATACAACTACCAGCATAAGCCACCATAAATGTATTATGAACAAACGCATTAGAAACACTGACAAAAGTAACATTTGCCTTTGGAACATAAAATAGCACACTTAAACTCTCAGTAATGCATCATGGGAAATGAGGACAGTCTCAACACTATCTGCAGCACATGTGAACACCACAATCCTACAGCACCCCAAAAATGGTTGGAGTACACCATCACACACATTACATTACACAAACTAAACAACGTTTCTAGATGTAAAAAACTCTGACTGCATGTGCATCATCATCAACTGACACGGAACTTTTCACCACAAACTTAAGTTCAGTTTCAGCGTCATGTAATCCTCCAAAAGAAATCTGGTACCTGATTAGTATTGGTATCAGCAGATATCCAGCTTGAGGTATCAGAATCTGATCAGAAATTTAAAAAGCGGATCATGCATCTCTTCTGAGAAGAAAGAACCATCACAAGTATGTTTGTGGAAATGCCACAAGCCTCAATCCTGCAGCGCCCCACAATGGTCTGAGACTGCTATTACACAAGCTACATTACACAAACTGAACAAGCTTTCCAGATGGTGAAAACTCTGCATTAGTATCAACAGACAGAACTTTTCACCACTAAACTGAAGTTCAGTTTCATCCTTGTAAAATCTGATTATTATTAAATAATAACAAAGAAGAAGAAAAAAGAGCGCTGGTATTGAATCAGTATTGGTATTGGCAGATATCCAACTTAAGGTTTCAGAATCAAATTGGAACTGAAAAAAATGAACATCTTCATTGAAAACCAAAGAAAAGGAAGAACCATCAGTAGTATTTTTGTTTTTAATCAAGGTTGTTGCTGTCTGACTTTGACAATCCAGGTGGCGATGGTGCTGATAATGAAGTTGTAGTCAAGGCACTTTTCTTAGACTTTTGAAAGTCAGTGCTTGGATTTGCCCTCTCTCTTTGTCCCCCTCTGAGTAAATGCTGACAGGTGTATCCAGCATCAGAGCAGGCACTGTGGAGCATTGATGGACTTGCATTATTGACAGTCAGCCAGGGACATGGCTGTGCCTGCAGAGATATTGCAGACTCTGATCATATTCCAGGCCAAGAGCAATATCGACTGTAACCTTCACCACACACACAAAAAAACAACAACTCTTTTTTCAAAACATATAGATACAACAATATACTGTGAACATGATGATGGTGCAACTTTGTACGCATCAATATTGTAAACTGAAACACATGTTCATGCAGGCAGACCCATGAACACACACACCACCTACACTTGTGTAGGCACACTCAAACACACATACTGTACATAAATAGCAGAACTACTTACAACTATAAATCCTATTCTCAGCTGCCAGTCACAAGCGTTTAACTGAATTCACTATTCTTTAGAGTTTATATTGAATGAATATTTCATGGGCTATAAAACTCCTGAGGCACAGAGACGAACACTGGGCTGTTAGCAGCCAGATAGCTTGCTTACTGCCAAGGCCTACAGTGAATAACAGCTGAGGAACCGATGCTAGCCATGCTCCAGTGGAGCTGCTTGGTTGGCGAGCAATAAGACATGGTGGTTGTTGGACAGGGCAGATCCCAGGTGGGTGTATGCATTATTGAATGAGTGTGAAACAGGGTCAAAACAAGCGTGTGTGGTCAGTGAATGTATCCAGGTTACATAGAGGTAAAGCAAACAGACAAACAAACGCAATTGGCCGGATGACGAGGTCAGACCTTTTCGCTCAACTTCCATTTCTGTGGCATATACAGGCATGTGATCCTCAATAGATTCAGTGGCCTTTTAATTCTGCTCTAACTTACTCATATATTTATTTCACACAGTAGTTGCCCTAGGTTAGCATTGATTTCCTTGTCAGTGCGTGAGGCTGTTTTCTCAGTATGACACTGCTTTAGACAGTGACAGGGGATAAGATGGGAGTTTTAGTTCTGTTATATGGGGCAAGTTTTTATCTACCTAGAAAATCTTAAGTAAACTGCATTACTACTGGTAATATAATGTGGGTAGAAATACTGAGATGTTTGTAGTTGAGGACTTGTTCAACTTAACATTGAGCGGACTATACCTGTGAAGATAAAGTACAAAGTAAATGTAGTGAGATTTTATGATTTTATTGGATTTTATTTTGAGAAAAAGCAATTTTTCTAAAATTATTGTAGGCAATTTGGACATTGTGCAGTGGGTTCTAAACAGGTTATGCTGGACCTGGGGTCAGAAATCTCATTTAGCTCAGAAGAAACATTGCAGTCTTTTAATTCACACAAGTTCACAACCAGAAGTGGTGCAGACTTGTTATTCTCCTCACACGGCCTGCCTAAGTGTCTATTATGAGCGGGATATGGGGTGGACCGAGCAAGGCGCTGTATGCTAATGAACTTTTGATTAACTACCTTCTTAATTTCCCTTCACAAGGAGGGAGGGGATTGGAGCATTGTGGTGTGGTACCACGTCCACTCTCCAGCTGCCTGCCTAGCATCAAAGCTAGCCTCCCCGGTGATTGATTCAGACGGCTCGTAGACCCACAGGCTAATGCTAAGATAATTTATTTATTATGAGGTGTGTGTGTATGGGGCTGGGAGGCAATATAAGTCATCCTTAAGTCGCAGTGAGACAGCGCGTCAAAACAAAGGCACATGGGAGGAGCGTATGTGATAATATGACACATGTTGAATGAGAAGTTATGGGAGCTTATGGATGATTTACCCTGCACGGCCATCAGGGATCACAGGATGAATTTAAAACGCTTTAAGGTACACTGAATTTCCCCGCAGTCCAGACAGCACAGTGCTGATTGATGAAGTACCATGCTTTGACATCTTTTTATGCAAACATCTGAGAAACATGGTCTCATCACATCAGTAGAATATTATCAATGCCCAAATACTCTGCACCACTGTGAATATCAATTGGCTCCACTTGCACTCACTAGCTTCATAAAAAAAAAGCAAAGGGACTTTCTTTTTGGTAATGTGTCAGATATCTTAGTATAAGAAGCAGGGGTGTGTATCTCACTGACTGAGACCGATTTGATTCAAATCTCGATACGTGTTCGATATATCTTAGAAATGTTTACATAGCCAACGATTCAGCTTGATACAATTCAGCTCTGTCACAATGTGATTCGATATGATGCAATACAAGACAACACATGACGTCTCTGTGGGTCAGATTCGTGGCTCTGTACTCAGCTGTCCGACACGTTTTGCATAAATGATTTGCAGCAGCGTTTCTCATCTTTCTTATAAAACCCAAAATTATTCTACACTTCCGCGTTATGAAAGTTTGGTGGTGCGACACAGTACAATATCACTTCTGTCGCTGTTTTGAGTAAATGAAGAGGAGACACAGGAGAGGGAGGGGGGAGCACTTGTTTTGTGTGATCGCGGCAGCGGGCGTCCAGTGAGAGCGGTGCATTCAGAGGCAGGAGGAGAGAGAAAACGGAGCGGCAGCTCCTTGATGTTGAAAATGAAACATATGCTCATATAGATTTCAGTATATTTTATATATTTATATATTTTTATATGGTCATTGCAGAGATGCACAAAATGTCTAATCATTCTTTTTGAATAGGTTTTTAACAATTTTGATGAGCAGCAAACATATAGTGTTTTGCAGATGGTGAAGTATGAATGAGAAAAGAGGGTATGGATTTTAGGAAATGTGGTCACTGGATGCATTTTGTGTGAAAACAATATCCTTTATTAACTTCCACTTGTGAGCATCTCTACAAATGTTAAAGTAGAACACAACATTAACACCACAAGAACCTAAAATTACCACAAACAATGTGGACTGTGATGATGTGTGTATGAGAACTTTTTTTTCTTGCATTTGTTTGACACATCATCAATTAAAACCAAACTAACAGGGGGTCCATAACAGCTGATCGTCTGTGAAATAGGATAATTAAACTCAAGTTTCAGCCATGAGGTTGCACCATAAATTGGCGAGTGGCTGCTTGAGAATAGTAAACTTTTATCGCTTGGCTACTCTGCAGTAAAAACAGGGCCAAAGAATCCTTTGAATCAATATACAGCCATGTACTGAGCCATCCTGGTAACTCTGCCTGCTTTATAGAGAGCATATAAAATTTCATTTTATTTCAGACAGTTTAATATATACCAGGAAACTAAAATTAACATGTCTCATGTCTTTATGTTTTAGCTTCGGTTTCCTGGATTAACCTGCATTGAGGGACAACAGCTGAAACAGGAACAGAGATCTGTAACGGCTTGAAATGGATGGGTAAGATGAGGGAATTAAGCAAAGCAGAAAAAGGAAATAGAGCAAGCGATGTAAGAGGGGGAGGTGAGGTCAGATATTGGTCACAGAATGAAAAATATAAATGCGGAGACAAACTGGGAACAAGGCAATTAGAGGAAAATACTACAGAGACAGAGGTAGTGGGCTGATGGGTTGGAATCTGATCAAATTGGAGCTTCTTGTGACCTGAGGGCCTGCAAATGCACACACAATAGACATCAAATCCACATTTGGTCACTGAATTATTCAACTCTTATCCACTTCTACATCACACCAGGAAAAGACACATAAACATGCACATTAATACACAAAGAAAACACAGAAATCTAAAATTATGAACCGCAAACCTCCTCAGGTTACGCTGTAATGATGTGAGCTGGATTGCATCTTAGCACAACAGAGATTTGGAGAAGTGGTCCACAATGAATCTGTTGCTTTAGTTTCTGCAACTGAAATTTCGTTCAAATTGGTTTCGCAGTAATTGCATGGTTAATCTCTTTCAGGAATCACAGTGCATGCAGTATGAATGGAGAGCTTTTTTTTTTTTTCGGAGCCCTAACCTTTACAAAAGGAGAAGAAAAGACTGGAGTAGACAAAGGACAGGAGGCAGGGGAGCTTTAAGCTCACAGAGCGCTCATGTGCATCAATGATTCATACAAGACCAGAGATGTATGGATCGGCCAATTATTTGGCTTGTAAGGACTTTGCAAGTCTAATGCTTTGATCGGTTGCAGTGGGTCGTTTTGTCACGTGACACTCATTAACCTCGTTCCAAACAGCGATCTTATTTTCACAGGCTTGTTAAGGTAAGTTAAAGGGGGGATATTTTTGTGTGTGTGTGTGTGTGTGAGAGAACACATCAGCATTAAGACTCTGAAGAGCAGACATATTAAAATGCAGTTACCTTCTGTTTATTTCTTTCTCTGACCACCTGATTATATTGTAGCTGTTATGCATTGTTAAAGTCGCGACCCAGTCAGTTTTCCCTACCGCCTCTCCTGTGCACTTCGCCCCAGAAAACAGCGGCAGCGAGAGCCGAGTGGGTCCCGCTGTTTACTGAAGGTGGTTAGGTGATGTGATTTCGAACAAAAAAAACTCACAATGTAGTTTTCCACAGTCACATCGGTATTGTAGGTAGCATTTCTGGCAACTTGTATGAGAAAAATTGCTGAATTTATGTGTTGAAAAATCACAACCCAGTGTTTCTTCAGACTCTTTCCACTTCCACCACACACCCTGGCAGTGAGAACCCAGCAGATCCTGCTGTGTACACATCTCAAAGTTATACTGTGAATTTTCAGTTACGGATATTGATGACAACTTAAGTTATCTAAAACACAAAGCTCAGCACTTCTTTCTGTATGTTAATACACTGGGAAGGATTTTAAAATGATGAGGGCTCCCAGGAGTTTTGGGCTCTTGATCATTTTAGTAATTTTTAAATATAAAAGTTATGAAAAAATGGCAAAAATTCTCCGGTTCCGGTGTCACAGATGAGAGGATCTGTTGCTTTTCTTTGCCATTTAATGTTGTAAATTGAACATCACGTTGACACACATTCTTGTCTTCAGTAGATTAAACTCTTCATATTGTGTAGCGATAATGAAGAGCACTAAATGGTTACTATACTTAACCCTTGGACATCTGCGTATCTTTCCTAAAGAAAAAAGCTGTTATTTTCTCCTTGAAATCTAAATGCGTGACTTGAGAGTGTGAGCGTGAGCTGTGAAATTTCAGCTAGAAAAATGGATAAAATAAGTTGATGGACCTTCACAAAACTTCACAGGTCAATGACAGTTCTTCCCGTTTACGGTGTTGAGTCAGTATACAAAGCAGGGCATCACTCATGATGTGAATAAATATGTTTTATCAAATATACACTCACTTCATGTGACTTATTTGTGTGTGTGTGTGTGTGTGTATAAGCATGGCATAATGAGAGTATGCATGAGTAAAGTGCATATGTGTTTGCATGTGGATGTACTGTAAGTGTACATATATTTGTGTATGCATGGCTGAGCGTGTGTTTGCTTGTTTGTAAGCATGGATACATAATATATGTGTGAATGCATGAGTGTGTGTATTTCATATATCCTCACATGGCACACAGAGAACTGGAGCATGATGCTGCATCACCATGGAAAATGAAGCGGGCTGTGGAAGGGAGATAAAAAATCCAGACAGTGGTTGAAAAAATCTTCTGTTTGATATTTTCAAGAATTTGGTAATTTGGGAAATAGAAAATGACCAGTCTGTCTTGGTAAAAAATACCAATGTCATAATCTTAATTTTTAACCTTAATGATCTCAGTTGATTGTTTTAATGTTACTGGTTGAGATATTTACAGTAACTCCGCTTGATGGTAGCAGACAATTTACTACTAATAAAACAGTTTTTAAAATATTCAGGGATGTGTCTAAGGGAAATGAATGTTCTAACAATGTCGCCTTTCACACATTTCTGTGTACTTTTCGACTGTTAAGTTTGGTTTAGTTGGTCACCCCACTGGCGCTGAATCTAAATGAGGACTTTGGGCTTGGAGGCCGAGGCCGACGCGCTACTTCTCGCCTTGAAATGTTGCTGTAGCACCAGCTCCCCCCCCCCCCCTTGTCCTTCACACGTGAAATCCAATTTACGGAAAGGGCGTATGTGGTTAATATCAGATTACATTTTAAATGAAGGTTAGTGTTGATTAGTGGCTTTCATTGGAACGCTGATCTCCTATTATTGCAGCCCTGATGTGGAGAGAGGGAGGGGGGGAGTATGCTGGAGAGAGGAAGATCAAAGTCAAGGGAAAGGAGAGAAAAAATGATCAGAGAGAGCAGGTGCAGAGAGAGGAGGAAGTGGTAGGATGGCATCAAAACAAGAAGAGAGGGAAATGAAAGCCATGCAGCGAAGGAACATCAGAAAAAAAAACACAGGGAACTTGTGACAACACTGAAACAGAGTCAGAGGTCCAAAGTTTAAAAAAGACTCTCAGACAGTAGACAGAAATTATGTTGCCATGAAAATATTGTGCAGATGTTATGCAAACTTTGGCAAAGTAAAATGCGAATCAGTGTGAATGAATGAATTTGTTTCCGCGTGGAGTTTTAAAAAGCCACTGCGGGGACAGACAAGCAACAGGAGTCACCATCTGCTGCTACATTCATCCATGGTTATCCAAGTCCTTTTCATTCATTATTTCTGTGCTTTCTGTTCGGAGGCATGTGAGAGTGAGTGGCATGTGAATTACAAGACTGCACTTGGATTGGGATCCCACAGGACCCAATGCAAATCTCACGGGAGCCTGTGGTTTTAACGTTGCTGGGGGTGGGAGCGGCCGGTCAAGCAATAAACACTAAGTCCCCTGTTTTTAACAGCGCTGCCAGTTTTCTCTCCCTCTCCTCTCGCGCCGTGCTGAAAGTAGTCAGCTTCTTCCTCACTATTTCACTGTGGATCAATGGATTAGATTTTCCTATAGCTTATAAATATTTTGTTTGATCTTGTGGATATTGAAATAGTTTGTTTGATCTTCTTCCTCCCTTTCTAGATTTTTAAAAAACTTTTTTACTTTGAATATATAATGTCCCTATCATGACTAGACGTGTTTAATTGAATAAATGTAATTATTATGAATGCAATTATCCACTAAAACATAATTTACCCCATTATTACCAACAGGTATGCATGTCTTTACTAATACCACAGAAAAATAACATGTTTTCCCTGAGTTTACACAAAATCAGTGGACTGTATTATTGTAGAGGAGTGAATGGTCAGAAAGTTTGCAGGAGTGTGTGGGAGTCACACAGCAGGTGGTGACCGTCAGAATCAAGTGGAAGTGGGATTAGGAATTCTGTCCCATGCAAGCCTCTAATGTGAATGTCTTCTGTACAAATAGAACTAGAAGGCGTCACTCAGTAGAGTGCAGATCCCTGCCAGGCTACCTGAAATAAATATTCAGATGTAATCACCAACATTTTGATTAGTAACTGTACTTGAATTTCACTTTTTTTTGTTAGAAGCGGTTGTTTGTACCAAATTTGAAGAAACTCTTTTCTGAGATATTTGCATTCACGAGTGTGTGATGGATGTGAGGTCACAGCGTCCTCTGACCACCAAAATCTGATCAGTTCATTCTCGAGTCTAACAGGTTGTTCTCTCAAGACATTCTTGAGATATCGTGTTCACAAGAAGTGAAAGAGCCAAAGAACATAACGCCTCTGGCCACAGCTGTCGCCAGCATGTAGCCTTAAAAACGGGTTTTCAGAAGGTCCTTCAGCATACAGTCATGAATGTGCATAAAACAATTAGGCTGATCGGTACAGCAGTATGCAAGATTAGCTGCGGACAAGCTGCAGGTCCACTGATGCATAAACACACACACTAGTAATCGCATGATCCTTTCCTGGCTTACAAGGTAAGGTGCAATAATGTGAAGGTATATTCAACCAGTCTTTATTGAAGCGCCTCATTTCTGATACACCAACTTTTCAAGTTTAAAAGCTTTTTTGCAATAGTTCCACTAATTTGCTAATTTCATTTCTGGTTTATGTTCAAAATGAAATGAATCAGAATATCACCATGTCCACAGTTAAACATTGGGATGGACGATGATTCTTAGTGGGTCTATTAGAGGTTCTGTCTCTGCACCACATGTCCTTAAGTTAGTTGTGTTTAATATGAGATGATAAACATGAAATGGAGACTTGGTGCAATGAACAGAAGCAACAGCTCTGGTTTATTTTTTTGTCCCAAGTGTCAAATACGGAACTTGGGCAACAACTCCGAGGGGACAAGCTGCCTCAAATATAGGAGGCATTTAAATCACAATGGTATGATGGTGGAAGACTCAGTGGCCAATGACTGTCAGCCATCACAATGGACCAACCCTAGTGCCTATAGAGTCAGTTTATGTGACTGAGACTTTTCATGTGTCTCTTTGGTGGGACAATTTCATTTTTTTTTTGCGGGGATCTGAAGTCGATTCTACCGCAAAGTTAAACTAGAGTGGATGCACTCCCTCTCTCATTCTCTCTGTATCTCAGGGCTGTGTGAAGGAGAAGAACGGGCTTGTTAAATGTGGAACCATTAGCACGGTCTAGACTGTGGGTCTGTCAGTGCCGTGGGGGGGGTGGGGGGGGGAATACAGCGCGACACCAGCGCTCTCATAGGAAATTGCCACTTTCTTCCAACAGGCCCCTCTTAATGGTTGTTTAGTAGACGACACATTGAGCATTAAAAATACCGCCAGTGGCTAGTGCCACATCTCAACTAATGAGAGATTGCAGGAGAGGGAGGCAAACAAAAGAAAGGAGAGGCAGAAGGAGAGTCGGGCCGCTATTTTGGGATGCACGGAGTGTGGGGCTGAACTTGACAGGGGAACTCTGAGCTTATTTCCTCTGTGGCAGTTTATTCAAAGTCTGGGTTGGGGCACAAAGGCAGGGGTGCGAAGATTAAAACAGGCAGCCAAATTATGTGGAGAGCGTAGTCGACTTCTGAAGGCTTTTGAATGGACTTTTCTAATATCACAAGACAGCTACTGGCTGCGCAAAGTTGCCTTTCAAAGTCATGTAAAGGTGGACTCAGATAAATTACACGCTTTAGCAAGTTTAGTGGCCTGAAAAGCATCAGAATTTTGATTCAGCGTGGCAAAACAATTTCCTGCACAATTAATTTTAGTCACAGGAAAATGTGGAAATCCACGGAGAATGTTTGAAAACAACTGCGCAGTCTGTTTGCATGCCTCAGTGGGTGTCATTTTCATGTTATGTTCATCAGCTGTCCTCACGTAAAAAGGATGTTTTACACTGATGCCTGCTGCCAACAATTTGGTCCAACTATGCATTAAACAGCTGATTTAATATTTTACCCTGCAGATATTTTTCCCTCAACACCTGTTAATTTATCTTGGACCATCATTAGGATTACTGATGATGCATGTGTTTTTTTCATGGTTGCAGCTGAATCTTTCTCTCTTGCCTCCACTGCTTCTAGTTCCAATGATTAGTCTCTGTACCTGGTCTTGTGATCATGCTTTGCTTTTTTTCTGCCTCCTTCCTGCCTTAAGCCTCAGTCACACTAAACAACTTTTAAAGTCATCAGATCACTGTTGCCGTTCACACTATGAAACCTCTCCTCCTTGTAGCTCTAAGTCTTGACGTTGTTCCACACTAGATAACTGATCAGCAACTAGGAGTCACACATTACAAGATCTTTCATCTGAGGAATCCCTGATGAGTCAGTCTGCTCTCCAAACTACCCTCTGTCACTAAAACACATAATAGAAGTGACATTAGATTATTAATAATGAAGCATCAGTGTGCAGTTACTGCTGTGTTCACATAGTAGTCAGACCTCTATGACCTGGATATGACGCGTTCATAGTGCAAAAATAAAGGTTTTAAGGTGAAGACGGAGCCCCTCTCCTCCCAGTTTATATGCTTTACTCGCAAATGCGTTATTTAACCCAAATACGAAGCTTCTGTGGCGGCATGGTGGTGCAGTGGTGCAGTGCCGCCTCACACCAAAAAGGTCCTGAGTTCGAATCCCCCAGCCGGCTGGGGTGCTGGGGAGTTTGTGCGGAGTTTGCATGTTCTCCTTGTGTCGGCATGGGTTCTCTCCGGCATAATAGGTTAATTGGTGACTCAAAATTATAAGTGTGAATGTGAGAGTGAATGGTTGTCTGTCTCTATGTGTCAGCCCTGCGATGAAGTGGCGACTTGTCCAGGGTGAACCCCGCCTCTCGCCCAGTGTCAGCTGGGATAGGCTCCAGCCCCCCGCGACCCATTGAAGGATAAGCAGTTACGGACAATGAATGAATAAAAAAAAGAATGAAACTTTCGTAGCGCAAAATAACATAGCGTTAGTGTCTGAAGAGATAAAACTCAGCCCTCTCCTTTCTTCTCCTCTCTCTTATTATAGCAGTGATGTTTATCATGAAAACACACAACAGAAGAGACTTTAGATTATTAATACTGAAGCATCATGTTACTGCTGTCAATAGTGCTGTGTCAGCGCTGCTGGAGATGGACGTTGTTTGAACTGTTTCAGAACTTTATAACCACAACAACATAATAAAGCTGCAACGATTAATCAATTATTAATTGAATATCAAATTAATCGCTAACTATTTCGATAATCGATTAATTGTTTTGAGTCATTTTTTTGTATAAAATGTCCAAATTCTCTGATTTCAGCTGAATATCTTTGGTTTGTGGGCAAAACAAGACATTTGACGACGTCACCTGGGGCTTTGGGAAACCAGGCTGGACATTTTCTGGATGAGACAACTAATGGATTAATTGATATTAATGACAGATTAATTGTTAATGATGCTCTTCAATCTCTGTCTCTCCTTGTCGACTCCTCTCCTCACTCGGCCGTCCATGTCTGCAGCTCTGAGCCCATCTGCTCTAACAGGCTGTAGCTGCTGCATGGCTGGTTGTCCCTGACATGACTACACGTTAAACCTGCTTGATAGCGAGGCACCAGTGAGCTTTCGTCGTGCTCTTGTTAGCATCTTTGAACAGTTCTCTGATCTGTTTTTTTTTTTTTTTTTTGTCTGTGCTATCCAAAATCTGCCAGTGAGTAAAAAATCAGGGCTGAAATTACAGTATTGGATCTGTTCACCTGTCTGACTGTTTTCTTGTTGTTAAGCGTGAGCCTGCTTTAATAAAGACTGTTTTTATGACCACAGTTCTGTCTCCAGAGTCTGCTTCTGGATACCACATCTGCAACTCAGTGATGAAATTTACTTCTTTCTTAGAAGAGAATTAAATAAAGACAAATGAAACTGAAATTAAGAAAGTGCTGCAATTTTTCAGCCCATCCGTGCTGAGTGATGAGGGTAAAGAAAGATGAACTTGTTATTTTGCGTGGCTCTTTACAAACCAAAGCACTAGCAAAAACAATCCCATCAGGCTGTTCCAGCTCCACAAGACGCCCTCTGAGAGCCAAAACATATTGACTACCAATCAATCGTAACCAGCCAAGAGCAGGGGTCACTAATTGAACGGAAGAATGGAATTGATGAAAAAATCACATGGTGGCAGTTGATGCGTGGGCAGTTTTCTCTGTTTGATCGCCACGTACAGTGTAAACAAGGAAGCAGGTTTTTATGTAAACAGCTGCTTCAACTGAAATTCAAATGTTGTCTGATTTCAGAACATTTTAATTTCTAATTTGAAACAGATCTGAAGACATGGGCTCAAACAAGTTTCCTCAACGTTTAATTTATTCATCAGCACGTCCCTGAAATATGTTCAGTGAAATCTGATCTAGTTTAATGAAACATTTACATTGGAGTGATAAGCTGTAACTCAAAATTGTTTGCTTTCCAGTATTCAGTGTAATACTAAATTATAAATTCCTTATCTTAAAAGATCTAATTCTATATAAAGTACAGTTAAAACTTACTGAACCACTGAAACAGTCAGATTTTATGTGCAACTTCTGAGAGTAATATTGATAATGACCACTTTCTCTCTGGTTTTCTCAGATATTGGATATTTCTTGCAGGGCTTTCTGGGTGTCATTAATGCAGTGTATTGCCATCATATTGCAGCTAAAATGCAATGTGTTTTTTTTTAAAGCCTGGTGTATTTCCTGTTATGTGTGTTGCGGCTGGGTGGCAATTCTGTATCTTCCTTGAGGGATCAATACACTTTAACTTATTACTGATATAAATCAGGGTAAAGACATTTGTCGTTAATGAGATTCCAGAAGATGCAGCAGGATAAGCAGAACAACGCACACGAGGGCCTGAGATGATGGTTTACAATATGAAAACAGAGAGAGAGAGAGAGACAGAGATGACCTTTAATGTTTTGTTGTTTTTTTCCAGCAACTTCTATGGTGACATTAAACTCACTGTCAGTATCGTATCTTCAATTATTTATGAGACAGATTTCACCAACACACACACACACACACACACACACACACACACACACACACACACACACGCACACACACACACACACACACGACTATGTGCCTGGAGAAAACTGCTAAGAACCAGAATGGGGGACACTGCCACTTCAGGCCGTCCTCGCCAGATAAATGTCAGCCTTCGTTGCTTGTTCAAACGCTTAAAACTGACCATGTTTACATTTTCATGACCAGCAACCTCCTGCATTCAAGTGACTGTCCTCCAGTGGCAAAAAGCTCTTTTGTAGTGTAAGTAGTAATGTTGTTATACTGCCACAAAAAGTCTTAGGGAGGAGGTTGGGTGGATAATCTGACATACAAAGTTTATGACTTCGACACCAGAGACCACAGTTTACATCATGTTTCCAATCAAACAGAAAATGTTAGTTTCTATAACAGTTAAGGATCTTTTTATAGGGCTGACACCTTGTGGTCGATCGGTCAGTTTGGTTGGTTGATATGCTCTTGTCTGACCAAATTCTCATTACTGTTGCAAGGAGAGAAGCGTCTCTTAATCCATTATTGTCAAGGACTGGACGTAAGCAGACCTGATGTATTTTATTTCTGAGCGACAGGCTATTTGCTGAATATTTACTGGCTCCAAACTAATTGACACCATGTCATTGGCTCTAAGGCCGGAGATATACTTGCTGTTTAACCATGCGTTTGCGTTCGCGTATGCGTCGCGTTAATTTCTGAGGACGTGCACAACCATCGCTCCAAATGGACGCAGGATACGCGAGGCAGCCATGAAGCATAGGGATGCGTAGGGGTGCGTATGCGAACGCGTAGTTTAAAGCAAGTATATCTCCGCCCTAAGTCTGAGAGGACAGAAGAGCTGAATGGATAAAAAGTCAACGTGTGTCAGGATTTTACTTCTTTCTTAATGAGGTCTGGACAGTAAAGTTTCAAGCTCGGTGATGGTAAAAAAAAACCAAAAAAAAAACCAGCTGTTTGTGACCTGAAACTCAAACTTTAAAACAGTAAGTTTTTCCATATTTGACATTGTTTTAGTGTTTATTTTGTGGGTTATCCTGTTGAACTAGGTGCTAGCATGTAGCTAATGTGGCACAAGAGCAACATCAAGAGCTACTGTGACTGTGTCTCATTTGGTGTTTTTTCATAAATATTAACAGATGAGTAAACTTTTATGTTTAACATTTATGCCAGTAAGGACAAAAGGTCTTCAAATTTCTATGGCTGAATCAGTTACACATCAACTGGTCCATTTCCATGGCAACTGAGCAAACTCCATCTACTCATGAAAACCATGTGATGCAGTTGAAAGCCCTGATTAAAGCCTGTAAATTACTTTGGGACTCTATTGCAACCTAACACAAGAGTATTAATGCCTTAACCACAGAGTATACTTAAATAAATACCTTTGTAGAAATACGACTGCCCCCATTAAACCAGTCAGTTCAGTGCAAAGACATAAAACAGCTGCATATTCTGTATGTTCATCCTTGAATTATTATCCATTTACTGGGTACCTGAATACAGGGACACTTTTTGAAATTGATGCATAACAAGTTATCACAGCCCCCAGAGATAAGTGTATAATTCACACCTGAAGTGAACTATAATTCACCCCATGAAAAAAATGCAGAGTGCACGCAGTCACAGTAAAGCTCAGCCAATCAAAGAAATCACTGAGCTCTGTGGCTCTGCGGCTGAGTCAGTAACTCACAACCAGAGCTGACAATCAAAGGAAAAACCTTCAGCAATTGCTGTAAGTTTTTTTTCTTAATAATCTACATTCACCCACTCATCACAGCAACCATTGAAACTGAATGAAACTCTTGAGCACTGCAAGCAGAGAAACGGCGCCTGTGATCATTTTGAAAGTATGAATCACACCAAACTATGTAATGGATAAAAAGAAAGTGAATGATTGAAACTAATGAAGGTCAGTATGTGTGTTTGGCTTTGTGCCTATATGTGTGTATGTGTGTGTGTATCATGGCCAGTGAGTGAAAGGGAAAAAAGCTCAGGGAAACAGGGACCATTAAAATAATATGTAGCGACAAACTAGAGACAAATTAAGACTACAGTGACGCTGCACAACAAGATCAGAGGGACCTTGGAATGCACAGTAATGCACTCCAGTCCAACTCTTACTTGCCAACTCTCATGATTTTCCCAAGAGACTCCTGTTTTTCATTGCCCTCGCTTGCTTTTCTCTCAGGTTCATAATTCTCCAGCATTTCTCCAAACTTTCACACATTTTTGTTATCACAGCCTGTTTGTGGCACTATACGGTTGGTACAAAACCGATCTTCTGCAGTCAGTGAGAGATGAAGAGAGAAATGGAGAGTATTAGGAAAGGAATAATCAAGCAAACATCAGACGTCCTGGGAAGAAGAATTCCATTGTGGGTTTTTATATATATGTATATATATATATATATATATATACATATATACATATATACATACATACATACATACATACATACATACATACATACATACATATATATATATATATATATATATATATATATATATATATATATATATATATATATATATATATATATATATATATATATATATATATATATATATCCTCCTTAAAAGTGACCAGAATGGAGGAAACAAACTATGAAAGTCAGGTCAGACCCCCTGCTTTGGTTTCAAAATTGTGTCTATTTTTGAGGTCTCAACATTGGCATGTGTGAGTCCAACACATGCACACACGCACGCACGCACGCGCACACACTCACACACACACACACACACACACACACACACACACACACACACACACAAACAAACATTTTTTTGCGTGCATCTGTTTGAATGTGTGATGGTGGGGTTACTCACTTTTGGCTTGATTGAATGAGACACAGGTGAGGTGAGAGAGGGGGGGGATGGGGGGTCACATGGGAAATTACGCCTGGTGCTACCGCCGCCTCAAGCATGAAATTGAAGCCGTCCAACAATGCAACTCACAGGATCCTTCCCGTTCATATTCCAAAATAATTAACTAGCACCACCTCTTGCCTCCGTGCTATAATATGCTGACCTGCCTGTTGTCTCTGCAGACACAGAGAAGAAAAAACCCACCTCAGTACACAAGCAGCAGGTGGAACTGATGACAGCAGGGACGGAGAGAGATGAAGGCAGAGGGTTGTACGAGTTCAAGTATCAACTTTAGTTGTCACCGAAGGACAGCTGGCATCACAGCTGGTATTGGACTCGTATTTTGGGCTACAGCTGGATAATTTAACATCTGATTTGTCTTTGATTAAATTAAATATTTTTTACACAATTTCAAATTCATCACACTTTCATATAAATGTACAAGTTTATAGAGGACTTATTTTACCATTTAATATGTGCAGTGGGACATGTTGCTATATAAAGCTGCTCAGGACAAAATATAAGCATTAGTCTTGGTTTTAGAAACATTAATACTTATTCTTAAAGCTAAAGTTAACCTCAGTACAACATCTCTACAGGGATGCTAACGGCTTTGTGACTCTGTACTAAACTGAGCTAAATGCTAAAATTAGCATGTAAAACAAATATCAGTATTATTAAGAGCCTTGCATCCAAACTGAATTTCAATGCAGGCAAAATTAGAACATAATAAAACATGACTAACAAGGACAACATACAACAGCAATCACTTTCAAAAGTGTTGAGTTGCAGCATGTAGTCGAAAGCAATCATTGTCATCAGCGATATCTTCATCATCAACATTCTGCAATCACGATTGATAAATTACAGCCTTCCTCATCCCCGTATTAACATTCAGGAGGCTCAAGACTAAGAAGTTACACTACCTGTTTGACTATGCAACACCGAGGCTACCAGCAGATGTCCTCCAGCTGTCTCGCTGTCCGCTGTCAGTATCTCCACTACGGTTTTCTCCTCCGTAGCGCTTTAATTGCCTTATGGATATGAAATTGAAGGAGTCAGTGGTGACTCAATATGAGCTCTGTAAATCAAGGCCACAGAAAGTGGGAGAGGAGCCCTGCTGTGATGAAAGGCTCCACTTTGACAGTTTGTGTCTTTAGATGAATGGGTTTCATCAGATGGAATGAAATAAGTAGCAAAGTTTGAAATCATGGCAGTTTTAAAGCCCTGTGGTGTTGGGCGAGTGGGTGAAAAGATCTAATCAGATGATCGGTAGAAAGTTCTAAACACATCAGGACGGTGTAATGCTGTATTGATGGATCGATTTAATGACTCATTTGGAAACAAGAATGTTTTTCTGAGTGTAAAGACGCTGAATTCAGGGCCTCATACTAATAGAGCAGTGGTTGTCAAATAGGAGTCTGGGAACCCCCCAGAGGTTCGTGGCACTCTGCCAGAGGGTCCATTTATTAATCATATTCTTATTCTTACTATTGTTCTATTCTATTTTGTTGTATTATTCTTACTAGCTTGGTTTTGTCTGTATTCATACTCTTTTGTTGTTCCTCAAGCGTGTTTTATTCTCATTGCTGCTATGACATCTGAATTTCCTTCTGTGGATTAATAAATGTTTTATCTTATCTTATGCTTTTATGATTAGACCTTTAAACAAAGCAGAAACACCGTCCTTTAACTTTGTATTATAGACTCACTGTCTTCTCCTACCGCCTGTCTACTTACAGGTGTCAGGGCTCAACAATAAGGCTTTCCCGCTTGCCCACGGCAAGTAAAATGCCATGCTGGGTGAGTAAGTTTGGCAACTGGAGATAAACTAATAAACTTTTTTGAAAATCTATCAACTGTTGTTAAAACAATGTAATTTTTCATGCAAAAATGTCACAAAATGCTGTTTTTTAGCCTCTCAAATATGGAGATTTCTGGATTTTCTTTGTTAATTTTCATATTAAACTGAATATCTTTGAAAAACTGAATGAAAAACTGATATTTTTTCACAATTGTCTGACATTTTACATCCCTGGACTGAACATGACAATTAACTTTAGCCTTTGTTTCATTTGATAACTGCTAATAAATAAAACAATATGTATGAGGGCAAGTAAAACTTGACTTCAGGCAAGTAGACTGGGCAAGTGAAAAAAATACAATAACATTGAACCCTGGGCGTATAAAGAGTTTTGCTCTTAGATAATTACACTATTAGCAATCATACGCTATTTGTTCCACAAGCCATGCTGTAGTCTTATCATATTCAAGTCCCAGGCCTATTTTCTATTTTCTATCTGTTTTAGATTTATTATTGGCTATTATGTAAAATTACTAGAAAGTCTGTTTCATTTTATGTCTGCACGAAGAGTCAAACACACTCTCTACACTATGTTATGGGTGTGTTGACATGGTGAAAATATTTTAATACTTGTCTAATATCTTTGTAATGCATTTTTCTTGTGTTGCTCTTTCATATAACAAAGAAGAAGTGTAAAAAGAAAATGTATTCCCAGGGACGAATATGAGGGGGTTCCTGGTATGTTATCTATCCTGTCAGGGGTCCTTGGCTGAGAAAATAGAGAACAAAGTTTAGGTTGTGGAATGGTAAAATTATAGCATCAGTGAAATAAATACCGGCCCTCATATCAAAGAACTTAAAGGTCCCTTTGTCTTTCAAAATAAAAGAAAATCTAACTGCTTTCAAATCATAATAGCAGAGCCAAAGAGAATAATGAGACTGTTGTTTCTTCGTTTTTATCTCAACATGCTCTTTTACCGTGATGTGTGACTTGAGATTACTTGACTTCTAAAGTTATCAAAGTTCTCATTTGTGTTTATCTTTTTTTCCCCCATTATGTTTCACAATGCGTTTAGAGGCTTTTCAGTGCAGCCTTTGTCAGCATGCCTCTGAGCATGAAATGTGCCTGAGTGGACTTGTAATGATTAGATTTCTTATGTTGATGATACAAGACTTTTATGTAATGAATATAAAATATCCCCCAAGTTACACAGAGCTCTCCTGCGGCACACTCGAGCAGTTTTCTCTTTATATTCAAGATTTTGAAGTGTCACTTGGACCGGCTGGGGACTGTAAAGAGTGTCACATGTTGGGCCAATATGTGGAAGAGTGAGGCTGGCTCAGCGTCTGATGTTGCAATTCAATAACCTTTATCTACACAGAGACACTTGGGTGACGAGAAGGGCTCACTTTAATCCCTGGAGTGTAGATATGCAGCCGCGGAGCCAAAAGAGTGCACACACATAAAGATGGAGTTTAAATAACTCTTGAGAGAGTCGACGCAGCTCCTCTAATCAGCGCTGATTGTCAAACTGCAGGATCTTGCTGATGGCACTCAGAGAAAATGGATGCTGACTTTGTGATGGCTACACTTCAGGAAATCAAAGCTTTGATGTCTGGTACACAGACTCTGAACATGAGTGTCCCACAGCGAAGCATATTATGTAAATTAAACAGTTATGCAAAAACTTAACAGATGACGGCAGCCAATGATGAGTCATTCTTTGAAAACAAAAGATACCGCATGATTCTTTGGCATTTAGTTATCCAGGGTTTTCCCTGCCCAACAGCCCACTTTTGTATCACTGGCCGCCGCCTCTGTCGAACATTCTGACAAAAATGTGAAGTTTGTTTTGCTTTTAATGACAAAATTATTGTGCCTTTCATCAGCAACTGCTTTGATGCATTTCTGCCAAGTGTGGGGACATTACGTGCAGCACTCGAGAAGGACGGCAAAGGCCTGACTGATACTATAACACTCGTGACAAAGATCTTGTAATAGAGGCAGGATATTTTACAGTTTGTCTACAATGTCAAGTCTGGCAAATTAATGTAAAGTCCTGGTCTTTTCTGATGAATAGGTCAAAACCTGTTAAAACTGCTGTGTTTGTACCCCACAACAGTTTTCTTCTGTCCCGCTGTGTCCTTTTCTCTCCCGTTTCTTTGTCTGTCTTCAAGTTGGCGATCAAAGAGTCATTTTTTTTTTTTTTTTTTCACTTAAGCGCAGGGCACTGTAAAGGTGTGAGCCAAAATTGTGTTGGCTGCACTGGCTACACAAAACCTTCAGCCTCTGGCACAATCATCTCAAAATACTCCGGGGGAAACCATGTTGCCAGGTGAAATTTCCTGAATTACTCACAGGCACACAGTAAAACACAGTAAAACTATGGTAATGAATATTGGTGCTCAACTTTGTCACACAGTAAATAAAGAATATTAACTTGATTGTTTAATTGCCTGTGTGTATTACTGCTTTTAAGACAAGTTTCAAAATTTTGAACAGAATTCACAGAAGTTCTGGCACTAAAAATGTCTTTCTATTGCCACCAACCTTATACAACTTTAATAGTTTAACAAAAGGACAAGAAACTGCACTTATTATTTATTATTGCATGTGACAAATTAATTACAGGGCTGTTTTTGTTCAAGCAACAAGGTCAACAAATTTTTTGAGACCGTTTCAAGTGTGGAAAATTATCAAGTAAAATCATTCCATCCAAACATGTGGACTGTAGTTTGTTGTTGGCTTGTTTATTTCCATAAACAATAAATTACTGTCACATTTACTATGAAGGATGTCACTAATGTCTGTACTTGAGATTGGGGCAAAACATTGTATGCGCACACACATGCACATACACACACACACACACACACACACACACACACACACACACACACACACACACACACACACACACACACACACACACACACTTTCATGCATCAACCGCCACTCATCTGATTGAGCATTTTCTCCAGAATCCCCCTCAGGCCCAGATTCATTTTCCGTTGTGTAATTACAGACAACTCCTGCGGAACCTGCGTGTGTGTGTGTGCGGTTTCAGAGGCGTCATCAGAGGTCCATAGTTAATCAGCAGTCGACCAGAAGTCTCGGGGATCAGCCCATCGATTACCTCCCAGGGAAATCAATACAATCAACGGCATTACTTAAACTGGAGTCAGATCAGAAAGTGGAGGACATAGAACTCCGAAGACCAAGAGGACAGAGAAGAGGATGTGATACAAGATGGTAGGCTGGTGGAGAGAGGTTCAGAGGGAGCAAGATCTGCAATATTAACAAGGGGAAAAAAATTCAGAACAAAAAAGAAAATGAGGCCTGATTAGATCAAACGATAGGAGATAAGATGGGGATGGGTGATCTGTTTCTCCACTCATTTATTCAGGACTTTCACTTGTGATCTTTCTGTATATCATCATAATCGATGCAGATGCTTCCATGCAGGAGATTAAGAGTAGAGATTATGATGTTACACAAGGCTCTCCACTGCGTCATCAAAACACCAAAAGACAGAATATCTTTCAGAAGAGCGGTGTTTCAGGTAAGCATGTTCCTGGTGACTAATTAAATGGAACTTTTAATTTAGACTAATTAACTAGCCTAAAAGGAAGAAAACACTCAGATAACAATGAAAATTTAGCAGAAAGTTAAACACTGCCCAGAAAAAAAATATTGTAAGTATTAGAGCCATTTTATTCCATTATGTGCATTATTTTATAATCAGATCAGATCATAAATGTTGCTAAAAATCTGAGGCTTTTTCTGCCATGCATTATGAACATTGCACACACATACATGCACAAACACAGTTTGGCTAATGGTAGCAGTACTAGAAACAGCAGCCTGCTCTCCTTGCAGGTTAATGTCCACACGTCTGTGCTGAACGTGGTTACACATTGCTCCAGTCGAGTGTTTATAAGCCAGTTTACCTAAATAGAACCTTTTTTTCATTTTGTAGCCCAAATACTGACAAACTGCGTTACATTTTACAAGCTGTCTTCTGTCTTTTGCCGATAACAACTGGCAAGGGGAGAACTGGGCTACCCTCTAAAATATTAATAAACAGTTTAACCGACTGGTATTTCTGGTGCCCATTAGTGAGGCTGGTGATGTTTGATCATAAAGTTGACTAACTGTGCAAATCTCCAGTTCCAGGTAAGGGTAAGTCAAAGCCCACTGGAGCCTTTGTGGTGGCGAGTGGTAGATTTATTTTTTTATTTTTTTGTTTTTCTTTTCCTTTCTTTCCATCACTTATCTCTTTTGCATCAAACTGATGAAAACTTGGATTAAAACTGGATTTTCTATGAACAATTTCTCAGTGGAAGTTCTATGTATCGCACTGCTCTAGGGATAATTTTATTATGTGTACATACACTATCCTGTGTTTTAATGAAAGTATACACATTTAAAAGCATGCACACATCCCGCTGCATGCACACAAACACACACAGCAGCGAGGATCAATGTGGCTGAGAAAGTTAGAGACGCTCTCACAGCGTCTGACCTTGATTAGACATAATGAGACTTAACCACAAGTCCACTAATCTGATGAAATGACTTACTGATTCACCTTGTGATGAATACTAAATACAAGCATTGACTCTGGCTTCATACACACACACACACACACACACACACTCATGCCCTTATAGGCATGTGCACGTGTACACAGACGCACACTCACCCCACACATGTCCTTGGCCTCTCCAAATCAGACTTATTACTTTGAGAATCTTCAAAGGGTTCTTTGATCACCTCTTTGAAAATCATCTTAATAAAAATTGCAAATAGGAGCTGCTGGCCTGTAGTTAGAGCCATATGGAAAGTTTTCTGATAAGACAGAAGTGGAGAGAGTGACCTCTGGTAGTTCTACTCTGTTCTGTGACTTATCTTCAGAGGAAACACTGAGTCCCTGTGAAACACCTGTGAATCTATCCGGATCAGACGGACCAGTTTCAGCGTCTTCATGATGTTGGCAAAGCACCATATAGCTCTGCTGATTCCTAATGAGAGGACTTCCTAGCTCTGCTAACCAGGGGTCCACACTACGAAGCAGGATTAATGGTTGATGAGGTAACTAAAGATTAACTCTGGGTTTTCAGTCCTGTGACGATGATTCACTTCTTACCGGGGTTATGTTTAAGATAACTTTGTTACACTGCGCTGGACATCACCGAGATCCCATGGAGCCACGGAGAAAAGTGTTATTTCATTGTGCTTTTGTGTATCGATGACAACCGACAACAGTACTGACTGAAGCACTGAAGCCTCGTGCTTTGAATTTTGTTTTACATTCATTTTTTAGTTGCTCTCAAGTTCATTTTATTTCTGTTCTCTGACCGACCAAATGTGTTACCCTAAGAGCATGTATCTATAAAAAGAAGATTTACACACTTTATCATTTAATATGTTTGATCATGTGTCTGCAGATCAGTAAACATATTCAGGTTCGTTTGACGCTGCTGAAGGAGCGAACATGAACAATCATTGACACATTTTTCAGGGAAAAGAACCACAATCAGTAGAATATGCCTTTAAGGTAACTCATAACTTTAAGGTTAACACATAAGAATACACTTTACACTTTATTTCAATTCTTCAATTTTAATTCAGCACTCAAAAGTCTTTTGGTGTTAAGACAGTTACAGGTTAGAGGATGAGAGGAGGCTCATCAGATGCATCAACACTGTACAGAAGAATTTCAAGGCAACACAACACAATAATCTGAAGGAGAAGCCTGTGTGTTGTTTTTGTTGATCTGAACCTGGCCTTCAAAAAAGCTCAGTATTAAATTTTTGTTCTGCTTTTAATGGAACAATACATCTACTAACAGGTAGATTTAGCAGTTTGAATATAGATCAAAAATCAGGTATTTTGATATTTGGGACACAGTCTCTTCCAAAATCATGAATTTATCTTTCACAAAACTTACACAGTCATTACCCCAAACTCTCCCTCTTCTCTCTCAAACCCATATTTGGGCAAAGTCTATACAGCAAACATTTTATAAAATTATTTCTCAAGTCTTTTCTCATTCAGACATGAACTTAATCAAAGCCACTTTAAACTGAATGACTCCACTCTCCTTCAGACATTCTAATATAAACTCTGTCTTACCTGAACTGCTTTAATAAACTAAAAAAAAATCACAAGTTCATAAAGGTGCAAAGCTATTTTATAGCTTCCTGTCAGTAAATTAATTAAATCTCAACAAGACATTTTCAAAAAACATTAAATAACATGCCTTCTAAATAAAAAAAGTGTTTATATCTTTCAAAACCTTTCAAACTTCAAGTATCAATCATCACACAGCTTCAGTCTCATCATCACTCTCTGTCTGGGTCCGATCATCTAACACACAAACACACACACACACACATGCACACGCACGCGCACACACACACACACACACACACACACACACACACACACACACTGTGTAAAACCTCTCCGCCTCATCTCACACTCATCACACATCTTTGCAGCCTGGTTCCCCACCTGTGAATAGTGGGCTTCCTCTGCTGATTAAAAAATCCAGTAATCACAGTGGGCAGTGTTCCATTTTTCATAATTGCAGCAGCAAGCGACCTGACTCCCCGCCAACCTTTTAAATATGAGTTTAACAGGTAAGGTCTGTTTACAGGCTCTGTTCCATTTTTTTGTAATTACACTGCTGAAAAAAAGTGCAAAGGACATAATTTTGTATGACTGATGTTTAGCTATCTTGTGTAAAGTCCAGAACACTGGCAGGCCTCTGCTGGCAGCTTTTTAAAGCGGCTTTATGTTTTTCTGTAAAATCAGCTTTTAAAGCTCCAGTAGGCAACACTGTTCTGGTATAATTGAGAAATAATTTTATAAAAACTTTTCAGCATATTGTAAATCAGGTGTTCTGAGAGAGAACTACACTTCTGCACCTCCTCTTTGAATCTGTTTTCAGCATTCAGAGAATCTGCCCCGTGACGGTCGACTTAAACCAATCACAGGTGTTTTAGGACCTGGGGGACTCCACCTACTAGTGCAGCTGCGCGTGCACGTTCCTCCGGTGAGACCCTGAATCAGTGACGGAAACTACTGCAGGAAAAGACACTATAAAATGGCATTCTAATAAAGAGAAAAGAGCCTAATTAGCAACATGCTCAACCCAGGAGTTTGTCAGCTCACTCAGTTACTTCTGAGTTCACCTTCAGACAGCTGCTCAGAGCCGGCGAGCTCTGCAGTGAAGGGTTGGTGGTAGACTGGCGCTTCAAGAGGAAAGAAAACACCAGAGTTGCTGTGATGCTGGCTACTTTGCTGGCAGCAGAGGAGCTCAGAGTGTATGTTTCAAACTTTTGTGACTAAAAAGAGGATTTATCTTCACTCCTGCTTCAACCTTCTGCAGCAACAACGAAGAAATCATGGAGGACTGGCCAGAGGAGACCTCAGCGTTTGTTTTTGAAATGTTTTTGCTTTTGAGATGAAAAAGTGGATTTATTTTCACTCATGTCTCTCTGCAGCAGCGGTTCACGAAACAATTATGGACATGCTGACCAGCCAGATGAGAGCACAGAGTTTGTGTTTTTAAAGTTTTGGGATTAAAAGGTGGATTTATCTTCATGTTTGCTTGTAAACCTGTGTGCAGCAGCACCATGGAGGAGCCCACTGCGCTGTTTACAGGGTGAGTGAATGACACAATTACAGACAATGCCTGACATTTTTGGCAGCGTGAGTCAAACCGTGTTGCCGCTGAGTTGCATTTTCATGACCACTGGTATCGTGGAGAGCCGTGCCCGACATGAACCGCGAGCCCAATTCGCGTCCAAGCGGGCTGCGGTCACGTCACGCTGACCGCGGCCCAACAGTGGCGAGCCTCCTTTCTATCCCCCTCCAACAAGCGAGCGTTGTGATACTGAGCTCGTGTGTGTGCAGTCCTTCTGTATCTTCACTCTGAATCTTTATGTTTTTAAATGTAGTTTCTCTCCTCTGTCTGTGTTTTTTACTGTCAGGTGTCTGTTTTATTCCACACAGCTGATGTCTGTCAGTCTGTACTCGCTTATGATAGACTCAGTAAACTGTTACTTGCGCTCATGAAGGGTGTGCAGCTCATCTAGTGGGAGGGGCTCAGGACACAGAAAACGAAACGTAACTCAGATGAGACTCAAAAATGTAAAGACAAAACTAAGACAATATCTGGTCTCATTTCACAGTATTGATATAATGTTGATATATTGTCTAGCCCTGTTATAAAAACATCAGAAAACTGTTCTGAAGGTGTTGCATATGTTTTTTTCTGTCTATCCACAAAGAAATATCCAAGATTAACAAAGGTCATTGTAGTTTTTAGCTACATTGGCTAAATTGTCCTCCACATAAACTGCTTTGCCTCATTTACATTCAGTATTTGCAGCAAAAGCTTGTTGGTCCCACAGAATGGGCAGCAGCAATAGTCTAACTATAAACTGACAAAACACTTTCATCAGTGTCTCTGCACACAACACAAAAGCACTTCTGATATTTAGTCCCACTGCATAACTGACAAATGTATATGAAACTGAATATGCAAGTTACAGAAAATCTTTTCCTGTCTGACAATCTGTTTCATGAGAAATGGAGAGGGTTTCAGGGTGAGCATTTCTAATTTACACCTTCCTAAGCGTGCTCTATGGAAATCGTATGAAAGAAGCAGACGTCTCGTCCACTCTCCTGCCCTCCACGGCCTTGATCAAACCCTGTATGGATGTCCTGCCTCTGATGGTGCAGCCAACGAAAAAAAAAAAAAAAAGCAACTGAAAGCAATTTTCTGAGGCAACGCGCAAGAAAGAGAAGGCTGGCACTGCAGCTGGAGAGCAGCAAAATGTGACACACTGAGGCCGAGCGACCTTGGGAGCGCTTTATGCTGAAGGAAATGTATGTGTGTGCATACAGTCTGTTTGTGTGTGTGTGTGTGAGAGAGAGAGGACGAGATAAACTACTTTAAACACAAATACCATTACTTTAAAAGAGACAAAAAACATTACATCATGCTGCTGTATATATACACGTCTTAGAAAATTCATGTATTTTGTTGACTTTCATTTCATTAAAACACAAACACACATGTAACATTTGAGACATGTTAAATGTGTGTGCGTGTCTGTGTGTATGTTTGCCTTCGTGCCATTGTCTGTCTGTGGTTGTGTCTGTTTGTCATCCGTGCAGCTACTTACTGCAGATTGCATCAGCCTCGTCTGACCCGTCTGCACACTCCGGTTCTCCATCGCAGCGCCACCTAGCAGGAACACACTGTCCGTTCTTACAGGCGAAGTCTGTGGTTGCACATGTCTTCTTCGCTGTGGAGACAAAGGTGACAGACATTACTATATTACTCCCTAATTAATTAATTAGTCATTACTAATATAACACTGTAATTAATCAACTCACTCACTAACACCTGTGGAAACTGGACTGATGACAAGTGTTGAAAATGAAAGCAAAAACTTTAAAGCAGTAAGTAGGAAGGAAACATGTCAATGACAATCAAAATTTTAAGTCAAGAGCACAATTTTCAAGCCTGTTTCACAGTATAATAATAGTGTAATCATCAGCAGGCAAAACTGCGCTGCAGCCAGGAGCAGGCTGGAGTCTTGATGGTGTGTTCAAGTGCAACTTGTAACGGGAGACGTGAGAGAAGACGAGGCGTTTGATTAGCCAGCCTTTGTTGGACTCTCTTCTTTGAGGTTGACTAAGTGGATCGGGGCTGTTAGTCAGGTGAGACGGTTTGTGACAGCTTTGTGAGTTTCTTTGCGAGTTGTCCACCTGTGTGTCTGCGTGTGTGTCAGCACAAATTAAAAAAAAAAAAGTCCCCAGTCTCTCGCTGAATCCATAATTAATATAATAATAGTTTTTATTAGCATTCATAATTTTATTTTGTTTATTTTTATATATTTATATATTTTTGTTTTACTATAATTTATTTTTGTTTTAGTTTTAAATCATTTTTCTTTCTTTTTTTTTTGTTCATATAGGTCCATTTATAGGTCCTTGTCACTGAAACTTTGTCACTTTTTAAATAAATCAACACAGAGGTAGAGTATGTCACATGTGAACGGAGCAGCAACCCTCAAGCTGCCCGTCTTATCTTCCTCAGATGTTTAGCTTCATTTTAACCATCCCATGATCCACCTTCAGAGTCCAGGTCGGTCTTAGCAGAGCCGGCTCTGGCTCTTGCAGTTCCCTGATAGCCTGTGGACTCCAAAGGTTTTGTGCAGTCACTTTCTCCAAGCAAGGGGAAAATTGAAGCACTTGAGTCTGTCACGGGGAGAGAGGTAAAAAAAATCCCTCTCCTTGACAGCGAGAGCCACCGAACAAGAGAAAGCACTCGCTTGGTGTGTTAGCAATGCCTTTGCTCCGCCATGATGAAATATACTGTACAGAGAGGGGGGGCTGACAAATGGCAAGAAAGTGTGTGTGTGTTCAGTGGTGGTGCAGGTGTCGGGGTGATTTTCTTCTGACGAGCAAACAGACTACTTCTGTTCCATTTTCTTTCACGTGAGTCTGGTGTTAAAGCACCTCATGGATCCTTTGTTAAAGCAGCTGAAAATGTAGGTTAGTGAGTGCTGGGATAAAGCAGTGTAATGTAATATTATATGAACGTGCAGTAAACTAAATCATAGTTTGCCTACTAAAGTTCATTATCCCCCTATCACCTGTTATTATATCAGACTCAGCGTCAGATGGATTTCTGAGAAAAAACAACCAAATATGAAACCAAAAACGAGATGAGGTCGTCTCTACCACGTTTCGTGAACAGTGATAACCTGACTGTTGTTCTGTTCTGTCAGACCTTGCACTTATGTAGTATGTGGGTGTTGTGTGGGCTCCTTGTGAAATTCAAAAACACATGCAATGAACATTTATGCTTATTCACTAACATGTTTTCGAGGGCGGGGGAAACTGGAGGACGCAGAGGAAACCCACGCACGCACACTCCACATACAAAGACAGCATCCAATATTGTTTTTTTTTTCCATTTGCCTAGGTCGGAAATCTACTTCCCTGAAGTCAACTTTTATGTGCCCCTGGATTTTTGTTTGTCCAAGGTGATGTCATTTTGTTGGTCTAAACCCCAAAGATAAGGAAAAGCAGGAAATCTCTCTATTTGAGAAGCTGAAAACAATATTTTCCGCCATTGTGCATGAAAAAGTACATTGAATTTAATTTTTTTTTACTATTTGCCCAGTGAGGCAAGTGAGTTGCCAGATTCACTTGCCCAACACAACACCTTTCTTGCTGTGGGGCGGGTTCTTTGCCCCTGTGTCATGCCCCTGCATTCTGGGTGAAAACAAGCACTCTAATTTGACTGGCAGACAAGGCAATTTCTGAGATCCCTGCCAGGTGAAAACACACAACATAAAGAAACCGTTTAGCTGTGGTGAACAACTATGCTATGCTTGACATTGTTACATAGAAAATAACTAAAGAAATAGGGGTTGATGAGGATCCTTTCGGTCTGATTCCATCAAAGTGGACAAACCAGACATATATAATGACTTTACTGAATCTTCAGATAATGTATTTCATACATCTGTCACTTTTTATGCAGGTGTTTTATGGTAGAGCCCTATTTTTTTCACATCACTGAGACTATTTTCTGATTCACTTTGATCCACAGACACAAAGTCTTTAACTCGGTAATATCATGAATTAACCTGTGATGCAGTGTTTGACACACACACACACACACTAACTGGCTGTTTTCACTCAAAAGGGGACGCAGTCGTGGGACATGACGCGTGGCTGCTTTCATCCATCCTTATCACTAAGGCCTGCCTGAAGGACCAGAGGACAGGACCACTCCTCATCTCTGTGCACTGAACATGACGCTGAGGCCAGGAAACATCTATCTACCAACGAACAGTTAGCCTGGTTTTATACGACACAGAAAACCCCACCCACCAGCATCTGTAAAGCTCCCTAAAAGAAAAAAAAACAAGACTCGACTGTATTCTCCATATGTTGGAGGTTGTTTGCAGTTTCCCAACTTCTAATGGTACTGTGGTGCTTCACAATTAGCAGAGCAGCAATATTTTGGTTCTCAGACTCTTTAGGAACTCCCAGGGTAATAATTGAACAGAAGGCAACATCCACTTCGCCTTCATATAAATGCTTACTCTATACTCTGAAAACAGCCTGTCAAATTAACAGCACCAGTGTCCCCGTTCTGTCCAATTTGGGGAAATGTCAACTTTAAACATAAAACTTCTAGAGCTGCATTAAAAAATGGGTTGAAAGTGGAGTTGCTGTACTAAGATTATCGATCTATAAAACAAAGTCGCATCAGAAAGTCTAGCTTGGCCTAATAATAATGAAGAAAAAAGCAATAGAGGCATATTTGTTTGCAAGTTTTAATTCTTTACATTTTAAAGGCTTGTTATTGTAAATAGTACTGCAATGATTTTGGTAATCGGTCGATCAGTTTTGAGTATTTTTTTTTTTAAATAAAAGTCAAAATGATTCCAGCTTCTTAAATGTGAATATTTGCTAGTTTCTTTTCTCCTTTATGACAATAAACCGAATATCTTTGGGTTGCGAGCAGGATGTCATCTGGACTTTGGGAAATACTGATCTACATTTCACATCATTTTGTGACATTTTAAAGACCAAATAACTAATCGATTAATCAATAAAATAACAGACAGATCTCTAACTGTAAAGTTTACAGTCTACTCTAAGTGGTTAATGAGAATCTTTTAGTCAATCATACTTGTGTGTTTGCAGAAAATGTGCATATGCTGTTCAATATGCCTCTAATTAGTGCGACATGCTTTGCTTCCACAGGAATTTAGCACAACATTATTAGAAGGACTGATTTAAAATGCTGAACTCTAAAAGCAGCGGTCCGACCCCGGCACTGTGTTATATACAGTCCTGTTCTCCTCAGTAAGGGGAAAGCTAGCCAGCTTATTAGCTTGTTGTTTATGTGTGTAGCCTTGGATGTCCTGTGATGTGTGGTAAGAGGGAGTGTTATGACCGATGGCACAAGTGGGAGCCATAATAATGAAGCACATGCTGGAGAAACTGACAGTGTCTGAGCTGTGGGGACCGATGCTTTCAATATGTACATCGAAATGTATTTATATGGCTAACAATGCATGGCGGATTGAAGAAAAGATAGAGACAGCCTCACATTCACCAGCGCAGAGTATTGATTCTAAGCAGAAAAAAAAAAGGAAAAAGGGAGTCTTAAAGACATGAGAGAGATGGGATTGAAGAAGGTGTAGGCCTAGAATAAATGAAAAGCGTGTCCCTGGGGTTCACAGAGCAGTCAGAGTAAGAGACAAAGGTAAATAGAAACAGGGGAGAGAGCAGGGAATAGGGGTACAGAAACAAGAGACAAGAGGGAAAGAGGCTGTCGAAGTGGGGTCTAGTGTAATGGCATCAGTCTTCACAAAGGATTGACTAAATCCTTTTCTTTCCTACCGGCATGTTAGCATAAATCCCATCTTTTCCTGTCCAACCTCCCTGTTTTTTTTTTTTTTTCATCTTTCCCTCCATCTCTGCTTACAGCCTGATAACAGAGCCGGCTGCAGCCACACACACACAGCACACACCGGGCACTATAATTCAAAATAGTAATGTAGATCACAATAATCTGATATCAGACATCCACGAATAAGGATTTTCCTTCACCTTTACATCATATTTCCTATCACCGGCCATCATAATCCTCTCCAAATGCAGTTTGTTTAATTCAGTTGGGGATGCAAAACGGCGCAGGTGACAGACCGGCTTCCGATATATCAAACTCAAAAGGATTAATTAAAATGCAGAAACCAGCAAACCTAATCCTATCACATTCCTACAAGCCTTTTCTTAACTCGCATTTCTTCTTATCTTAAGGACAAAAAGGAAAATAATACGTTTCACCTTGGCCCCATCTTTTTCAAGGGGCCAAAGGCATCAAGGAGCGAGTTTTCTTTAAAAAAGAAAAAAAGCAAAACAATGTGAACAGCCAATTCCCAATTCAATTTTACTTGTCTATGGTGCCAATTCATAAAGGAATTATCTCAGGACACCTTTCACTGAGAGCAAGCATCATATGCTCAGCATGAAGACTTTACTTTCGAAGTGACATCCCAGCTATAAGAAAAAATGGCGGTATTTCAATAAAACACATTATGGAAAGCTATTATCATCCATCTTGAAAACCAAGAATTACATTTATGAGAGTGCAGCCATTCGGGGTTTTGAATACCGAATGAATAGTGATTAGTTTTATGCAAGGAAGATTTCCCACAGATGGTTATACAGTGCAACATTTTGGAAAGATAGCTCTCATGTAATGAAATAAGAATGCAAATAAAACTAATTTTTTTCAGCTGCAGCAGGCGCAAGAACTGACAGGAATGAAAAAAGCGATACACACTGCGGACAAGTCCACAGAGAGACAAGAGATGAACAACAACATATGTAAATTTCACAAATTCCACCACACACTCGCGGTGCTTCCCCAAAAACTGATGATTCGAATCTCTGCACTTTTGTTTATTAGCTGTGTCAGTACCAGTGGTGGAGAGAGTCCTGAAAATCTGTACTCAAGTACAAGTACGTGGGAGAAATACTGAAGTAAAAGCATTAAGTATTCTGCTCTCTAAGTTACCTTTTAACCTTCGATGTTTAATTCATGATAAACAGCAGGAATTCAGTCAAAAGTTTCTATTCCTCCAAATCTTCAGTCTAAATTAGGGCTGCGATGGTTAATAGATTCATGATTTGTGGATCAAAAGAAAATTAGCTTCTATTTTGTTAATTGAGTTATCGTTTCAGTCATTTTTGTTTGAAAAAAAGTTGAACTTTTGCTGACTTCTGCTTCCTTTTTGCTGTTTTGGTAACTGGAGTCTGGAGTCAAAACAAACTAATGACGTCACTTTGCATTTTTCACGATTTTGCAACATTTTATAGATCAATCAGTTAATCTTGAAAATAATCAGCAGACTAACTGATGATGAAAATAATCATTCGTTGCAGCCCTAAAATGAAGATGAGAGGTTTGGATGTTAAGTTAAAACTGTACTCAGTACTCAATTATGATTTTAAAAGTAACTAAGTGGATTACATAATGTAATACATAGTTAAGTATCCAAACAATGACTTGCAGTAAGTTTGAGGAGTTGTAATTAGTTACTTCCACCCCTGGTCGGCAGAACAGTGCAGGAGCACCGGCACAGCAGACTGTTTCTATCATCATTCTCCAACCAATTTTGTGGCTTGTGGTCATTTGTAGAGTTTGTAGAGTTAAAAGAGGGCAGTGTGACGCTGGACAGTGAGGCAAGGCAGTGCAACTCCAGCCTGTTGGCTGTTTTGATGATCTCTGCTCTGGTAATGACTGTCAGAGAAGTTGGCTGAACATCCTCTGACCCCGACAGCGGTAAAAGCTCATCTATGACCGCTGTCCACTGTGACTGACTGTTCAGCTGACAGATCTGTCAGCAGCCCAGCAGGAGAGACGCTCCCGGGTACGCTGGGGATTTCATATACCTGAACTATGATCAGGACACACACTTCTCACATCACAGATGGCAAAGAAACACATTCAAACACAATATTGGACCCCATGTTGGCTGATATAGGAGCAGTTCACTCCAAAATCAAAAATACATATTTCCCCTCTTAACTGTAGTGCCGTTTATCCATCGAGATTGTTTTGGTGTGAGTTTCAGAGTTTTGGAGGCACCGGCTATAGAGATGTCTGCCTTCTCTCTGATATAATGGGACTTGATGGCACTCAGCACGTGGTGCTTAAAGCACCAAAAAAAAAAAAAAAAGGTGTAAAATTCAACAACAAGGTCTCTTTCTAAAAATCATGACCCGGTTACTGAAAATAATCCATAGATCTTGTTGGGCACAGTCTCATGTAGGAACTTCTTTCTTCTTAGATTCTGTTGTAGAAAGAAAACAGTTCCTAAATCAAACTGCTCAAAACAACTGACTGAGCGATTATCTTGAGCAACTGGGTCATTATTTTAGGGAATAGATATTGCTGTCGAGTCTTTCAAAAAAAGAAAAAACAACCAATGGTCAAATCTTCATATTTACCAGACAAAACAGGGTAAAAGTGGCATGCAGAGTTATTCCACACATCTAGTTTAAAGGCATAACATGCGTATTTTCCCTAAAAAACAAATTAGACTCCTAAACATAATCACTGTCAATCATCACTTATGACCCAGTGTGGTGTCTGCAGTGATCTCGCCTTTATTTCCTATTTCTCCCTCATTACTTTGCAACTCAGGACGTTTTACCAGCCCAAGACTTTGGTATTTGACGTCCTGGGAATCGGACAAATCCTGCCGATTCTGCCTTTAAATGTTGTACAATCATTTCATAATCATAGATCAAAAAATATGCAGACATTCTGTGCAAAAAATCTGCACATACTAAAACCATTTTTCCATACCTCTCAAGAGTTGCTGACGTGCACACAAACAGCCGCTTACATTTACATTCTGATGCACGGCGACCTGTCATATATGGGTGTCATCCATATGGAACAGCCTAAAGCTGCCTTATGAGGTGTGAGACTGAATATGAAGGAGATGATAGGACACACTCACTGTGCACACGCACACACATGTCCTTACTTACCAACCATCCCACCTCCTAGATTTGAAGCACAGCGTTGTTATTTTTGTCCTCTGTCCCCAGATAGAAAGAGTGATTAATATTAATGAGAAACAGCAGACGGACCAGAAGAGTTCCAGTTTGCTCACTAGGTGATTTTACCCTCATCCCCGAGTCATCACTAACTTTGTACACTTACGTTCACAGAATACAGAAATATTTTAGTTGAGACTTACTTTAATGATGATTGGATTGGATTACTTTAATCATTCATCTGGGACAATGCACATTAAATCTGTAAGACTTGACTACAAGGCTAATATTCAGCCGCAGTCCTCGTGCAGACACACACTACTGAAGCACATATAAGAGGATTTGATTTAATAGTCTTTAACTTAACCCTGGTACAGCTGCAGACAACCTGTTAAGACTGTAAACTTCACCAGAGCTCTGTCACAGCTATACCATAGCGTATGTTAGTATGTCTGCTCCATTTCCCCCAAACAACAGTGAATAATTTACTTTCATGAATGACGAAGAAAAGCAGAAAATCCTCACATTTAAGAAGCTGGAACCAGCAAATGTTTGGCATTTCTGCTTCGATGATGCAGAGAGGGAGTTTAGGACTTGGTCTTGACTAGGGATTTCCTGGTGTCAAGTTGAGTTAGGACTTGACTTTGGACTTTAGTGCAAAGACTTAGCTGTGACTTGCAAAGCGATGATGGTCCCACCTCTGATCATTTCTCAGATTATGTAACAGAAATCAGAACTGGCTTGTTACATGTTAAGAGACTGAGATAATGACCTGTGAACTGCTGACATTTGGACGTTCAGTCCTGTGATGCTGTACATACCTTTATGGGGCCAAGCAGGGCCAAACCATTATAATAATGTCAATTACAGAGATGTATGGCAGTGACCATGTGGGCGGTTCCACAATACAAGCTGTTTCTGCTGTCCACCTTTTCATCACTGGACATACTATGTTAATCTTCCACTGACATTCAACTAATGCTCTGGAGACCCCTGTGATCAATGAGTCATTAAGCCGACCTACTCATGGTCATATGGCCTCCACCCAAACCACACACCCACACACACACACTGGACACCTCTTAGAATTCTTCACCACACACTCCTGACGCCATGATTTGGGACGCTATTGTTCGACTTGGGAACAGGTGAAGGTCAGCGTCTTCCTACAAGTCATTCAATTTACACACTTCATTACACACACACACACACACACACACACACACATAGAGTGAAAGGGAAATGGAAATAAAACATCCAACGGCACAATAATAGCTAAGGGAACACTGTGTCGCCTCTAATTAGGATTTGTTGACTGCAGTCCCCGAAATGTTGATTTGCTCCAATAACAACGGTCTGAAACAAACAACCGGTGCTGTAGTGAGATTATTTACCTTCCTTCAGTCAGAGTCAGTCACACCTTTTAATCTCCTAAAGCTCCGAGTGCAAGAGCACAAAGTTAGCAGCCTTTGCTTATTAGCCTTTGAATTGAATAAAGCAGACTGTTTTTGAGGTTCAATGTTTTTTTCTCAAGTGTATTTTAGGACAGTGTGGATTATCTGGTTACTTTTTTAGTTTGATAGTCTGAGGACAGACTCAGATGCTGTGCAAAGAGAATTGTGGCCCTGCTGTATTCAAGCAAATTAACTGCTGGGGTGTTTTTACGGTCTGTTTATTGGCCACCAATAGCAAATGGATGAGTTCCCAGACTGACAGTAGAGACACTAGCTGTAACAACACACAGTGGCTGTTTGTATAGAGTCTCTGTACAGTACTATGTGTGAACGTGACAGGTCAAACAGAGAAGCATCATCAGTAAACATATCTGTTTCATACCAGGAAGTTCCTGCAAGTAATCTCCTTATTGACATTCTTGTCTTGACAACCAATGATTTGCGAAGCTCTCGTGAAACTTGTACACAGCGTTTCATCATATTCTGAAGAGGTTCATACTTGGGAGAAGTTTGCCTTCAGGGGTTTCTACCAGAAAGCTGCTGTTAGTGTCCTGTGTGAAACCCTACGTCAATGTCGATTTACTATTTTAACCCAAACCATGATCTTTACATTAAGGACGCACCGGCCAGAGACCAGAACTGGACGGTTTTCAGCGTGACCAGCCCGATTCTGTGCCCGTCATTGTCACACACGTGTTTTGCACGATGGTCACGTCATGCACGCAGCAGACAAACTGACCGTGATAGCACCACAGTGCTGATAACAGCTACACACACTCAGACACATGCTTGCATGAAGTTGGTGTCAGCGACAGATTCCAAGAACAGGATAAAGAGAAGACAGACAGTCTACAATGAGACAGAGCAGCTGACAATGTCACAGAACAGCCGTATACTCTCTAGTTCTTCAGGCTAATGTTAGCCAGCAGCAGACTGCTGTTCACAGAGGGACAGTTAAAATCTCTCCTCCTGTTCTAGCTGAAGATTAAACAACCTGTGTTGATGTGTCTGCAGCAAACTGTTGCACCGTGTCAGTCTCCGGTTTGTTTACATCTGCTTCCACAGGAGATCACGTGAAATCAATCCTGCGAGATTCCGTGATCTCTACTTCACATAAACCTAGTAGTAGTAGCTTTGATGCAGAACCTAACCTAAAGTGCGACTGAAAACTGAAAATATATATTTGTTTAAACTGAATAAAGTTTTTGTGGCTCTTTATACTATGTCAACACACTTCCTAAAGTCTATGCTGAATCAGGTGCAAGAGTTTAGCAGAGTTCTTATCTTCTTATACTTACAGTTACATATAAAATAACAAGCAACACTGTGGTCACATGATGCCTACCACAGGGTTGAGATCATTACTATCATCACCGCAAATCTTATTTTGAAGGGTCAGTCTCATGTTGAGATTAGCTCACTGATCCATTAATACAACTAAGGGTCAGCACTGTCACCCACAAGTCAGAAAAAAGCTTCTGATTGGTCGACACACTCAACCAAAGGCATTGCGGGATTAATGGTGGGCGGCTAATAACATATAATTCCAGCCCAAACCCAAGCAAACCAACTCTGACCTCACTTCTACCAAACTAAAGGCCAGAAACACACACACACACACACACACACACATGAAAATACAGCAGGCGAGACACAGTCGGTTTCAAACAGCCCAGTTGGAATTCACCACCACTCCTGAGGAGAAAAATGGAGAAAAGCCCAAACTGTCCCGGTTTGGTCTGTGTACATGACGTGTGGAGAAAAGCCAGAGAAAATACCATGGTAACCATGTTGTACTGCTCAGGTATTCCATTATTTAGATTCTGATCAAAGTGCGCTGAGCTATTCAAATGTAACAGAAAAGTCCTTTTGAATTACCAATCCAACCAAATTCAGGTGACAGAGTATTTGAAACCATTTCTGCAGTCAGATCTGCCATGTAAGGATGAAAAGCACATTGTGAAAAGTTTTATTTACTTCCCACAATATTCTGAGAACTGCATGAAACTCAACAGAAGTCTGACACAATATGAAGGTGTTGTTATTTTCTTAAAATGAGGGGAATCTGACCGTGAGTTAATCTGGAAACTCTGACTGTACACTCAGCTCAGCCAGATGTTGGACACCCAAACATCCTCCTTGAAAGCGGCACACATTCAAGACAAACAGCAGAGAAAAGAAGGCTGTAAACAAGTCTAAGGAGAATCCAGGAGAGGGCGAGCAGAAGGAGCAACGGGAGACAAATGAGACGGAAAGAAAACAGAGCAAGAGAGAATGGAGAAAGAGGAGAGGAAATAGATGGTCTTCCACATTGTTGTGATCGGCTAAAGAGCTGAAGAGCGTAACATGTCAGTGGAGGGAAAGAGGCCGTTAATCAGTGAGCAGAGGTTGAACCACGATTGTGAGGGAGTGGGGAACACTCCATGAATTGTGTGTGTGTGCATCTGTGGATGTGCGATCGGGAAAACAGAACGAGGGAAGGAGTAAAGTAGACAAGTGTAATATTGGTCTTTTGAGGAGATTAAAGGCCTGTCCAGTTTCCCAATAATCAGGTAGAGACAGAGAGATATCATGGAGAAACGACCAGAATACAACAAGAGAACAGTCCGGCTGAAAAAACACTAATTGTAAAGTAACGGACAGCAGGCAGGGGGTTGGATGAAGCGTTTTGTTTCTCTGTAATAAGTTTGAACTTTCTGACTTCTACCGTTAAGCAACTTGAATACCAACTACGGCAGGCTGTGTGTAATCCACTCACAAAGAGGAGAAACAAAGAAATAATCAGCACATCATCCACCCATTGCCTGATTAAAGATAAAAAGGGCAACTCAAGTGGCAGCTAAACTTTTAGAACTGCTGAATGTGCAAGTTTCCCAAACTCTTGAAAGTTTGGATCCCTTGATCCCACTTTTTCACATCTGATACAAATTTGAGTACCGCAACTCTGAGTGTTTGCTGATACCAATACCAAACAGATCCAGTCTTTTTCCCTCTGGAAAACAACTAAACTATTAATTATACATTTGTATAGATGCACCTTGCTTAACCTCGCCATCTAAAAACATAGTGAGAAACAAATATTCTGCTAATAAATAGCCCAGTGATTTTGGACAATATTAGATGGATACCTACTCTGAGTATCGGATCAGCAGATCACTCCTTCATAGCCAGAATATCCTAACTGTAACTGACATCTGTGACTAGAATTGGGATTAAGCATGCATGTTCAATATCATGAATAAATGCTGCAAGTGTTACATTAATCAGAGTATAAAGTGTAGGTGAAAAATCTCAGAAAGTGTCGTTGCACCTGCATTTGAATGCACATGCTCACAGTGTGTCTGCGTGCGTGTGGTTGCGACAGATGCCCACAACTACAAAGGCTAAAGATGTGAAGAAAACTTGCGGACCGGCAATCCAGACAGCTGGCTAGATCAAATACACTATATATTATGCTCCTCACAGCACATCAAATACCACCTACCAGTTCAAAGAAGCTTGTTACCATTTTATGATCTCCCTCTCTGGACACAGGGGAGTCAAGCCCATAGGGCAAGACGTGGTCTCCAGATTTTTTTGAGACAAAAACACGAGTGAATCAGAGATAGCGGGGTTTGCCTGACCCGGGTGACAGTTGCATCATGTGGTGAGGGAGGACTTACCTGAAGCTCAATGTGGCGGAGATGAAAGGTGGCCAACTTTAGAAAAACTGAGATCCGTCTCACATTTAGACTGACATTTAGAAAGTGTGTTTAGGACCTTCAAACAGGTTAGAAGGTGAGTGAAAAATTGAGGTAAGAAACTGAACTACGTATAGCTTTACTTTTTGAGGGACTCCAAAGGAAGAAATGCAAGTAGACAATAAACTAATCCAGAATGTTGACTTTTTCCTGACTGACCATGCATACATTCCATACAAGCCTTTTGTTTGTTTTACATTATTTTGAAGTGATTTTTACAGTTTTAACATTATAACTTGGACCTAACGAGGTGTTTCTGCAGAGACAATGGTACTGGCCTCTGGATCGTCCTGTAGTTCCTAATCGTGTAACTGAAGTAGTGAAGTAATGTGAAGAAAATCACCTCATAAGGTTCTTATGCAACGGGAACAATGGGCCTCATGCAAGAGCATTATTGTATTTTTATCTCGAATTTCTCATTCTCTTTTTTTGTACGCTGGGCTCGTTCAAATGTGACACGTCAGATTCAGGAAACGCTCCTAACTTGATCCGCCTGTGCGTATCTGAGTGCATGTGTACGAGACCTGTAAATTAGCATAATTAATCCCCCGATAAACATGGTAAAACACTGAATGCCTTGGAGCCACACTGTTGCATATTCATACTTGAATAATACATACTTGTAGAATACAAAGCCTAGATGTTACAGCATAAATAACTGTATATTATGACTGTTTATTACTTTTTACAGCTGCAATATGCCTCGCATTAATCTATATAATGTACATTATTTATTAAAATGTTTTTTTCTGATAGTATGTTTGGCCTGTATAAATAGCTTGAAAATACCATTGTACAGAGGAGTAATTGTTCTTTATTTCTTAGTTTTATTGTACACTCTCCACTGCTGGAACAACAAAATTTCGCTCTCCTTTACTTTCTAACTACTTAGAGAAATCTCTGGCAAGCCGGTGCTGTCATGCTTTAGAGAAATAAACAGCTGCCCTTAATTTGACGAATGAAAAGGAACTGTGCAAAAACAAAGCGGAGCATGGTGAACACATCACGCAGCGGTCATATCCGGAGGATTTTAAAAAGACCAACTCCAAAATGGGATAAAATAATATCAAGGCAACTAAAGATGCTTTGTGGGAGTAACACTTGTCAGCTCCGACTCACATACAACTTCTTCACAGGAGTTAATCCCTCGCCTGTGTGTGTGTGTGTGTGTGTGTGTGTGTGTGTGTGTGTGTGTGTGTGTCTGTGTGTGTGCTCATGAATCTGTTTATACCGCCGCCTAAGTCTGCATCTGTTTACTCATTTTAAGAAAACAGATTGCACCATCTTCTCTCTCTTCTAAGCTTTCAGAGAAATGTGAGCGGCCTTTGTCTCACTTTTCTGTGACGGGATTAACAATAAGAGGAGCCGATGATGAGAAAGGCCGCGGTGTGGAGTGATGATATACATTTCAAATTATTTTACTATTAACTTTTAAGTTGCTGTGAAAACATTTTTTCCCGGACTGCACAACATAAATACATACAAGCAAAGAACACCCTGTTGATCCTGCAGCCTGCTCTCTCTTTGCTTACACTGGTAATAATAATTAAAGGCACGCCCTCAGAGTCAACCATGTATGCCTGACACCTTGACCAAATATTAGTACTCTGAAATGACTGCTTAATTGCTGTTTGTCCCAGACTAGCGGACATTTCCTTTTTCTGTTACTTGTTTGACATATGAATTGTCAGGAAAATGAAACAGACGAAATGAGACCAGGAAATCAAAGACTGTTGTGTTCACACTTTACAGGCGCCTGTTCCATGCAACACACAAGACTCCAGCAGAATGAGGGGAGGAGGACTCTGTGTTTACATCAATGATACTTTGTGCAAACACTTTTCTGCATTTCTTTCTGAATATAATTATCTGTATATGTAATATGTGTGCATCATGAGGGCTTTCTTTTTATTGTGCATCCCTGAGTTATATCACACCAGCCAGACCTTGATTTAAAGATACAGATTTTTAGATTTCAATGCAAATGTGATCAATGATATGGCCAATTAAAGTGTTTTTCCCATCCTTTTGGCTGGCTGATGGGGGAAAAAAATCACTCTGGGCATGTTAAACCATTGTCCTCCTGGCTCTACGTTCTTCCCACATCCCTGGATTTTAACTCCCAGAACGATGCCGTCTGCATCAGCCGCATGCCAAAGCCTAAGACCTCCCAAATCCTGTCACATCCTGGGTCCCCGATCCTCGTTCCTCCTTACATAAGCGGGGCATTACAGCTCGCCAAAGCAGCTTAGAAGTAGAGGCGAACAAGCATGACAATAGGAGAAGAGGAGGGAAAAAAAAAGAAAGGCGGCGAGAACGAAATAATGTACAGGCCCACGGTGATGATCAAAGGCAGAATTAGAAACAAATCAGATATAGTGGGAAAAAAATTGTTTGTCGGGAGATGAAAAGTATAAGCGTCTTTCTTTATTCCCCTTTTATGTTACAGTTCTCTATACATATAGTCTGTTTCAAAATCGCTTCTCTTTCTTTGTTTCTTTTTTCTAACCTTGAGCCTCTTTTGTTTATCAGGCAAAAGTCTGAACAACAGAGGCAGTCACTCTGACAGACACTTACATAGGTGCTATTATGAGAGCTTAAAGACAAATGCAATCAACTGTCGTCAAACACACTTCAGACATTCCCCCTTTATATTAAGAAATACAAATTGATTGTCCCCTTTCAACATAATCATCCGTCCGTTCCTCTTGCTTTGTATTCTTAATAGTTTCTTCCTTTTCTTTCTTTTCTCCTCTGTCTTTTTTGGACGTCGCGTGCCCCGAGGGCTCTTAGCGAGCTCTCGAGACAAACAAACGTGAGAGTGTATTTGTTGCTGTGAGGGTGAGTGGATATCTCGTCAAAAAGATCACAGAGCGGTCGCTTTGTACGCCGGGCCGTGTTAGCTTCAGAGACTGCTAATTAAGTAGCCGCACAAAAGAGCTCATTGTGGGTGCCCACGGCGCGAGAGACACAAACAGGGCCAGGCTTGTTTTTGTTTTTACAACATGAAGTCTGTCAGTCCTTCAAACGATGGCGTCACATGGCCAAATGCTCCGAGCAGCACTGCACTCGTGAATGTGAAAACTGTATCTTTGTAAAAAAAAATCTTGGGATACTATGTAAAGTAATAATGCACATTTCCATCCAAGTAACTTGATTTTTGCTGTTCTATGACTTTTTGCTCACTGATGAACCACTTATCTAAAGTTTATGGAAGCTTTTACATGCAGTGTTCCATAAGACTAGAAAAAAATAAACTTTCTCATGGACAAAATTCTGCTTTTTAACCACAGTTCATCAATAAATAATCTAAACCAAACTATGTAATTACAAGGAACACCACATATCAATGTTAGATAAATAATAAACAAAAGATGTCTCAGACTAAAGAAGTGTTTAAAGGATAAATCTGTGATATATTTACTGTGATAAATCATAAAATGACCATGATGTGTCATCAGAGATTAAGGAAACATGTTAAGTTGAAATACTCACTTCCCTACAACAACGCAACTGCTGTGGTTTCTATTCCGGCCTGTTTCTCGAGTTTTTGTTTGCCTGTTTCACATTTATTAGAGTTCAAATTAATGGTGAAAGTTCGAGGGATTGTTGTCATTTTATTTTACCAATTTAATGGTTTGAAGAGTGACAGCCGCTGCTCAGCAATGCACTCTCATTCAGCCGCGCAGTGTACAACCAGTGAGGCGGAGGAGAAGGGTTTATTTTGATCAAACCGGGGGAAGTGATGGAACAGTGGGAAGACCAGCCAAGACAGTTTTGGTGACTTTTATTTTGTTTTTCTGCTGAGTTTGAATGAAGTGTGTTACAAAGCATTTAAACACGCCATAATTCTGTCAAAGGAAGAAGATTAAATTCTTGCACTTGCATGAATATACCGGCTATTGCAGATCAATGGGCTGACAGTTGCCGGCTGGAAAATTTTAACCTATTGCCCATCTCTAGTGTGTGTGTGTGTGTGTGTGTGTGTGCACGCGCGCGCACGTGTGTGTGTGATGCTATTCCTTTCCAAGATGTCTCTATGAGGTCATATCCTTCTGCTTCAGTACCTCTCATTAGAAGTGACATATGCACAGAGAAATCTCACTGCTCTTCTTCTGTCTACCACACACACACACACACACACACACACACACACACACGCACACGCACACACACACACTGCAAATCCCCTGAACAACAGGCCATCTGGGTGACATCCGGCTCTCAGACTTGACCTGCATTGATTTATTAAACGCTCAGACACTGATACCAGCCCTTTCGCTCACATACATGCTTGTGCACACACACACACACACACACACACACACACACACTTCCACAGACACACACTTCATCCCCTCCCCCATGTCCTACCCCGACACTCCAATCTCATCAGACTATCGGACGGTCACTTTGCTAGACGGGGTCATCATTTTAATGATATCAGCTATCAATCCTTTAGCCCACTCCTCCCCACACATGTAAAAACCAATCAGACTCTTCATTCACGGGGGCGCTGTCAGTGCTGTTTGACTGATGTGATCACGGGCAAAGGAAAATCATGAAGTCTCTCTGTGAAATGCACACTGTAGAATCATAAATATGTTTTGATTTTATTGGAGACTGGACAGGACAGCCAAAGTACGTCTTAAATAAGTAATTATATGGGTCTGTAAGTAAGAAATATACACTATATTAGAGATGGGGCCAATATTCACTTCACACCAATCAACACTCATATTTAAATTCCAGAAGACAATGTGTTTTTATTTGTAAACACTACACCAAACAGTGGGAAATCTGGTGTTTTTCACTTTTACTATGCTTTTGTGTGCAGTATAAGAGAAACACATTCAAATTATTCTGCTATGATACAGCTTAAACCAACATATTCTGAACAAACACTAACAAATATAATAAAAACTGCATCACAGGAATTAATGTAAATGAGGGTTGCACAGTTGCACGTGTGAATGTCACAAGCCAGAATCCTACAGCACCCCACAATGGTTGAAGGACACCTTAACGCAAGTTACATTATACAACCTACACAAGCTTTCCAGACCGAAGTTCACTTTGAGCCTCAGGCAATCTTACTAGCCTACTGCAACTTCTACAACACCTACTACTACTACAAGCAATAATAATAAAGAAAAAATAATAATAAAGAAAAAAGTGTCGATATCTGTACAGTATTTTTATCAGCAGATATCCAAATTCAGAACAGAAAAAATGATGTTATACTTTTGTTGGTTAGATAAAAAAAAATCTGAACAAAACCTCAACACATCAAGAGAAAAAATCCTTTTCAGTACAGCCCGCCTGCAGAGGTCAGGAGACTACACTGTACACACAAAGACACTCACACACACACACACACACACACACAAACACACACAAATGGACGGCTACTCACACAGTCACTCACAGACATAGCATAAATGTCCCATTGGGGCCATAAAACCTGTCTGATACATGGGGGGAGGGGATATACAGTACTATATGAAACCTCAGTTAGTCCACCCTCTTTGTGCCGAGCCAGACATACACACTCGTACACACAACACACAATATTTCGCACTCTGTATGTGTGCGCATGCCTGTACTAAACATGTTTTGCAGAACACAGCTTGAGAAGAGGAGATACTGGACCCAGCTTCTCAGATCTAAATGTAAACTGACATGCTGAATAACAGTCTAAACATATATTTTAAAATGGGTAATCCTTTTATCAGCTCTTCTTTATCAACACATAACTGCTAAATGATTAATAACCTTGATAATTACAGCAATTTAATTTTCAATTACAAATCACGTGGCAATCCCACGTTCTAAACCCAAATTACTATGCTTGTGGCAGCCGCACTCAAGTGGCAAAATAAAAATTCATACAACGCTGTTCTGTAATTACTCTTCTAGCGAATGACTGACTGACTGACAAGCGGAAACACGCGGGGTTTCAGCAGCCCAATCCCACAACAAAAAGAAAAAGCCTTTCACGAGCAAACAACGTTCCCGCTGGCTGCATGAATCAACGCTCGCTGTGAGCCTCGTATATCCCCCCCTCTTGCGGCCCTGCACTTCCACCATCGCCATTCAAGTCCCAAACCGCACACATGCAGCATGCTGCTGGTCGGTCCACATGACAAATTACTACTGGGCTTATTATCAAAAATCAGCACTCGCCAGAGGGAGTGGCTGGGGAGAGGAGGGAGAGGAAGAGGGGTGCGGCAGGGATTCAAACAAAGCCTGCTGAGCATCCACACACAAAGGAGAGGGACAAATTTCTCCTGCTGCTGACAAGCAAAAAGAATTCATTTCAATTACAAATGGTCGCCGCTCGGAAGCAACAAAGAGCTCCACAAAGGTCACCAGGAGTCAGAGCATGTGTGCATCAGTGTGTTTATTTGTACGGTTTGTTTTTGGTGCAGAAGAAGGTAGAAGATTTGCCAAGGTGACAAAAAAAAGCACAAGCTGCTGTTTTGCATTGCTTAAAGCTCCCACAGGCGATGGCGGAATGCGATTATTTTTTGGTGACACGCTGACCCCGCCTCTCTCCGTGTTCTGCTGCGCTCTCAGCAAAACAAAACACTGTACACAGCCTACCCCTCTTTTGTCTTTCCTGCCACGCTCATTCGTTCTACGTTCCTTATCCGCTCTTCCTCTCCGCCCTCCGCCCTTCTGCCTCCATCACACGCTCGCGCACTCGCTCCCGCCTTCCCTCCCTTCCTCCCGCCCACTTTTCCCTTTGGCAAACAGCCAGTTGTCCCTTCCTTTGTCTGCTTTGTTGGTGATCTCTGATTAGAAAAATAAATAAAAAAAACAACTATTGGATGAAAGGATCGTGGCTTCAGTTCAGAGTGAATGACAAACTCCCACTGGGAGAAGCCGAAATGTGACAGAAACATCTGAATTTGAGGCAGAAATACGAGGTGATAGATAAATTTTGTGTCTCTCTATAGGCATGTGTCGAAAATGTCAATAAAATGGCAGGTCCCAGGAGAAGAGACAAGCTTTGTGTGGGTCTGGATGTTGCAAATAGATAAAAATGTTGATGAAAAAATAGATGTTTATGAGCACATATGTATCAGTAACATAGCTTATTAATTTCTAGACAGCGACACTAAAACCATGAGGTATTTCTTAACCACTTGTGGACTTTGCACAAGAGATGAACAAAAAAGGCTATCCTGACTTTTGTATCACTTTTTTTAATGTAATTCCACCCAGCCACTAATGACCAATAATCAAGGCAGTAAAAAGAAAAACAAAACAAAAATACCCAGTGCTTTTAAAGATTGCTTAAAGATGTCAGTGTGAACAGACATTAAAGGCGGGTTCACGCCAACCTTTTTTCACCAAACCCTGGAGCATTTACCTCCTTCATGCGCTTTGTTTGGACCAAACAACCTCACTCTGGTCTCATTGTTCTTCTTGTGTGAACATCATTCGCACCGATCACTGAAGAACATCAATGTATGTGTCATTTCATTGGCTAAAAAGCATTTTCTCTTCCTGTTTTTGTGACAGGTGCACCACAAGTGTGTTGGTTAACAAAGTGTGGACCACCAGTTGACGAACCTCGACTCATGGCGAGGTGAAAAACGCCTGCTAGGGCTCAACAATGAGAATTGGTAAGTAAATCTGGCAACTTACTTGCCTAACTGGGCAAGTGGTAAAAAGGACTATTTAGCTATTTTGATAATCAAGTGATGTGATTTTTGTTGCAAAAATGGCAGAAAATTCTGTTTTGGCCTCTCAAATATGGAGATCACATTATTTCCTTAATTTATTATCATATTAAATAGAATATTTTGGGATTTTAGACAGACAAAATGAGACATTTAAAGACACCTTAGCCTTTGAAAAACTAGGGTAGACATTTTTCACTATTTTCTGAGAGCTGACAGATGTTGCAGCTGTAGATTAAACATTGCAATTCACCTTTGAGAGATGTTCATTCGCACGGTTATCTACAGTCTGCTGATATGACCTCCAGGTCAATACTAACATTAACAGAACCTGATGATGGTTTATGATGTACAATATTTAGATATAAATTGGTCTGTTTGTTGTCTTTTTTTTATTTTGACCAGTAATCAAGCAACATTTCCACCAAATGTTTACAATTTCTGGACAATTTTGGGCCATTTTGAGTTTTGCCTTTGTGAACACAAACAGAACTGAAAAAGATTTAAGAGCCCGACTTTTTTCTTTGTTGAAGTACTGCAACAGGTCTCCCTCAAGCCAGTTGCTGCTGTTGGGTTTTGTACAACATTAAAATAGAGAACAGAGTGAGATTAACTGTAAAGTAAAATTCTGGTTTATATCAGTATGAGCATCACACTCCTCTCTGCTTTCTGTTACCAGATACCATTTTGAAGAAATCTAAGAGTCCACCAGTGAAATACTCCCTGAAAAGCGTGTCACATTTACTGTATGCCTGCGTACATAGGACATCTTTTTTAATGACATACACACACCATGAAGTTTAACAACAATCCAAAGCAGGTACATGTTTAGAAAATGGGCTTAAATACATGCCATGTGCACACTGGAAGTTAAACATGAAAATGTGTTAAAACTGACATAACTATTGATTGTCCAGGAATGACTAAAAGACTTTTTCACAGCAGGACCAAAGGTGGCCTGACCAGAACTGTGACTCACTAATACAAGAGTTTTTCTGCTTAAAGCTCCGCCACTGATGTCTCAAGCAGGTTTATACTGTCAAAGTAATCATGTTTTGTCAGCTAATCCCTTTAAGGCCTACATGTCCCATCATCATCGACTGCATGAATGAAATTACACAATGACTAAGCTCTTTTCATTGGCCCACAAAGCTGCTTGATTTGGGAACATTAGGAGGGAAGCATGAAAGGGATGTGGAGGGAACCATTTGACACAGCCTTTGTTGCGGCTTATGAATCATCATACTCTGTAAGCCGGCCAAATGAGCTCGTCTGTCGGGTGTAATCTCATGACATCTCAACTTTTGAATGGCGGCACTGCCGGGAGTGGACTCTAGTTACTTAATTCAAAAAGTACACCAGAAATTAACTTTGAAATCTTACGATTACCAAATGACATCTGTGGTGGGATATTATCCTAATGCCGTTTAATGTTACATTTTCATTTGGCAAATAGAGAATTATAATCAAAGTATTTTCCCAACAGACAATAATTATAAGACACCTCTGCAAAACTGTGGACAAGACAAGACACTGTATGAAGTGACAAACTACTAAAGAAACAAACAAAAAGTCTATCTATAAAGGTTAAATGCAGTAGAAAGTTGATGTTTTTTATGCTATGAAGCACAGTTAGCTTACTGTATGCAGTTAAAATTAACAACATAACATTTTTCTTAACTGTCCAAACAATACAGTGCCAACTCTACATCAGCAGTGACTTTTTTTAGGGTCAAACTTCTCTTTACCTTTCATTAATCAAATGTTCACTCTGGTCTTGGAGAAGCCAGACGTGCAGGTAGTTCAGGGGACATGGGAGTTTGTTGCATTTTCAGTAAATTCTTCTCTGCGCAAAGCTTGAAATCTCAGCATCCACTGACATAACAGAGGAGAAAGTTATTGATCAGCAGTCCTTGAAAAATCCACACAGATATATTGTGGTTATTTTGTTCAAAGGGAGAGTAAAATATTACAAATAGCTTATTTGATATCTGCAGGCATCTGCTGATTCGACACAGCTCAGACTTTCACAAAAAAAAAAAAAAAAGACTTTTATGCTTTCAAGCTCCTGTCTTGCCGGAAATTCATTTAAATTTACCACAGGGAATTAGGACAGATTTCCTTCTGATGTTTTCAACAGTGTTTTAAATACACAGATTCAGGAGAAAATTATCTGCAAAACAGTCACACAAAACAAATCAAATGAGGATGTACCCATAGATGAGTATGTATTGACCTAAAGTTACCTTGCGCTGTGTGGCTCTTTTTAATCATCGTGGGTATCAGGGGGCACGTTTGTGAAATAACTGCTCTCCCACTTCCTCCTTCTGCATGCTTCCCAGTCACCTAGGTGTATCCACGGATACCCCGGGCCACCGGAATACAAATACAACCCAGACACTCGCCTCTCAGCCTCATTACCACACACACACACACACACACACACACACACACACACACACACACACACACACACACACACACACAAATCCCAAACTACGCTGTCTTCTCTCCTGTTCCACTGTCTCCCACACCATCCCCCTTCATTAACAGTTTCAACAGACAGTCACAGGGGACTATTTGTTCAGATTTAATAAACGGGACAGTGGGGAAGCTTACTTTCATTTTCTCTTCAAAGATCAGGCAGAATTTATAAAATGGGATGCATTAAGTGCATTTGAGCTAACAAGGGGTGACTTTCGTTCACCTTTTGCCCACTCCTCCTATCCGTGCACATTAAGATGGAGGCCGATGCTGTGTTTGGCCATTAGCTCAATGCTAACACATAATTCCCAATGGAAATTAGCATTGCGATCACTGTAATATTATCTTTACAAATGGATCCATTCTGCTTCAAAGGCGTCACACAAACAGAGCAAACAAGCAAACAAAAATCGTAATAGATCATAATATCGCATTGCAAAGTATATTGAACTGGCAACAGGTATTGGGATAGTATGGAATCGCCCCAGCCCTAGTGTTTGTTATGTCTCCACTAACTGCCTTGGTTTCAGACGGATGCACATGTTTTCTGCGTCTGTGTCTCCATCTATCTGTCTGATTTTAGGTGTGTGTGTGTGTGCTGCGGGTGGGGGGTGCCCTTGGACCTCTTTGAAAAACCCCAGAGAGGGTTGATGAAAGGGCTCCCAGCAGGTGCTCTTGGCCACACAACACAATGGTGGAATAGCGGCTGGCCGAAGCAGCCGAACAGCAGTGCCAGGAGGGCGGTGGGTGAAGGGCAGAGGGTGGGTGCTGGTTGGTGGTGGGGTGGGCAGGTTTTGGAGCCAGCAGTGTGCGGGCACGGCTTTTCGATGGTAGTGAACAAAGCCGACCTCTTCATAGCCATCCAGAGATGCAAATTGCTCTTCATCAAAGTTTCACACTCGGCTTCCAGCGAACAAAATGGAAATGCTGGCTCCTTGGCTGGAACTGTCAGGAACACCCCCGTCCTCTGTCCTCTTTCACCGTTTCTAACTGGCAGCTCTTAGACAAAATGCAAGGTGAGCACACACATCCACTCACATACAACACACACACACACACACACACACACACACACACACACACACACACACACACACACACACACACACACACACACACACACCCCTCCAGGCCCAGCTTTCTTTCCACTGGCTGTTTTTTTTTTTTTTTTTTTTGATCCAGCATCCCACAGGGAAGCTTGCAATGAGCCCGGCTCTGAATTAGGCTGGGCAACAGCCATCAAAGACATCCCTGCCGGAGGGCTATTTAGACCTGATGAGCTTCATCCCCGAGGCCCCAACAGGTAAGTCAGAAGGGTGTGTCTCTGTCTATGTGTGGGAAAGTGAGACAAAGAAAGGAAATGGTTGCATGCATACGTGTGTGCATGTGTGCGTGCAAGAGATTACTTTAATATTTCAGGTGTCGCTTGCTTTATTTTCTTTTCTTTTCCTCCTCTCATCCTGTCTTTTTGCCGCCAGCTACTGAAAGAGGAAGATGGCCTGAACTCTCTGGCTTAGTGCGATAACAGCAGAGCGTCAACCTCATACAAGACCGTCTTTCAATATTCTGGGGGTGTCTGAATGCTTTTAAAAACGTAGACTGAGCACACAGGTCAAATACAAGACATTAGCATATTTGGAAAGTATCCCTGGATGGCAATGATGTTTTCTAATTCCTCTGTGTGTGTTTGTGCAAGTATGTTTGTGTTCTGTACAGCTTGTGCCAGGCACTAAGGGTTGGGGGGTGGGGGTTTGTTGAACCCATTTGACCACCCAAAGCCCTGGCTGCCTGGTAAGCTGATCTAAGCTTTCACACTTGGATTCTACTGGGGGTGAAGAAGGAGCAAGTGAGTGGAATAACGTCCACTTTGTAATACAAATTAGCACATTTTCCATTAACTTAACAACTGAGTTTTGGTCGAATTTCCCCTCTCAGTCTCAATCAAAGGCTTCTATTAATGGCGACACTGCAACAGACACCATGATGCATTTAGGAGTTTTAAGTTTGTCTGCTCACATGTGAACAAGGCAGCGGTTTTAGAGATGTAAAGCTGAGTTGCTCAGGGGCCAGCGGCAGCATAGAGCCTTCTGGTTCTTCTTGGACGCTCACATTTGTGTAAACAATGGACCTTTTCAACCAAAGGAGCACCAGGAATCAAACCCTGGAGGTAAATGAGGACCTGCAATTTCTGTTGCTATCCCCCGTGATGAGACAACAACACAGTTGCCAAGAAAAAGGTTGATGGGTTGTACGTCATTAACTTCTCTGCAACTTTGGTATCTGAGTTGTTTGAAAGCAAATGTGTGACCATGGAAAAGCACAGAGGAACAAGTGAGAGCGTAGAAGCCATTTTCTGTTTTACTGAAGAATACACGTAGTTTGAGTTCATAAATCACCACAATCACCTTGCGTCCGTCATGACAAAACAGACACAGGTGTGTGACATGAGGCTGCTGAGTCGCAATTTTGAACAAATTCTACAGCTGGCTTTAGACTCTGAATTGCAACTTCAGTTGGTTGAAACTCAGGTAAAACTAAAGTGTAAAACCCTCTGGAACACACTTGAAACCTGTTTGAAGCTCAGCAGCAAACCTCTGAACTTCGTGAAAGCAGTTTCATGCATCAGCCAATCAAAATGCTGATAACATGTCACATGATGACATCAAGCTTATTTCAGCTTTCATTTTACCAAACTGACAACTGCTTCTGATCACCAAGATGAACAAAATAATAAAACAGATGATGGTCTTTTGGACTCTTAAGAGGGAAAATATCTTCATAGACTTTGTGCGAGATTGGTAACAACAAATGTGAGCGAGGCAAATTATTTTCACTGTTGCTTGCCATGTTATAGCATTGCTTTTATATAAAGTTTTGACGACAATCAGCTTAGCGAGAAAACAATTATTACTAAGAAACAGCAGCAGCAGTCTAGCCAGCTAATTTAGTGAAATTAGCTGCTCAAGTGTCTCAAATGCATGAGACTTTGATCATTTTTAAATTGCTTCATATAAATGTCAAGTCACATGTAAATTATGTTTCATGCAATTTGCAACCTGCTTCTAGTTGCATCAAGGTTTCACTGTTAAACCAGCCTAAGTTATTTTGAGTAATGTGGAGACAAACTGTTTTGTTTTTTATGCATGCATCAAACTACACATATATATTTTTTTCTACAATCGTAACACACTGCGCATCAAGTTATGTTTCAGTTGAGTTTCTCTCTGCTTTCTATTTTTCTTTCTCTGTTCTTATTGATCATCAGCAACGTCCTCTTTATCTCTCCCTTTTATCTCTCCGTTTGTTATGTAGCTGTTACATGAAAAATTAAAAATTGAACAAAATTCCCATCCCATAGTCCTGATACTGACAGAACAACCAGCGTCCGCATGCAGTCTAAATGGAACAGTTGACAGTTCCCCACTGGAAGGAACTTTTTGAGGCCCAGGAACCAAATGTCCTGTTTGGTTACTCTCGTCGAAGTTGGCTGTGGAAGAACTACTGCTGTTCCAAATGATGATGTGCACAAAGCTGAAAACTGTGGAGAAACCAAGCCAATTATATTTTAATCTAATTCTTCGCTGTCTAGTTAAGACCCCGAACAGTCGCTTGAATGGTCCTTTCACTCTGTACTTAACACAAGAGGTGCAGAATAAGCTGTGGCTTCAGTCCTACGTGCAATAATATGCACCTCATCTCCATCCCAGAATCTGGCTGTCACTAGATAATAAGTAAGAGCAATATGGGACCAACCATTTATCATATGTCTCCTGTTATTTTCTACCATCCTTGACTGAAAAGAGGCTGCATACGGAGGAGGCCTCACTGATTAGTATTCTTTAGAGCCCGTACGAACAGACAGGCCCGCGATCAGAATGCAAGGAAGTCCTCTTTCAGGCGGTGAAGGAGTGAGGGTGAGGGGGACGAGACAGCGGAGGCCTGTCTACCATGTAAACAAAGCTTTAAAGATCGCATTTACAATGCTGCACAGTCTTAAACTAAGAGACAGCAGAGCAAAGAGAACCCCCCCCCCCCTTTTCACTTTCTTTACGTGTAGTTCAGATCTTTTGTAAGGTTTTTGTAGAGTAAAAATTTGTTTATGGACTTCTCGGAGTAAACATGTGCCTCAAATTGAATAAAAAGGGTGAAGTACACAAAGTACACAAGAGGAAACAGTTTTGACAGTATGAGAAAAGCATCTCAAGTCAAGAAAAAGTGGGCTTTTCAAATCACGGAACGAAAAGCAAAAGTAAAGATCTGTGGTCTGAAAACAGATGATGACAAGTTTCAGAGCATCACTGCTTTTATATACCAACTTCAGCTCTGCAAAGTATAATTATTTATTAGAAAATAAAGAGAGGAAATTCAAATTAAATGATATAAAACAGAAAAAGCAGCACTTTTAGAAGCTGTGAACAGAGAATGTTTGGCATTTTTGCTTGATAAATTACTTAATCTACTGATCATCAAGTTGTTGACCACTAATTTTCTCTGAATGGACTAATGAGCAAATTTACTTTTTATATTCTGATCTCTAAAGCTGTATTAAAATGACAGAAAATCCTTTTTTTGTAAGGATGACACACACTTCAAGCCATAAGTCCTAATACAGCCCCATTCATCCAGATTTCCCTTTCAAACGGTCTGATCCTCTCTGACCCAATTCAATCCAGCTGTCACGAAATAACATCAAATAGGGTTGATGACGTCTTGAAATGAGCCTCACGTTTTAAAGAAAGATCAAAACAAACACTAATCAAATTTATAGAGCTGCTACAATTATTAATCGACTGTAAAGGGTATATCCAGTTCACGCCCCGTCAGTCAGACATACTGCTTTTAGGGAAACTGCAAAAACTGGAGTTTAAAAAATGATTATCCACTTAAATTTAAGGCAGTTGGACAACACAGTGATCCTTACAACTTACACGGACATTGGCATTTGGGCAGGAATCTGGTTTCATGACACTGATTTCGATGCTACGATGGCGATACACAAAGCCTTGATGCTTGGTCGTAATATTACTCCAAGGTGAGATTTCTTGGTGAAATTAAAGTTGAGGACACAGAAGGATATTCTGGTCAGTACAGATATTTTATTTAACGACATTAGAGGGACATCTTCACATGAAGCAGCTATGAGGAGGAGGAGGAGGAGGAGCACGATGCGATGAACGATTGTTCAATATGAATGAAAGATGCTAAATATTTAAGTCATAAGTAATATTATTCAGTACACTGGTATGATTTTACCCAAAAACTCAAATCCTCGGTTTAGTACCTGGATTCCAGTTCTTTCTGTGACTCATTTGCTTCTCTTTTCTTTGTAAAAAAAACAAAAACAAAGATAGCTCCGATTGCTTGGTGAATCAGTTAATACAGTCAATCACACAACTCTTTTACATTTGAGTTTTTTGTGTTTTTGTGGCATTCAAGCTGAAAACAAACGCTGCCAGTCAGTGGGTGTAACGGCAGTGACTCTGCCTACTGTGACATTTGCTATTTTGATAATCGAGTAATCGCTTTTTTTTTCTTAAGAGAAAAGATCCAAATTCTCTGTTTTCAGCCTTTCAAAAGTGAATGTTTTCTGGTTTCTTCGCTGCTCTGTGACAATAAACTGAATATATTTGAGTTGTGGACAAAACAACACTTAAGGACGTTACTTTGGGCTTTGGGAACCACTGATCAACATTTTTCACCATATTTCACAGACTAAACAACAAATCAATTCACTGAGAAAATAATCTATGATGAAACTAATACATTTATTTCATTGCTCGAATAAAAATTAAATTTCTTGAACTCATAATGGCCCTGTGATATTCCCAACAGGATGTCTCTGCTGCCCCCCTCCTTCCCTTCCTCTCTCTTTGTATCTCTCTCCTTCTGTCCATCTTCTGTCCCTCTTCCTGCACACTAACAACCTCTTTTTTGTGGTCCATGTCATTGATATTGCCTGGCTGGGGCCTCTCAGACCTGACGGATAAAGGGCCCATAGGAACCGACCGGGCCCTGATAAAGGTATGGCGGACGGGAGCGAGTGTGGGCTCCGGCCGCTTTCGCCCTCCAGAGGAATAATTTACAGCTCTGCCACAGTTGATTTCCCTCACTACAACCAAAGGCACTCAAAGAGCGGCCGCGGTGCCAGAGCTGAGCGGCAGAGAAGAGGAAAGCCAGCGGTCTGAATTATTTAACATTTATCATAACAGGAGAAAACAGTACGCTAATGGGAGTTATGGGGGGTTGGGATAATGTGTGAGCGTGTGAACCAAATGTCAGTGTTATGTATGGCGACTACGGCAGTGATTATTTTCAATATCGAATTATCTCGCCATTATTTCAAATACTTTTTAAGTTTCTAATTAATAGTTTAGTGTGTAGGTAATAGAATAGTGCAAAAAATGTTCACAAACAAACTATTTCCTGAGCACAAAGTTGATTTACCGGAAATGTTCGCCTTCAATCATTATCCTGAGGCCTTCATCAGCAGATGGAGGACAGAGATGGTCCAGTTATTATCACATCATTGAATTTCAGCTACATAATAACATATGAATATGTAAATATCAAGGTTGATGTTTTTTCTTTGTTTTTTCCTTCACTTTCCCAGATGGGTGTGGGGGTCAGAAATCTAGTTGCCCAAAGTCAATTTTTACTTTACTTTACTTTTTGCTTAATTTTTACTGCGATTTTTAAATAACAACAAAGACTAAAGTTAATGTTCATGTTTAATTTGGGGCTGCCATGTCTACAAAATGTCAGAAAAATGTCCAAGATGATGTCTCAAAATTCCACAATTCAATAAATGAAAAAAAGCGCGAAATTCTACATATTCGAGAAGCTGAAAAGAACATTTTCTGCCATTTTGCATGAAAAATTACTACTTGATTACCAAAGTAATTTAACGGTTTAATTCTTTTTACATCTCGCACAGTCGGGTAAATGAGCTGCCACATTTACTTTCCTGACATGGCATTTTACTCGCGACCTTATTATTACATAAATAATAATAATAAATCCATGTTTATGTTGCATATTATCCAGCTGAAAGATCTGTAAGATTTCAAAAACTGGACGTTGAGCAAGAAATTTTGTCAAACTGCAGGCTTAAGCTGAGTGCTTGTTTTTTTTCTCACTTGCAGCCCAAACAAAGTTATTCAATTTATAAAGATAAATCACAGAAAATGAGAAAATCTTTATATTGAGAGGCTGGAACCAGCTAGTTTAGCATATGAGCTTGACTGATCATTTCAAGTAATTCTACTAGACTGGACCTAGTTGCTTTAATCAGCTTTAATGTCTGCGTGCACATATAGTCGGCTGGGAGGTTAATAGCTTTTTTGGCATTCTGCATGGAGTGCCTTTAAGTGTGGACTGAAGTTGCTTAAAAGTGTGGCTGTAAGATACTCAACACCCCACTGACTTTTTCATTTGTTCCACGAAAAAGATCTCACTCTCTCAGCAGAGCACACAAACGTCTGTGCTGCACGTACACACACACACACACACACACACACACACACACACACACACACACACGTACACACACACACGTACACACATATTCCTTCCAGTTAGGCTAAAAGAAGAGATTGGCTTTGACATCTGCCTCAGTGTGTATTGTCCTGTTCTCATTTGTATGGGGCCTAATATCGCCCTAACCTTTACGCTGTGCAGAGGTTCAATTGTATCAGCATAAAACTGCTTCAGTGAAAAGCCAATTATCTTCTCAAACGCACCACAACACCGCTTCGGCGCTGCCCACGCCACTGCTGAACGCACAAAACAACCAACAATGCTGGCAAAGTGACAAATCTGGGGCAGAGCATGCAACGACGACAGAAGGGAGGAAAATCCAATTGCATCCCTAATCAAAATGCTTCCATAGTGTGTGTGGACGTATTTTCAACACATTTTGAACAAGCCCTTAACTGCATTAAATTGTGACCTGTGAAGCAAAAGATTCTGTTTGCTTTTATTCTTTTTTTTCTTGGGTATATCAGAAATATAAAGCTGAACATGGGGACAAAGATGGAGTGAAATGGAGTGGAGTCTTGTTTGCTGTGGGTGAGATGGAGAAGTAAAGGATGCTGCCCAGGTAACATAAACAACATCTACTTGCTGTCGCTCGCCTCTTTATGTACAGTAGAAGCCACTGACAGAGTGTCTGCGGCTCTTTCAAGTGTGTATTTCTTCAGGGTTACAATAAGCTTGAAATACAAGTTCTTTTTAAAATCTGTAACAGATGCACACAAGCAAAGAAATCAAGCACCTTGAAGAGTAAGGAATGCACAGACATGGCAACACACCTGCAGTTCACAAATGCGTGAATACATCAGTTGAATTATTTCATTTAAGGAAGGAATTTATGTGAATAAACTGATGTGCAAAGAGAACACATTAAAATATGAATCATTGTGATCTAGGATGCAGCGGCCGGAAGCTCCTTCAAACTTTACTACTTTTCTCCTTTAATCTGACATTTTTGCGGCTTTATTGCCAAAACACACATCACCTATGCAGGCATTGGAAAATGAAGATGTGGGGTTTGGATTAAAGAGCAGATCAGTCCCTGAGACAATCAACAAACACAGTCAGCATCTTTTGAACATTCAGTCACATCAGCTGGATGCACCGCCTCGGGTGACCGCCCCAGGAGGAGTGGAGGGGAGCACAGACATAAGGGTGCTCCTTGACAAAAGAAAATGAAATGGAAAAATGGGACTCAGGCTGGACAGATAACAAGAAAGCAGAGACTGTTGGAACTACACAGAGAGAGCTGCTCTACAGCCACCTGGTGAGGCCTGCTGCGCCTGAGGAGTGGATTGTTGTTGTTTTGTTCCTTCATACATGCGACTTCAGTTCCCACCAGCAGCGTTTCTGAAGCGTTTCAGCAGTGGAGCGTTTTGCCCGTTTGATTATGTTTACTTGCTCTGATTTTGTTGATTAAGTCATCTTTACTTGCTCTTTGTGCTTCCATCATGGGTAAGCTGGCTACGTAGTCAAATAGTCTCTTTTCTGTCTGTCTTTATGATCGTGAGTCTGCACGGGATCTTTTATTTTGAAAATTAACCAGATTCTCCCTGCCTTTTCCTTGTCTGACTTCCTGCATGTTCGACCTGCTCTGTGCTAACTGACACAGCATCCATCAAAAATAGACTCGGCGCATATTCTCTGCGGCGCAGAGCATCAAGCCACTTCAGGGAAGCGTCTGAAACGCCGCGGAGCTTCTGGTGGAAAACAGCTCTGACTGCCACGGCGTGCCTGTAACATGGCCGTGCCTGGTGGAAATTGCGGGAAAGACTGGTAAAAGCAGAGGAAGAGGACTCTCGATGACTCTTTGCGATTTGTCTCGTTTCCCAGACTTTTTCAACCGTATTATCATCATCATCTTGTTGCTGATGTTTAAAATGCACTACAGAATTATTTCCTAGGTTTATGGGTATGTATACATGTATGTATCTAATAATAATAATATTTTTACCATATTTAGAATTCAATTAATTATCTGTGTTGTATTTTGTGTGTATTATGAAGGAACTGCAACTCAAACTCTATTGTACAACTCTTTGTTGTATAATGAAAATTAATATGTTTGAATCCTTGAACTGACTGACAGACACAGTTAATGGAAACTGTCACTCTTTGTTATTGACAGGTACAATCTGATGTTGTTGGCTTTTGTTACGTGCCAAATCTAGCTTTCTCAGGGTACAAGTGAATCTCAGATTCTAGGGAAGTGCACAGAGAAATATGAAAACACCTTGCTGATGACAAACTTTACGCAGACATTTTAGGCATCATAAACGTAAGAAATGCACATTTCTGAGAGAAGGGGATCTTTAAAGTAAAACAAATCATTCTGCTATCTCTCTGACCGCTCTTCTTGACCTGAGGGACTGCGGCTCATTAGGCCCCGCTGCCCCTCGTTCACTTTCAATTTCCAAGGCATCACTCATCTAAAAACTGCAGTGCACGCCTCAACTTAGCTTAAAACACAAGCAAAAGGCTCACAACTGAACAAAAAAACAAAACAAAACAAAAGAAAGTAACGCTACAACATGTTCAATTTTTAATGCAGCTTTTGGTTTAGAAAACTAACGAGCAATCTTTGGTTTCACGGTGGCTTTGAACTGGCTGAAAGGGAAAAGTTTGAACTGTTGGAGTTTCGTTCAAAAAGTCACGCTGACGCTATGGCAACACAATAGCATTTCAATGGGATTCGAGGAATCAATTCGAAATGACTCTGCGTGTGTGTGTGTGTGTGTGTGTGTGTGTGTGTGTGTGTGTGTGTGTGTGTTGGAGGGGGTTGAACTCAACTCAAACTCTTTCTTCATGTCTGTTTGACATGGTTGAGTAGAGGGGAGAGGGGACACCACTGTTATTACCTTCCTTTGCTCCACCCCTCCATCAATCCATCTTCACACACACACACACACAAGAACACACACAGATTTTCCCAACTTCAGTGAAGCATGGAACAATCCCCCTTTCAGACCTTTCATTCCTGGGAAAAGCTTATGGATCTTAATTGCATTACTTGGAGGCGTCGGGGGGCCAGAGGGAGCGTCCAAACCTGGTGAAGGCGGAACAGAAATGGAATTTTGATTTAACAGAAGGGAGAATAATCCCCTCGCTGATGGTCTGGAGGTTATCTCTCCTCCTCTCCCTCCTTTTATGGCTCTCTCTCATTCAGAAACTGCAGTTTCTTTCTCACAGGCTGCATTTCCATCACAGCACCACCATGCAAATGATACCAAATTAGAACAGTTAGGAGTAAATGGCAAAGCTGATCAAATTGCCTCCGCACAGACATGTTTGTGCTCTCTTGAAGTGGAAAATCGATAATGAAATTATGATAAATGGAAGTTGAAATGCACTTGTTGAATTATTAATGAGTGGGTTGACATGACCAGCCCAATGAATGGTTTAATTTAATTACGAGTAACAATTGAAGAGTCTTTTTACTCTCTCAGATCTTGTCTGTCTTGTCTGTCTATCACATCAGCCCGAACAGTTAACCCTGCAGTTGGCCCTTTGCGGGGTTGTAATACACATTTTAAATATTTTAATTTAGATGTTGCTGTAATATTTAAGCACATGCATCTACTTTCACATGAAATAAATTTTCATTTCAGTTTTTGTGTGCGGATGTAGAAACTTATTTATGGGAAATATGGCTACTTTCATTTTATTCTTTTTTGTGTCTTTGGTCACTGGGAATTAAAAAATAAAACATATTCAGGAAAATGCTTGCTGTTTAATCTTTCTCTCACAGGACAGCCATGCAATTCCTTTGCCCATTTTTGTTTGATTTATTCTAGCCAGTAGGACGTCATGTGCTCTATTCTCTTTATTTGCTATTCAGTACACCTGTTAGGAGGCTATAAATAGATGTCCTGTGCTGCACCACCTGAGGAAAGTCCATATGGACTGACTAGATATGATTCCTTTGTTCATATTTTAATTTATGGGCCCCATCTACCTTCTTGTTTTTAAAGGAAAATCTTGCAGATTTTTCTGCAGCTGAACCTTTTTAATCAATTTCAGAAAGGAAACTCAGCAGGTAAAGGATGTTAAGATGCTCTTAAATGGTCCAAATTGCGTGTTGGAGATGCTAATGTCTTTTTCTGCGATCACAAACTTGCAAAGCCGGTTTGCCTGCATGTTGAGGCAGCTTATTTAAACATGACATCTAAGCAGAAAACTGCCGCTACAAACACAGAAAAGGCTGCACGTGTTTAAATGCCTTTTGTATTACTGTTTCTATATGACTCTTCTCTCTGACAGAGAAAACACTAGATATCTATCGGACTGGCTACTATCAAAAGAAGCAGGATCAAAGGCAAGTTTCGGTCCTTGTGGAAATGCTGTACATGAGGAAAGCAGAGAATGTGAGAAAAAAAAGGAGACAAGGTAAAGAGTCAAAAGTGGACACTTGGTGAGAAAAGATTTGAGCAATAGGAGACGAGTGAAAGAAAAGGATGTGAAGGGTCGAACTGTGAACTCCTCGCCTTTTTCCAAAACACAGGGCGGCCATTGTTCAGACTAAAGGCCTTTAAGTCAGTGTCTCGGCCTCCCTCACCCCTTCCACCCCGCACAAGGTGACAACTATAGGCTTGAACTCTTAGATTAATGCTGTCCCCCTCTCTGTCCCTAACATGGGCCCTGGACTTTAAAAAGGCGTCCTCCCCATCATTTAGACCAGACATCCACACATACACACACACACAGCCCCCAACAACTCTTTGGCAGGCGAGCACAAACAAGGCGTAAGGGACGTAGCCTCAAATACTGGGCAAGCCACGACTGGGCAGTAATGGCCAGCGCGGAACAAAAGCTGGCAACAGAAGTTACGAGTGTAAAACCCCTGACGGCGCCTCATGAAGGCATCTGTATTCTTTGGTCCTGAGGAGGGCCTCTTTTTACATCACTGACTCTAAAACTGTGGGTGGGAATCCCAAACAGACTAAACAACATATTCTGAGTTTATCAAAATACCAACGAACCAATCAACCAATCAACAGCAATATGAAGGCTATCATCACGTCCCTGGAACTTTTACCCAGGTTTTGACATTAACAGCAAACAGTACTCGTCATTCGCTCACTATTTATATGTCAGGGCTACAACTTGGTTTTACTAAATCTTCTCAAACTGTCTCAAACCATCCTAATGGCAAGTTGCATTGAATTGCCTTTTCTGTATTGTTGTTACATAATTTTAAATTTGGGCTACCCAAAATTTTCTTTGGCGCTTGGTAACCTGGCCATCATCAAAAATATTAGCGCCTTGTGCTGGGCTTAAAACCCAGCACAAGAGAGGGATCAGCATGGTGAGAAAGGTGGGACCTTACAGTTGTGATGAGCGCAGCAAAAAATCAAAAGTTCTCTGCGAAAAAGTTAGGAAGTCCCCTGGATAAGGAACTATCCAATTATCTACAGATCAGATGTGAACAGCGACAGGGCACTTTGCATGACGGGAGGAGAAGATAATGAATCTCTCCATCCATGCAGGGGCTTTTCCCTCCTTTCTGGTGATCTCAACCACTGGAAGAGAGGGGTGGAGGAGGAGCTGATAAGAAAAGATGGGGGAAGGGAGGATGAGAGTAGGAGAGAAGGAAAAAGTTGAAGAAGATCAGACATGGAGACCAATTCCAGACATCTTTGGTGGGAGCGTGCCAATATATTCTTCTAAAGTCCTAAATGATATAAAATATTGAAAGCCTTCCCATATTGAATTCAAAATGAACAAGGAGGAAAAGAACTGGCCAATGCAAAGAAAAGAGACTCTGAAAGTAAACAGCCAGTTGCTAAAACTTTGTATAGTTGTGTGACAAGTATTAATGATAGTGGGCTGTTCTTGGCGTAATAAGCACCTTTAATGGCAACACAGAGATAAGCTCTGTTCTTATGCAGCACTGTGAGACAAATGGTCTCATTACTCCTGATTGAAACTAGGGAGAGAGTACTCCCAGCCAGAACTATCCTATTGGACGCCATAAAAAAAAAACCTCCCTCTCTCTCTCTGGCTCTGTTCAGACCTGGTATTAACATGCGTCTCCAGTGACCTGATCACATGTGGACAGCTCTGAGGACGTGAGGTCAGTACAATACGTCTCCAGGTGCGTCCTGCCCACTATTGTCCATTTGATCATTTATTCATTCATTTTTTTTTAGTTAAGTGCCACACACAAATCATCCGTATGAGTCTTGTGTTTTACCTGCGCTGTCAGCAGCCTGACAGGAGAGACGCTCCACGGTTCACTGGGGTTTTATAACTTCATTATGATCAGGACGATGCACTCTTTTACTTTTTTTGACACTGTGGAAATCTGATGTTTTCACATCACAGATGATGAAGAAAAGCGTTAAAGACGTAGTAAGAGGGACGAGCAGAAAGGGTAAAACGTGCATCCTGGCGCACCACGGCGCCCCTCTCCTGTCTGCTCTTTGCAGCGACACCATGCTGTGTTTTCACAAGAAAAGAAACAACATCATGTTTTGCACTTTACGTCGAATCTTCAAGAAGGTGTAACTGATTACAAATTCGGTGTAGCTGTTTTACTTCTTTGCTCTGTATCCACATGAAGACAAAATGCACTGTAATTAGTAACAGCAGCCGACTCTGACAAACTGTCACAATGTTTTATTCTCAACTTTTGCCGAATTTACAAGAAGGCCAAAATAATTAATAGTTTGTAGTATATAGGAGTACATCCACTGCAGGTAAGAGCCTGTACATAATTTGCATTACAGTGAAACAAATGATGGACTTACAGGATGTCAGTTAACTAGGCAGCCTTTTAATGTGGCCCAGCACACATTTGCATTCACACTGCCAAAAAATTTGCGGTCACACGTGGCTCACACCACCTCTGAACGTGGTCTGAGTGATCGGATCTCAAATGCATCCTGAGTGCATTCACACCTGGACTTTGAGCTGTCCACTTTGATTGGATCGCTCAGGACGCATGTTAATTCCAGGTCCAAACAGGTCCCCCGTTCACTTTTTGAATAAAAATGTGAGAAAATAAAGAGACCGCATCAGCTGCAGCGAGTGAGACAATTAAACTAAAGGGGCAAACATTTGAGGAAAGCCACTTCATATCACATCCCACATCACACAGTTGTTGCTTTTGTGCTTTTCGGATTATAACAATCCAAGATGGATCTCCCCATGTTGCTCCTCAAATCCACTCACAGCCTTTGTGTGCATGTGTATGTTAACATACAGTGGAAGCATTTTTGGAGGGAGTGCTGGCTGCTAGCTAAGCGCTTCAGATGTTTTGGTATAGCTGCTTGAATTGCTTGCTTTGCTTTGTAAATATACTGCTGCTGCAATTAAATCGATCGAGGAGCAAACCGAGAGGCAGAGACGTCTGCTGAGAAGTGTGAATGCACGATGGCGTGGCAGAAATGTGTGTTCAAACAGGACACACAGTACACAAAAGCTGAGAGACAAAGGCAAACATACTAACCCCTCTGCAAACACTCAAGAGATAAACACATACTTAGTGCTCACATAAACAGACATTCATGTGGAAGATTGATTCATGACAAAGACAGAGATAGAACACGTTGTTACTGCAATGTCAATATATGACCGTACATATAGTCTTAATTTAGACCAATAAGATGTAACCTGAGCTGCGATGCATAGTCCATCCATCCTGCTTATAGTAAATGCCCCAGTGCTGTCAGCAAATTTCAGAGAGGCGGACATATTGTGCGACACTGACGGTTTGACACACGCAACAAAGAGAGAAAAAAACGCTCTAGATTGGTTCCATCACAAAGATGATGGTTTAAGCATCAGTGGGACGATGTGAGGGGGATTGTTTCAATTCAAGCTGCCCTGAAAATTACTGAGTTAAACTCCCGTCAAACTCCCGTCAACGAGGCTACAATACTCCTCAGAGTGACGGAGGAGGGTGCTGACACTGACACAGTGTCTCGTCAGCCGGAGAGTTTGGCAGTTCGGAGCGAGAGACAGACAGATTATGTTGGTGTGAAGTTACTGTCATAAGAAGATGCCTCAGTTAGGAAATGATTGTTAGAAAAAAAATCACAAAATAGATTTATATAATGCACTGGATTCACAAGCGGGTGGCTGGTGTACAAAGTACAGGACATTGACATCAAAAGGGGGTTTGCATCCAGAATAATCTGATAAATGTTAGGGACATATTGTGATTTTGGGTAGGTTAAGACAACAAACGTGCTCACTGAAGTTAAGTATTAATACAAATATCTCATGTCTGAAGTCACTGTTGATCAGAACCCTTAAAAGTGCAAGGTTCAGTACCCAACCCTAAACATGACTCATCCTAATTCCTGCTGTGGTTGGCATCATCACTGTCATCCACCCTCTTCACTGACCTCAAATTACTATTGCTGTTCTCATTATAAACCATCATTACACCCACTAATGCTGTCCAGAGTCACCGGCAACAGAAATTACATTTTTGGTATTACAGAGCGAATTAAGTACCGAAAATTGGTGGTGCTGGGTAGTGGTGCGAGAGGTACCCAGTCACATTGTCATTTTGTCACAGACGTTCAAACTTAACTTGTGACACCACGTAGCAACACATCATAATAACAGAAGACAAACACTAATCAGCAACTTAGAACTTCAGAAGAACTGACTCTCTGGGAGGAGGGGCTGAAAAACTTTTTTCAAGTGTTAACACTATTTTGACTGCATTTGCTTGCAGGCTGCAGGTTTTTAAAAAATGAGACAGTGCAATTTTTAATAGAATAAAATAACACGATCTTCCACTAAAAGAAGTTGAATTCGTAATAAAAAAGCACCCTTGATCAGTTTAATACATTCAGGGGTGTGCAGCTCAATGATAGCTATTGTTAGGACACAATGCATTATTTTCTCTATTTTTGTGCGACTGTAACACTGTGTTTAGCGTTTAATATAATCCCCTAATTGTCACTGCAGGCCACAGTGACCACTGCTCAGCCAACATCAAATAGTCTCATTTTAATTCAGTGGACTGTAATAATTGGCCTGCAACACTTTTCTTGTGCAGTCAGACAAGTTTCATTGCTTAAGTATGAAAACTTCCAGACACATCTTGTCAAATGAGTGTCGTTTCATATATTGGATATAATTTTTAGAAAAATAAAGTTCTTTCCATTTTAATGGTCTTTGAAAATAAGAGCAAACTAAAAAAAAGTTTTGGTAAAACTTTAAGTTTACTTTACCAACACATTAATATCAGTCATCAGTCATACTGCAAGATGAAAGCCTCCACACACTTTCAAAATGTTTTGATGTCCACCATAAATCTTTCATATTGGAGTTGATCTGTGAAACGCGGGTCCACTTCTTCTTCAGCTGCACAACAAAGGGATGAAAGCACCTTTTCTCTGGTGAGTAATTCAGTATCGCAGAGCAATAACAAAGGAAATGAGGTTAATTTAGGCTTTGGTGTAATTCCCCATCACCATCAGTAGAGCTGCCTCTTGGAAAAAAGGCGCTCATTTCGCCATTGATGACAATTTCCTGCCACTTGCTCTATGAATGCGAGTGAAGGTATTACCGAATATTACCTCGTCAGGAGATGTGCCCAGGTGTCTAAAGTGATTCCAGACAAATCGTCTGGCTGTACAATTACATGAAAGAGGAGTATGAATAACAATAAGAATTCAACGAGGATTTGTTTAGCCTCTAAAGTGCCACTTTACTGGTAATAAAGATTGTGTTACCATGTAAACAGTTTATATCAACTCTAAGCACTTCAACTGTGAACACGCTTTTAGTTGTTTGTTTGGGAGGGACGCACTTTGAATCTGTGATATCTCGTTCCTGTTCCTATGAAGTTTGATTGCACTTATTGTGAGACGCTTTGGGCAAAGGCATCTGCCAAATGAATGTGAAGTAATGTAATGCATCACCATCATTATCACTTCCATAAAGCAAACAAGTGCCATTTATTCTGAGTACATAAGTCATTTAAAACATGACTTTTAAAAGCCTCATGCAAGCTATGATTATCTTGTAAAACAAGCTACGTCCAGCATCTAAATCTAAAGCTTACTGGAGCAGAATAATACAGCTTATGGTGAATGACACAGATATTTAGCTCCACCAAAATCTGTTTTTTTTTCCATTGCTAACCTTTTGAAAGCCGAATTCATATAAAACCCACACGAAACCTAAATGAATCAGCCCCTCCAAAAGCTCCAGAGCTGCTGTTAATTACACAAAGACTGATCCACCATGGATGATCATCCTCCGGCAAAAAAAAAACAAAAAAAACTGGCAGCCCAGGGGGAGTTTGCCAGGTCGATGGGGGAGAGGAGGGGAGGGTGGGGTGGGGGGCAGCATGGCATGGCTTGGCATGGGCACCACGGCTTGTTATTCTACTGAAGCAACAGGAAGCGTCTGGCACCACACGGACAACGGCGACACCAACCTCTACAGCGGCCAAGACAGTATCAGCTCTGTCAAAAGGCGAACACCTGAGGGGGTTGGACGGATTAGAACACATTTGTTTTTCAATTTTTTAACTACTAACAAAATAATAAACAAGCGGTTCTCAGCCTTGTTTGAGCCGGCGCTCCAATATCAATCCATTCATATCCATTTCCGTTACTGCAGCCCATTAAATAAAATGTAGGCTTACTGTCCTCCCTCAATATTAATATTGATTTTTATTCTGTTGTATCATTAAAAATATGTCAATGAATGCCAGATAACAGATTTGAAATATTATTATCATTAGGTTTCCAGGGACCAAAAAAGCCATGTGAATAGAAATTCTATTTAAATATTGTTAAATAAATACATTTCAAATTCAAACTATAGGTCTCAATCGATCACAAAGAGCAGTCAATCATCAATGCCAGACAAGATGAATTTGTAAGATCTAAGGATTTAAGGCTACTAGGAAGAAATTACAGGACTATTTAGTTTTGAAGGTAATAAGCTGCACTTGGTGGCTTTTGACAGTTTCTGAACAGCAGATTAACAAGACGTTAGGTTCAGCCATAGGATGCATGAGTTTTGTTTATTTCTCTTATTAATGCACATCACTGTAAATATACCAGAATTTGCCAAAAAGCTAGTTTTCTTCTGTAGTCCCTGGCTACGTGTGAAGTTGGCAGCATGAACTGCATGTGGAGGACCTGGCTGAAGTATCTGCAAGTTTCAACTTGTCTCGTGAATCTTAGGTCTAAACTCGACCAAGAATACCTCAACGCCAGCCTTTCTAAAATATTGCTTCCAGCACCTCCCAACGATCTCTGAGCGCCCCCTGGAGGGTGGCATCACCCCTGCTGAGAAACACAAATAGACGAACAGATGGATAATGAGCCCAAAATATGGCTTATTTGAAAATATGGCCTAAATCAAACACTGGAGACAGATGCTTTTTTTCAATTCTTGCTTTCATTCAAAGAAAAAACGTCACTGTTTTTTACTGTTTAAGAAACAACTCTACCCTCTAACAAGCAGATTGCATGGCCTTTATAGACCTTGGATAGTCAGAAAAGTGCCAAACTGTCTCCAAATGTTAGAGTCAATCTTTGATCAGGTCTTGGAAGTCATTCAATTCACAGTCATCCACCATCACTATAAACCCTTCAAGCCTGACAGCTGGTTCTTTGATGTCAAAACATGCCCTTTGGCAAATATATGGGTATATGGGGAACACTGCTAAATTATCCAAAAAATATTTTTTTTCATGCACTTTCATCCTCCTCAAAACAGACAAGCAAGGTGAGGGTGATACGTTCAAAGATCTCTGCTGATGCTCTGATGTGATGTTCAATTGATTGAGATTTGGCTTCAAAAGAATTTTTACCCATAGCAAAAACAATGTTTTCTACTGTTTCATGTGGGGATCCAACAGAATCATTTATAACATTTCGGTACAGAACGTCAAGCACACATTTGCCTTAACGTCACTCAGCACTCGTACTTAATGAGGAGAAAAAAAAAACAGCCATAAAGTCACAGAAAAGTTGAAAACAATGCATGCATTGAACACAAAGCCATCAATTGACTTCTTTGTTCAAGGAAATTCTGTGATTTCATCTAACTTACTTTTTTGAAAGATAGAAGAATCAATTGCGCAGTGTGGAAACAATGAAGCTCAATATCTCGCCGACTGCACTGCCAGATCAGCAGAAATCTCATGAACCCTCGGCTCACAGAACATTTTCACAGGAGGGAGAGATACAGTCTCTCATGCCTTTATTCCACCTACCAGCCCCTTAAGGAGATCAAAGGCTCTCTTGTTGTAAAACTTATGCAAACAAAGCCTTTTTTTATTACGCTAATCACGTCCTACTCCTACTTAGCTAAACCCGTCCTCTTTAACTGCTTAATATCCCCATCTCATTACAGCATACAGTATTTCCTGTATTGGCGGCAGGCAGCTTACGGAGCTCAGCGCTATCGATCCGTCTTAGTGATGGTTAGACATGCCTGTGCCGAGGAGAGGCAAAGGGGAAGAGCAGCGAGGCATTCACTCAGAGTGAGATGTGGCTTTCTTTCTCGGCCCGGTAATGATAGCAGAGAAATCTCATTTCACGTCTCACTGCCGTGTTTGCAAAGGCGCATCAGTGAAGGCACATCCCATACATAGCTCCGCGGAGGCTCTGCTGCTAAGTTCAACCTGTCTGGGTCCAGGACACATCTACAAAAGAGGTGAGAGAGTTAACAAAATGAAAAGCTGACGGGCACGGGCGAGGGTGAGGGCTCCGGGACAAACGTTGACACCACCCGCTTCTTTGGTTGCTAATGGCTTATTGATTGAAGTGGCTTTCCTTTGTGGAAATCATCTCCATCCACAGGGGTGAAGCCAAGTGAGATCGGATCACTCAGCCTGAGAACAGTTGTTCTTTCCACTCAATCCTGCTGGACGAGGACCAATAATAGTTTCCTTAAACGCTTTTTGTTTTAAAGCTTTTTAGTACAGCCAGCTACTTCACACCAACACAACAACAAAAAAAATACTGATACCCCTTAGATTTTAAGAGAGATCTCCTTTCAAAGTGCCCTCAGGCAAGGTAATGCAAAGCTACTGAGGATGCTAACAGTTATTATGCTTTAGCTCCGATGAGTGTGTGAAATAGTTCCCCTAAAGCCAATAAATAGCTAGAATTATCACTTCGCAATTGTCTGCATCTGCAGGTCAACTTGCAGTTTACACCCATGTCTGTCCAGACTCCTACAATATATGTAGTGAAGACTTTGAAGGAATTTAATAAGAGGTGTTGAGTGTTTTTCTGGGGGTTAAAATGTCACTAAACCATAAGTCATAATTACTGTATGAATTCTTGAGTTATGGCCAAAATATGTCCTGTGAGGTCAGTGACCTTTGACCACCTGTTCCAAGTGGACAAAGATATTCCCTCAAGGCATTCTTGAGATATTGCGTTCACAGCAATGGGACGAATGGCTCAGTGAATTAAGAAGATTGCTCCATTAGTTATTAAAAGAACATCACATTAAATAATCCAAATATGCACGATCTGGGTAAAGAGATTTCAATTTTATTGTTTTTCCCCACTTTCCCCAAAGTCATTTATGTATTTGGTGTAGTCTGAAGTTATTTTAAACGGCAATATTATCAATTATCATCAGCAATCGAGTGTCTTTGGGATCAAATAACATAATTACAATCCCACAAACATCCAGGAACTGAGTAATAAGTAAGCAAGTACTGTAAACTACTTTCCCATACTTTGTATGCAGGGGACACCCAACAGTTTCAGACAAACTCCTGGTCTGATACAAAAGTCCTGCAATAATGTTCACTTTTTGTTATATAATTGGCTTGGACAAAATAACAGAAACACCTTCAATAAAATGATTAAAAATATTTACTTATTTATTTATGAATTATTAATTAATTTATAGGCACAATATCCCAGACTTATCCCTCAGTGGGTTAAAGGGTTTAGATGCAGAGTTTTATTTTCGGTGGATGACATGTAGTTTCAGTTGCCTCTCAAAATATGAACAGTAAAATCATGAGGAATAGACATGGAATAGATATGTGGCCCTTATTTTTCTCATTATTTTGCTCTGCTCCGGACACTTTACCAACCCAAAACATTAATATTCGACTTCCTTTTATCTTACTGGTGGATTTTAAGAAGCGCTCAGACAAACCCTACTGATTCCAGCTTTAAAAACAATGAGTATTCACTGGCAGTTTCAGCTTCAGTCTCCTTTTAAAAGTAGCTCTAAATGGTTAAAAAATTGAGTTGGATGTCATTATCATTTAAATCCATGTTATAATGAGCACACAGCGTGTGCCTTAACCTGCTCAGACGCCAGGGCACTCCAGCAGCCGTTACACTGTACTCTGCAGTAATACCCTCCCTCTGTGGTGATTTAATAGCTACTGTTAAGTGTCCCGTCCTTCGTTGTTCTGTGTGCTTTGTTCGCTGGTGGAGTGAGATTAGTATGAGCTCACCAGCGGAGAAATCATTCCTGAGAAGTGCTCTGGCAGTCGACTAAACTGTGCCGACGTTCATGAGTGAATGAGGCCGGATCATATCTCACATCCCGTTTAGGTCACATATCTTCAGCTGAGTGGTGGGCAAGAGACAGATCAAGACACTTTATATCAAATATCTTATACATAATAAAACAGCAATCATTGATTTTCACCTAATCCTGGACAGCTTTCCTTTTGTTTTTGTCAGCAAACAGTGTTTGCTACAGCTCAGACCCACAGCTCCGCACCACAGTTTGTTTGGAGAAGAAGTACGACGGGCAAAAACGTCCATATGCTCCGAGTATGGAAATCCACTGGGGCAACTGAAAGTTAGCATCCCATGCCTTCCTCCTACACCATCCACATATTGCACATGGAGCATCACACACACACACACACACACAATTTGTGTCTAAGTCATTTTGGCCAGTTACAATGGGATTCCTGAAGGCTTCAATTTGCACAGTAAGTGAAGCCAGGAACCAGACTCAGGAGTCCAATCTGTGTGTGAGCAGATTTACAGAGAGGAAAGGTTATTAGGGGGCATGACAGTGTGTGCATGTGTGTGTGTGTGTGTGTGCGCATGCAAGTGTGTGATGCCTTCTGTTCTTGCCAGCACCGGGCAGGGGATGGATGGAAGCCTACCGTAACAGCTTCTCCTCCCTCTGCACTATATATTTGTGTGTGTGTGTGTGTGTGTGTGTGTGTGTGTGTGTGTGTGTGTGTGTGTGTGTGTGTGTGTGTGTTTGGGGGTATGTATTAGCCTCTACCTTCTCTTCCCCCTCCCTGCTCTGATGCTGTATTCCTCTCCATCTTTCACCATTTAATAGGCAGCATTTGGCTGTCTGATGATGATCTCCATCTCAGCTACAAAGATCATCGCTGATCTGAAAAGCAATTTCAAGCCCATTTACATCTTACATTACAATCCAACTGTATTTGATCTTATTAGACAGGAATGCAAAGACACAGAACCTATTAGTATGTGTCAAGTTAATAGATACACTTAAATGTAGATCTTCAGTACGTAATGAATGGGTGAGACTGATGCTTACAGGAGACAGACAGGATTTAGGATGCAGAGCTGTCAGTGACAGAATGGCGACTGCGACTCTGAAAAAGAGAGAAATTGTAACAATTTTCCCCAAATTACGCCGGCGTCATTGTCACCTGAATCTCACATCACAGAGGAGATAGAAAATACATTTCAACTATATTGCACTTCACCGGGATTAAATACACCAAAGAGCCTTTTAGAAAATTGCCTTTCTCAAACCGCCTGAGCCCCACTGCAATGAAGGTGTAAATAAAGTTTTAAATCACTCCTTTAAAAAGATGTCCATAGGTGCCTCTACCTGCTTTTTGCCAACGGCACTGAGGGAATCAAGAGGCAATTTCAGATCAGTCAGAAGTGAGACACATCTCTCCTATATAACCGCATGCAATCAAGTTTCATCAAAGTCTAGGGTGCTTGAGAAACCCACTTCCTGCGATACAGGTGTTGTCTTTTACAGCAGTGTCTCTTCAGTAAAAAGTTCAGTAAATTTTAAAAGTCTTCATTTTTTGCATTTGGGTTTAAGATGGTTTCACGTTTCACACTTTGTGAGTTTGTCTTGTTTACTGAACCTAGCGACTGTTACAATGAGCTCTTTATATCTACAAAGGGCTCGAGTCCTCTTCCATGAAGGACGCCATGTTCAACGGCCATGTTTCTATAGTAGCCCTGGGTGGACAAACCAAACACTGGCCTTTTGCATTTTTTACAAGTTTTTGTGGCCACCATAGTTTCTCCTACACACTGTTCCTTTAAGATCAGCAGCAGAGTATTTCATTGACTAATGTGGTTCTGCAAAGAAAGACCATTTTAAACCTAAAATTCAGCAGCCTTCTCCTTGAAAAGGAGCTAAAGGGTTAGCGTCTTAAAAGATCTCTGTAGTCAAAAACTAATCTCTCTGTCCATCCATGTGGCTTGTTAGGAGATTCCCAGTGTTCCTTCAAATCCCTCATTCACTTCCCGTCCATGTCGACGGTGAATGGTAATCTCCCTACATCTCTGATAGGATGATCTCAGGGTGGAAGTCCAATTATTTCAGAGGTAAAGAGATTAGATGTATAATGCAAATCCCCTTCCATGTGACGAGGTACATTACAGGATAAATCCTCTATTATTTCCCTTAATGCGATATTTAGATGGTCCTTGAGCCTGACAGCACTCTGGATACGACTAGAGGTTTTAGTTTGGGGGCATTTTTGAGTGAAAGGACTGCATTTTTGAAGCTCTCAACATATATACATATATATATATATATATATAGCTTACATGTTATATTATGGCAAAAACATAGATGTGGAAGTGTACACCATTTCACATTTAAAAAGAGTGCTGTGAAAGGGCTTCTTTGGCACAGACAAATTCAAACACTTGCTGTGCAAGTATATGCAAAAAAGGTGACACACTTCAGCCACCAGCAGCCCAGATTAAGGTCAGAACAGCTGTGTGATATATTAGTGAAAGAGAAAGTGATTTTTTTTTTTCTTTTGCATGGGTGTGTTTGGATACAGTGTCTGAATGTGTGTGCGCGTAGGCAGCCGTTAGTAGGCCACTAGGTCCCTCAGGACTTGTTGGAGCCATCGTCATCCCTCTTCTAATAAAAACACAACCTGGAATAGATTCAGATTGAAGAATTTACAATAGAATGATTTCGACTGCGAGGGTAAATCAGGCCGGTTAGAGCTTAGTCATTAGTCTGGTTTCTGCTGCAGGCCCTAACAGACTCAGTCAGCATTTAATCACCATACAATAAAATTATCAAACACAATATTCCTTACGCAGTGTAATATCTAAGCTTTTTTTTTTTATTATTTCAACCAGAGAGTGACAAAACCGGGAGAGATGTGGAGTGGAAAGAGAGCCAGGGAACGAGAGAGAGACAGGCGGAGAAGCCTTTGAACTCTGCACGCCCAGGAGGCTGACGGCAGGACAGAGAGCTGCCATGACCTTGCCTTGGCATTGTGGTGCCCGTCAGCAGAGATCAGTGTCAGTGTATGTGTGTTTGTGTCTACCTACAGTATAGTCACCGCAAATCCCTTTTCCCCTACGTTTTTTTTTTTTTTTTTTTTGCAGAAAGATACCCAGTGGCAATGGCAGAGCCTCCATCACAAAGTGAAAAACACACGGCCAGATGTATCCTTGACACTATATCATTAACACCTCCACGGGTTATTCTGAAGCTGCTCATCATATCAATATTTCTTATTAATACTTCTGATTAATAATGGATGAAAGGACTACGTTTGATGTGAAAGTGGTGGCCAGTAGTGGAAAACCCCACAGAAAATTATCACACAAGTATCACACAAGTAATTTGTTTTGATTCACTCTCACCATTGCAGATATTGTTGGTATTTAACAATACTTTAAGCTGTATCTGACGGTTGTTTCCTACTTTTACAGACACTGTCAGAATATCAGATCAACTAGCAAATATTACAAAGTCAATTTGAAGGAAATAAATGTATAAGCACCAAAAACCACTAAGCTTGCCATAATTCATGTTACTGGTGTTCGACCTCGACCATTATCAATGTTTTACTCTACAATTGTGAATTTGCACTAAAAAAAAGTTGTATTTTAGTAAAATAAATGTCAGCCGACTCAAATTTTCCCTACATAAAAACATATATATTCAACTTAGTTTCACTCCAAACTTTCTACACAGTTTTAAAACCACTGGGTTAAGGCAAGTAAGCCCTGACCAGGAGCTAACTTTACAACTTGTCTGTGAACTTCAGCTTTGGTTGTTGGGGTCAGTGTGGGGGATATTTGACAGACCTGGCAACTAAAAACTTACGATCATTTGTTTAGCTCAAAGAAAGGAGAAGAGCAACAGATATAATTTTACAGATCAAAGTAAGCACTCTACAAATATGATAAAATATCTGGTGTTACTGTAACACCCCTGTTGGCAGAAGTTAATCAACATTTCCTCACCATGGCAGCTTTAGCAGACGACAATGTAGGTGTCAAAAAAACAGGTCTATCACAGAAAAAAACAACTTCAGAAACGGATGCTGTTCTTGTCATTTTGCTGCTATAAATTCCTGTGTTTTTTCAACTTTGGTTTCAGCTTTTGTTTGCTCCAGTAAAAATGTTTGCAGGGTCTGTTCAGATGTATGTACAGTAATCGTCCAGAGCATTTTTCATTCTACGCCTCTTTTGCTTGGTTCTGCCTGTTCATCCATCTTAATTCCTGGGCTACCTGTCTCTCTCACCTCATTTATAATGATAATGTGGCACCGTTTCAACAATCAAGTATGCAGGAAAAAAAAAGGAAGCCAGTAATATACACGTCTCTTTCGCAGGTAGAGATGAACAAAGACAACATTATCTGGCAGGGAAACGGATGACCCGTCAGCGTGCTTTATGGGTGGGTGAAGAAATGAGCAGCGACAGCGATATATGCTCTCTGTTTATGGGTGTCTCAGAGGAGAGGGGAGAAGAGGAGAAGGGGGTGGATGAGGGGAAAGGGATGAGATGGGGGAAGAGAGAGATGATTAGAGATACAATAGAAAAAGGAGAGGATCATGGGGGGGAGGAGTGAAGGGGAAGAGGGAAGAGAGACAGGTGGTATATTGCAGGTATCCTAGCAAAACCAATTTGTATTGTATCAAGATCAGTGGGTGATAACGTCTCCTCATTTCCCTTCTGCCAGATTTTTACTGTACACCTCACTGTCTCCTTTCCTCCTCCACAAAAGCCCTGAATGGAGAACAAAAGATGAGCGGAGAACAGCAAGATGGCTCTGATCTCCAATCCTCTGATTCCTCTGCCAAGATTACAGCTAATAACAGGAAAACATGTCAGACTTGGGAGGCAAGAATAGCAGCACCGAGGTTGGGAAAAAAAAAAAAAAAAAAAGCAAAACAATGAACCAAAAATACATGTTGGAAATTGCAAATGTACCAACATCCATCAAGAGCAAAGTCAGGTGTACAAATGCAAGCTTGCAAATAAAAGGATGATGATTTACACACTGAAACAAAAACACACATCCATTGTATCGTACTGTGACAAAGAACACTGCTAAACGTCAGCTTAGATAAGTAAGACATCAAACTTTAATGGTCACTGGAAATTAGGTAAGTGGAGCAGCAAGTATTAATATGATACAGCAAAGATATAAACACTAAAGAACAGACAAATATATATAAGCAGAACATCTGGTACACTATCAACATACAAGTTCTCCACCAGGCATCAAATGGTGAAGCACCTATTGCAATGCCACCACAACTGTCACCTGCAACCAGGGGAGTTTTGCTGTTTTTGCTGCTGATTTAAGTTTTTTTGTGAATAGTATAGTATAGTAGAAGCCAATGGTTCCCAATCTGGGGTCTGGGCACCCTCACGGGGACAGCAAAAATGAATGGTGGTCCCATAGTCTTTGTCTACTCTGCAGTTGTCAAAATTAGATTTGCTCCGCTTTTCTTAGCCAGGTGTATGCTTTAGTTTTTAATAAATTGTTTATATGTATAGTAGTCTCAGTTTACTTTAAGTTGCAGAGAATGGTGTAAAGGTCCAAACTTTTCAATTTAAACATTGTTATTTATTTAGAACATGTTTTTATTTGTTTAGAACATTACAAGTAACCAGGCCCTTAACAACAACACATTAGACAGAAAAATCTACACTTTTGGAGAAACTCAAAAAACCTGAAATTCTAAATCATTTGCACCTGATGTTGTCTGTTCATTGGTCCGAGCCTGTGAAAGTTAGGACAATTCTGAAATGGTCTTCCAAAAACTGTGAATTATGGCAAACACAAGAGGTCTTCGAGCATACAGTTGAAAATGTTAAAAATATCAAGCTGATAGGTCCAGTTATATGTGAGATTAGCTGGAGACAGTAGCTCAAGCCCTGTTGGTCTCTCACAGTCACACACACACACACACACACACACACACACACACACACACACACACACACACACGCACACACACACGCACACACGCACAATCTGGGTAAGAAAATGCACATAAATAAAAATAAAATCATCCGTTTTATTAAAATGTACAAGTTCAGACAACGTGTGTGGACATACTGGAGTCTAACACACATCCAAATACACGCAGATGTGAACTGAAACAATATACACACATGCACACACTCACACACAAACACAATGACAGTCTGTGCATATCCAAGTGAGCGTTCTCTCAGTGCTCTGCCTCTGCCTCTGCCTACGGGCACTTTACTTTACTCTAGTGGAAATGAAAGTGCATAAACACATTCCTCATTACAACACAGGGGGTGTGTGGCAAAAATATTCCAATGTTATGCAAGGGAGAGCGCTCAAGGCATGGCACAAGTCTTTCCCGTATGCTAATTCAACATCATTAAATATCATCAATAATGCATTTACCTGGAGTTAGTATTACAATGAATTTCATAACTGCTGTGTATAGTGGAGATGAATAATGCATAGACACGATGGCCTTTTATTGGTAAGGACATAAAATGACACTGGGAGGAGGGTAACCTAAAAGTAATTTTTTTTACCGTGTCATAAAACAAAACAAACTGTTCACTGGTTGTTTTGTTTCCTAAAATGTTAATATTTTCACAGCATGATACGCATGTATGTATAATGACACAAATCTCCACGGACGCAGCCTCAATTCACCACTCTGATGATACAAGGAAAATTGCATATGTAAATTGGGCTACAGAGATCGGGATTTTATGTGCAGGACAAAATCATTTACATTTACATATATGCAGTTATTATTCGGGATGTCTACATTAATGATTCATCCTGACTGGGTGTCAAATACCGTTTGAAGAGATAATAGCAAGTTTACAATGTATGACAAGGTCTTCAATCATCGTGACAGAATCTACTGGTATGACTGGCTCACTGCACACGAGGCCTCATGCAACAAACATCATACATGTAACACACATCAAATTTACGTTGCTGGTCCTTGACAATATATTGCATCCAGGGTGACCTTGACTTCATGGTAACTTTCAAATAAAAAAAAAATAAGCACATTAAAAGGGACTCTAAGGATTCAGTGCTGCTTTGCTATGAGGCTGAAAAACTAGAATTAGTGCAGCTAAAAAAAACAAAACTTGGATACCACAATTCTCTTCATGCGATTCAATACATCTGTAGCTTCATCCACTTACTTCCATTATAGATTATATTTTTTCAGTTTAAACGTATTGTCCTGTTTTTAATACATACACATCATCAGGTACTGTCACCATCACCATCCTGCTGCACAAAATCATCCACTGCATGTATATACGTTCAATATTTATGTCTTTGCACTATTTATAATGTTTACAACTTACAAGCACTTGACTTGTATATAAAATCTTTATTTTTTATTGATGAATATGGGTGCTTTTTATGTATATTATTTATTTAATAATTAATTTACCAGGGACAGTACACGGTCAAACAAATTTACACCTCGATGTAAATGTGCTGGAGTTAGCTAGGAAGCTAATTTTCATCCTCAGTCCCTGGGCAGGTTGTAACAAATTAGTGCCCGATGCCATCTGCAGCTTGCTTTAACAAGTAAAAGAAAAACAACACAATACAATTAGGGATGATAAGAATTAATCAGTGATCGATTACTTGGTTGTTGGTTGCATGTTATCTGACATTTGAGTGTATGTGTTTAATATGTAAGCCTTTATATGTTTCATTGGCTACATAATGCTGTCAGAGGATATGCTATAAAAAATACATTTGGCATTGTTTGGTAAAAGCGACAGTTTTTAGGTAATAGTGAACAGATTAATTGATTTTAATGTTGCCAGTGATCAGTTAAGGAAAGCGCTTACAATTTGAAACCTTAGATACAATACAATCCATAAAATATCGGGATAAAAAACATTAAAGTACGTAAAGGAGGCAACAAAGACGAGGTCGAAAGATTATTCATGACTGCATGTTTGGTTTGCTTAAGCCACGTCTTAAGTTCATGTTTAAAGGTGAGGTAATTAGTGCACTCTCTTAAATCAGGTGGTAGACACACATTTAACAGTCCTATCTACCCTTCACCATTATTATTATTATAATTTACCTTGTTCTTAGAGCAATAGAAACATAGGAGTCATATTCTTTAAAACTGTACACATACTTGGCCAATATAGCAGATTCTTTCACTAAACCATTCCAGCCATAACATTATACTCTACCTTTTACAGGCTAAGTAGTTTTCTCTTGTTTAGAAAATCAACATGTAGTATATAAAATGGGTGGCATGCTCCTTTAAATAGGCTCCAATCAAGCTTAAATAAAATAATTGCTCTCGACACTTTAAGAACAAGCTCTGTCTTTTTAGCCGTTATCAACATGCGCTGTGTTGGGTCATGTTTTTAGCTGAAGGTGACCATTTTGAAGCTCCTTGATTCATTGTAAAACACTTTCACAAAATAGAAGTTAAGGTTAGACAGAAGCCCATTTGAAGACCGACTCCAAATGGTCAAATCAATACCACGAAGCTTTGCTCTTGTTCTGGAGGCTTGGGATCAGCCCCACATGTAACTGTCTGTCAGAGCCATGCCTCTATCATAGCTCTATGCTGTGGCTGGATGCAGTAATCCTGTTTTTATTAAAGGGGAATATAAAAGGAAACCATCTGAAACAGGTCTAAGCCCTTGTGACAGCAAAGGGTTTCATTACTGCAGCTTGTGGTGTGTGTGTGTGTGTGTGTGTGTGTGTGTGTGTGTGTATGACCGAAAGAGACAGCAGTCACACACACTGTGGATTACAAATAATTCTTTAACTTGCTTCTAATGTGCAAAAGTCATTTTTAACCAGCTAAACTCCAAATCCAAAATATTTTTTTCTCTACCTGCGTCTTCCCTCCGGATCTGTCAGCTATTCTGAGCCTGTAGTTTTTCACCATCACTAAAAATAAGCAGCTGTTTCTAATCACTCTGCAAAGAGGAAAGTCGAGGGTCACAACAGGAGGTCTTTGCAGCTATTCCCCGGACTTCTGTAGCTAAATTGAGTATTACACGTTTTTCTGTATTTCTCAGAATTTACATAGCGTACACTTTGATCTTGTCAGGAATCACGCCACCACCCACGCTCATTCTCAAAGTGTGCAAGTGGGTGTGAGATTAAAGCTGCAGTGTAGGACTGCAGATTGTGGTGTACATGCACACATTAGTATATGAAAAAGTTTCAGATCATTAGTACAATTTACAGGAGAAGAAGAACGGTGAGGCTGGTTTTGGATTTGCTCTTTATGATGGAGGAAAGTTCTCTGTTATCTGCACAACTAACCGACAGTAGATTATTAACCATATTTGACAACTAGCTTTATTTTCCCATTTTGAATATTTAGTGAGCCAGGCTTTATATTTGGGATTGTTAACTTGGAAAGCTCGCATTTCACCACTGCTGCTCTTTAATTTTCACAGTGTCTGTGCAGCTTTGTTTACTCACTGTGTCCATGTAAGGTGCAATAAACACAGGTTTCCTTATGCAGAAAATGGTGCTTTCCAGAGGGAGCAGACAGCCAGTGGCCACAAAATCCCAGATTTGGTGCCTCTATCACATTTTAATGCTACTATCACATCACATACTCTGAGTTTTGCATGCCATGATCTGGTCGCCTTCTACAAACTACTACCGGGCTTTGAAATCAGAAAGTGCTGTGTGGCTGGATGTGAAAAGGACAGGGCCATGTCCTTTTACACATACTATTGCTGTGACACACAAACACACATGGTTTCAAAGGAAACCCCAGGTGTGCTTGGGGATGTAAGTAGATGTTTTGTCTGGAAGTTCATCCTGTGCGCTACAGTGTGTGTGGTTTGAGCAGGGCAGGGAGGTCTTTGTGTTTCATTTGCTGCCATTCATCTCTTCGTCCCTGGCGAACTGGTATTGGGGTCATTGCCTTCATAAGCCTTCATTCTCAGTTAAAAGGAAGGAAGGAGGAGGGGGGGGGGAGAAGGAGGAGAGAGGAGCAGAAAGTAGAGAGAGACAGAATATAATGAGAAAGCAAGAAAGACATTCAGGGAAGAGAGAAAGAAAGAAAGAAAGAAACCCTCCACCGTCCTGTGTGCCAGAGTCATTGTGGTCTGCCCATTGACCAGCAGGACTGCCCACCACTTCAGCTGCTCTCGCGCTGTTTACAGATCCTTGTCTTGTAAGGCCTGGGAAAAGCCACCAGCTAGGAAGAATTTCTAGTAGAAGGAGATGAAAGCCTGTTCCCTAAAAAGTCGACGTCAGAAATAACACACTAGAAAATCCTAATTTTCGCCCATGAAGTGGTGGGTTTCACAGGTGTCAGGCATATGCAGCATTATAGATGCATCCTTAGTGAAAAAAATGCAGCATATGAACAAGGTGGGATGAGGATTCTAAATTTCAGCTGGAAAGCAAGGAAGATTCAAAATTCAGCTTGAAATAGTGCACCTAAAAAAAAGAGCTGTCATTGCAAAGGGAGTAGCGAACCAAGAAAGCCATGAGTCAACACTGTCACCAGAAAAGGGGATCAGGTTGAGGTGTATGTGGGCGGGAAAGGGAATGATAATTTCATCAACTTCCACTCAAGCAGAAAAGACCCTGACAGTCAGAACTCTGCAAGGTTGAGATGTCGGGGGTAAATTATAGAAGCCACGATGGCTGCTTAGCAGGGCTAGTTTCCACTGACTTCTGCTGCCTCGGTGTGGTGTGATGCTCAACATGGGCACACGAGAGCGGAGAACAGGTCAGGGGTTTTGCTGTCAAAGGCCACTTGGACAATGAGAAAGCTCCCATAAACCCTCACAGATTGTGGAGTGATGTTCTTTTTTACTTGACTGTCAGAATTTGGACAAGAGATGAAGAATTTTGAAGGATAAGTGCGCTCTGTAACTGCCCACAGTCAAGAAATAGTCCTGTGCATAACTCCTGTAAAAACCACAGCGTGCTGTTTAACACAAAAACATGTTAATTAAAGAGTTTTAGAGACGCTGGTGGCTGGATTCTGTTATCTTTAGACTGGAGATGGTTTTGTATCACATTTCTACCAAAAAAAACTATCAGTATTGTATTGTGGTATTATCAAAATGTGCAGAAAATGTTCAAAAAGTGCTGAAAAACATGTTGGAGCAAGTTCACCAAATTTTATCTTAAGAGCCTCTAAATGCTTTGAAAAAGGCTTCATGTCCTTTGTGATGTCGGTGCTTTCACTGACACAAAACAAACCCATGTTGCTGCAGCACCTGCAAGACTGTTACTAACTTTGGATGTTGCTGGACAGGATTTACCACAAGTTTTGCAAAGAGCAGCAGGCAAATGCGATTTTAATGCTAATTAAAATTTGAAATGGTAATACTAACCGTCAGTAATTTTACTGTGTTGTTTCATCATTTCATCCTCAGTTTGGACTGAACCAAGCTGCCTGTTTACTCTTGCATCTAATCTTTGAGCTACGCTAAGCTAACTAGCCACCGTCTGTAGCTTGTTGCTGTATTTACCTGATCTTAAATAAGCATACTTTCCAAAATTCCTTTAATAAATCCAAAGATCGAGAACTAAATGGCTCAACAAAATGTCTTGTGACATGTAGCTGAAGGATTCACACTCGCTCTCACTCAGAGATACAGAAATTTAAAGTTATGTTTGATGGATTTCTTTCACCAATCGACATGAACAGTAAAATGGAATCGTCTATCCATCTTCTGCACCAACTTATCCTGGTTAGAGCTGCATGTAGAGCCAGCAAACATAAAGCGAGAGACCTTGTGCACCCTGGACAGGTAGCCAGTCAATCACATGGGCTAACTGACACACTGACAGTCATGCATGAAAGAAAATGGTGAGATTATTGGAGAACGTGCGATATTCAAAGAGAAAGGTGACAGCAGGTTTGAACCCAGGGCCGTCTGGCTGTGAGGCAACACTGAGCAAACTGTGATGATGTGGGATATGATAATCAGAGGTGGGATTAGACACAGAATGTTGGAGGATACAGAACCACTGAATCAGCACTCAAAAAGTTATTTATCCACCCTTATTAGCTACATATAGAAAGTAAAGGAAAAGAATCTCCTACCCACTATTACCAACCTTCTGCTTACACACTGATGACAATGATGGTGTCAGGTACCTGTGAGAAAAACTGCTTTAATTTAGACTGATATAGTTTCGTGGGAATTACACACATCGATTATCTGAATCTTTATTTTGAAGAACACACAATTTACCCATGGCTTTCAAACTTATCTGGTACCGTGGAATATAGCAAACCTTCAATTCACCTAAAAAAAAAAACTGATACAGCTGAGTTTTATGCATCAGAAGCAGTATGAGAGGCAAGGGATTTGTTGCTCAGTCCTTTCCACCCAGAGAACACTTTTAGACACGGGCCTCTCCTTCATGGCCACACAGGAGAAAAATATGCTAATATTTTAACGCTGCCTCTCAGCGAATAAATGAATCCATGCATGGATGAGTGCAGACTGACACCCTGAATATCATCACATCAGATAGCGCGGGCTAAGTGAGATGCTCATGTTGAAATATCCAGACGCTGTTGGGTGTGTGCAATAATAGAGTCTGAGAGGCCAGTTTAGGTGCATCGTTCATCATTATTACCGCGACGCCGCGTCCAGCTCCGTCTTGTCCACCTCCATCTCGGAGTGACAGCTCTCTTTAACGCATTTCTAAAGAGCTATTCTTCCAAGGTGGTAATGTGCAGACACCCAATAAGTGCTGCTATTAAGCGGCCAGGAGCACTCTTGTCACATCTATAAACACACTGATATCACTCCCCAAATCTTCACACAGCGCCGGTGGTAAGGTAGACACCAGCTTGGCAAACAACGCCACTTTACAGCCACTGAAATTATGTATCTGTAATATAATGCTCCTCGTATAACAACCCCACAGCACACTGAGCAAATGCACCACTGTACAGCCATTAAACTTACCTCCATAGCTGAAACTATAAAGTATCCCAGAACATTAAAAATGCATAGGAACTTTACATAAAGTGCATCTTTAATTGAACAGCTTCTACCGTCTTTATTCTGAAACGCAGTTTTGTTGCAGACACAAATCAATAGCCATTCATTTCGTCCGTGATTTTGACAAGTGAGAGAAAAATGTTTCACGTGCTTTTAAGTGGCCAGTTTAATGGACCTGTGGACCTTAAATAACAGCCTGAAGCACCACATAAAATTTACCTGGCGATGCTATGACATCAGACTTATAAAAAGTTTACTGTCTGTAGCTCTACCTCATAATAACACCAGTTGTAGATATGTGTTTTATATATAAACTGCACCACCTGAAGTGCATCTAAATCTTAAAGGGGGGAACACTATCATTTTAACACAGCAACATCAGTTTATAAGATACAGGGACAACTCAGCCTGTGAAATCAGCTGGTGTCCAACAAGGATCTGCAGGGAGCTTTCTAACGTCTAAAAAAAAAACTTAATGTCGCCACAGTCTTTTTGGCTGACTTGCAGACAAACAATCTTAATATGAAAAGTCTGTAACACAACTTAACATTAGCCTTTCCTGCTCAGCTTACTTCAGGACTAACCCCCTTCACTTTTCCAGCAGTTGGAAAACATCAGACAAGACTTTTCTGGATCTTCAGAAGCGGCAACATTAATTAACTGACACACCGTAACCTGTAACTTTCTGCTCTGCCAGCAGCACTGGCAGTCTGACGCTCGCTCTCCTTCACTTGCACACTACCCTCTACCTTAAAGAAGCACTTTGCTTATGACAGTATGCTTCAATAAAGTCCAGTAAAACACAATTATTAAGGCAGTCACAATAAACCAGCATCCTGCAGGAATATGTTGCTTTTTGCTGAAATTTGGCTTGCAATATCATTTGTTTTTATCATCATGTAAGTATCATTTTATAATACTAATACTGAATCAATCAGACTTTAAACATTGCGTTACAGAGAGTGCAGAATTCATCATCATTTTGTCTTGATGCTAAGTCTTGATGCTAAAAACTTTTTCCAACTACAAAATTACTTTTAAACTGCAAAAGATACTTTTCAAAAATCCCACTTCAGATCATTTCATTCATGTAGGACAAAACCCAACTGGACAATCGACATTAAAGGGAAGCTCTACGACAACGGTTGCAGAATTGAAGCTGAATTTCCCTGCAGAGCTTTTGGACAGTCGTGACAATTAGAGGTATGCTTTCACTCTGCCGGCAGTGGGGAGCCGAACAATTCAATTGATCCCTTTTCATAATTAATTGCTGCTGAACAAAGGAGCACTTAGCTAACAAATGGCAGCAATCCACAGGAGACAAGGGGTTAAAGTAAAGTGGCCTAAAGGTATATGAGTGTGTGTGTGTGTGTGTGTGTGTGTGTGTGTGTGTGTGGGCTTGAGGCATATGTCTTTGATGTTGTAGTGAGAGTTATTTACAGACCGATGACTTTATTCACAAGGTTGATGACCTGCTTTTTCTCAGCCAATTAAACAGACAAAAAATAATAATTTCCCTTGCTGCCATTAGAAAGAAACACACTGATAGTGTCACTGATACCATTTTAAAACGTGCAGGAAAAAAAAGACAAATCAGAGATAACAGAAGCAGGAAGAGGAGAAGTAGAACTAGGTTGAGGATAAAACTGATGGAAATGGGGGGTGGGGGGGGTACCCAAAGCCTAGAGGGCAGAAAGGGAAGATAAGATCATACAAGGGCAAAGACGGGGCAGGAGGTGAACTTTCACATTGGATCTGTGGAAACAGTACTGGCAGCTAAAGCGATTCAACTAATACAGTGTGTATGGATGCGTTACGTCTCAACGAACGAACATGGGCCTCAAGCAGCGAGTGAAAACCCCCTGCCGAGTCTACAGGCGTGTACAATGGAAGAAAGTAGGTGAGAGGTATGATGGGGGAACAAGCGACGCTGCACTGAGACAGAGATCATTTACACCTCATCTCCCTCTCATCCTCTCTCCCTCTGTCACTTCCCCCTCTTCTCTGCACACCCTCCCTCTCTACAGGCTTGGTGATAAGTCATTATGCCAGACCACACTTGGGTAATTGGGGCAAGTAAAGGAGAGGAATCCACGCAAAGGGAGGGGTAGCACTGTGACCTGCATTTCTCTCCATCTCTTGAAACCCATTAGCCACAGTAAGCAGCTGCACTTAAATTTAGATCTCGTAAATGCAGATATTTCATAACATAATGACTGTTATCCTTCCAGCGAGGCATCCTCAGGGGTTCGGATTCTCAGCGTGTTCACTTTGAGAGCAGACTGCATACAAATGTGTGCCACACAGTGCGGGATGCCCCCGTCTTGTTTTCACAATCGCTCCCTAAAACACTTTGTATCTGTGACGCTTTATTTTAGTACTTGAAGATGTGTATCTTGAACCAGGAAGTCTGTCTGTTCACTGCGATTCATGCTCACAACATTTTGTGTGAAGTATTTTCCTTTGGCTCAAGTAGATCCGATACGCTGGATCATTATCAGCAAGAACACACAACTTATTACATTGATCAGATATTGACATGACATTAATTTAAAAAGAATGTCTGAATTCTCTGATTTCAGCTTCTGAAATGTGAATAGTTTCTGGCTTCTTCAGGCCTCTATCACCGTAAACTGACTTATATTTGTATGGATGCACCGATCTTACTTTTTCTCCCTGAACTCCGACACCCCAGTTCAGAGTAGAAGTGGAAATATTTGTGAAGCCAAGGGATGGCGGTTGGACTGTTGCTTGTTTGGTTCATAAAACGGTGCCCAAGGTGACGTTGGCTCACTTGTCGGGTTTGTTCAAAACGTGTGTGATCATCTGACTGCTTGTGTTTCCTGCCCTGCAGCCATTTCTTAGTGCTGTAATCACGTTTCCAGATCTCAGCAATTAACTTGCTCACTGCGATGCTGCTATTACCACTAATAACTGCTTAAAGTATGAAAAGTAAGATACAAGTTGTAATAAACCAGTGTCATTCTTTAAAACGCAGCTCTCTGATTTTTCTCAAGTCACACAAGACTGATCAAGTAACAGAGAGCGACAGAGAAAACAGTGCCGAGGATGAGAGCAGATAAGCCCACAGCATGTGACAACTCCAGGGCATCCACTTAAGACACACACACACACACACACACACTCACACACCTACTGTAACAGTGGCTAACAAAGGCTATCATGCATAAAGCCTCGCTCACTGCTCAGGGGCTTCTGAGGATTGTAGACGCTGTCATTTCTAAATCGCCTGAGGAATCTTTGCCGCAAGAAAAAAAAAAAAAAAGGGAAGCTGAGGTGCAGCAGACCAGACGGATATACACCACATCTACTCATGATGTTGTGAGTTTAAGTCTTGTTCATGGTCCATTATGCTCTCATCTACTCCATTTCTCTCTTTATTTTCTCTTACAGCCGCCCATGATGTGACTGAAGTAAAGTGAAAGCTGCTCTAAAATCTCATCTGCACTTTGAACATCAGACATCATTGGATCAGAACGCCCCTGAGGGGTGCGGGATGGAAACTGCGCTACTCAGATCAGGTTTTATTTTAAACAACACAAATTCATGTGTTCAAGGAAGACATTTTGGGGGGAAATATGCATGTTTGGTGTCTTGAAAGGTTTGTATTTCTTTGTATTCTTTATATGTAGGCTGAACACGTCCACTTTCGTCTAGACAACAGATATTCAATTGATATTGATCTCCTCATTTGACCGCAGGTCAGAGGGCAAACAGCTGTATTACCCAAAATGTTGGAATGTTTCTTCTGATTACCCCAAGATTTCAAAAAGAAGGTACAGTCTAATGTTGCAGGATGAATTGGATCAGATTGATCACATTTTCACATTTTTTTATAAGTGATTAACAGCAAAAAAGGTGTGCAGAATGATTTATTTTCTTTGTTGTGACATCAGGTCTTCTCAGAATGTTTGATCTATCGTACATTCAAATTAGAGCTACAACAATTTATCAAGTAATCAATTATTAATCAACTATTAAATTCATCACCAACTATTTTGATAATTGATTTATTAGTTTGGGTCATTTCTGAAGGAAAAAAAATGTCCAAATTCTGATTTCCGTTTCTAATCTTTTCAAATGTGAATATTCCCTGGTTTCTTTAGTCCTCTGTGACGGTAAACTCAGTGCCTGTGTTGTGGACAAAATAAGACATTTGAGGATTTCACCTTGAGCTTTGGGGAACACCGGAGAATTAGACGCTACAATTACAGCAACAACAACTACAGATGAATTCCCTGTTTTTTTTTCTGATCTGCCATTTCTGATTTCCTTTCTTTGTAAGAATTATAATTGACAGAATGCACAAACTTGTTTGGAACTTTTGTTTAATAGAAAATGAAATTATATGTTTATAATAAAACGCTGACAAATAACTGAAACATTTTCTCCAAAGCTGCTCCAGGTTACTGCCAGGCCAAATTATATTAGTAAGATTATGCACCAGAGGGAACATTACCTCATGAGCACCCATGGGGAACTTTATCTTACTTGATCTTGTGGGAGAAGCTGAAGATGAAACCAAAACGGAGTCTGACGTGGTGCAACCAACCTGCAATAACTTGCTGTGGTAATCATTTGCAGTGAGGAAAAGCAAAAAGCAGAAGTTACGCGAGTCTCGATGAAATGTGCAGACAGACATGGTCAACACAGGTTCTCCATTCTTCAATAAGAGATTTTTTTTTTTTTTTTGAGATTTTAATTGTCAGTCTAGTCTGTGTGTGAACCGCAGTATGCTGCTAGCTCGAGTTAGCCTGAAGGGCTAGAAAGTTTACAGTTGTTTCGTAACACCGTCAGCTTCTCAGCTGCTCCGTATTGATCTTCTCTTTATCCGGATCTTGGAGTCTATCGCTCCTGTTAATGCTGATGACACTGCTGTTGAATAAGGCTGTTGTTGAATATTTTTGTCAGTGTCACATGGAAATTTGACCGGTACAGAATCGAATATCTGACACTGACCAGCCAAGCTCAGAACTCTCAGATTTCCGGTCCTGAGCTGCTCGATCGGTGCAATGTAGCGTCCATGTTGTTTCCACATTACAACTTAAAAGCTCATGAACACATTGAAGAACAAAGCCCAACTTTTTTGTGTTTTCATGTTACACAATAATGCCACCTGATGTGTAACAGTGTGTAACATCCTCCTTCATCCAACATCCTCCCATCTAAAAAAAAAACTTTAATAGTCATTCTGTCCCCTGAGATTTACACCTTGTAACACGAAAAGTGCATTATGTTAGAAATCCACTCAGGAAGTTGTTGGAATTACAAAAATAAAAAGACGCCATTATTTACTTGACTCGTTTCCCAACTTTGTGATGCATACATCACATTTTGTCTGCCAAATCTTGGGCTGCTGAATTTTTTCTCACGTCTAATTAATGCAGATTTATTGCACATGCGTGCACGCAGACTCTCACACATACATACATACACACTCTGGGGCAATGAAAATGCTTACAAACACAATCTCTCTCTCTCTCTTCTCCACCCATCCCATCCCAAGACACACACATACATCCACTACATGCATATCATCCCGGCTTAATCTAATCCATTAGTCATATTAAGCAGATGTGATAGTGTTTATGGACCAGACATCTCTATCTACGAGCAGCAGATGTTGAGTTCCCCAAACTAAAACTGCAGCCTTAATGCATATTATTACATTATTACATATTATTTATCATCATGACTCCACTTACTGTAGATGGTAGGAATATCAGCATTACATCTTATTAGAAATCCTCCCACGATGCAGCTCTGTGTCATTTTGTGTGTGTGTGTGTGTGTGTGTGTGTGTGAGTGCTGGAGTGTGTTTCTGAGAGTTTCAGCAGCCAGCTGAGTGGCTGCGGTGGGCATTGGGCCCGAGACAGCTGGTGTAATGACATTTTCACAGCGAGCGACAGAACAGCGTGTTATTTTCTTGCACGGATGGTGAGCCCACAGATTTAGAAAGGCTCAAACAGGCATTCCCATTCAAATCAATATTCTCAACAGAGGTCATTTGGCCGGCGCACTCGAAATGAGATGGAGGGAAAAGAGAGGATTATCAGCAAAGTGTTCGAGACTTGTGTTTAATGTGATACGGAGGAAAAGTTTCATTTCACTCCATTGCATTTTGCAGATCCTGCCAGGGAATCTCTGGGCTTTGTCTTTGTCTTACAGTTTGCTCGTGCTCAGGATAAACATATTTCCAGTAATATTTTGAAGATGATTTTCCGCAACGCCGCTTTCAAATGCTCCATGCAGCAGATGCAAAGCCCCACCAGGAAGAGCCCGTTACAACTGATTTTAGCTGCGTGGTGGTGGCACATGAAGCTCCTGTGGCGTTGTTGCCATGGATGAGTGCACTGAGCTTTGGTATCCCGCTGTCTCTCTCCACCTCAACATGTGTGTTTGGCTGCACCTGGGACACATTTCAGACTCACAAAGCCATTAAATCAGCCCAGTCTGATGCAAGCACAGGTAACATATTCGCTCATTTCATATATAACGTAATATACAGCTATAAAAACTATTGCCAGATACTAAATAATAAAATGGCAGCTGCTCTCTTTCTTCCTCTATAGATTGATTCCATGCCAGGCAGCGACAGGCAGCGACAGGAAAATAAAATGACTAAACTCATAACAATGTATCTCATCAACAGCACTCACCGGATCAGTGAGCGGGATGGATATCGGTATAATGGATATCCAATAGTTTAAATCCGAGCCCTGCTTCTGACCTTTGCATTCATTCATTCATTCGTCACATGCTTTATATGTGCAAATAGATATAGATATACAGATAGGAGGGACAGGTCTTTTCAAATTAGAGTCATTTCTGTGATAATAAGATCGATCAGAAGCTCTACATCAGCCACACACATGTAGCAGCGCGGTGCTTATCACAGCTCCACAGCAGTTACAGTGTTCGCTGGAAACAACTATCAAATACATTTCTGATTAAGCTAGCAATTGAAAAATTAACAGCAACTCCTCTGTGATCCAACTGGTTAATTCTGACTGAGGGAAAAGCAATGAAATATTCACACCAGAAAAGCTGGGCTCAGAAAATGGTCGGTAATTGCGTCATCAAAACAGTCATTGACTAATTCTTCTCTTTCCAAAAGAGTAAATGAATCTGCTAATCGTTTTAGCTCATTAAAGCTGTATTTACACAAGTACCTTTTGCACTGGCAAATGTCTTGCAGTTTGCTTTTGCTCTTTCTTGATTTTAAATGCTGCTGCTGCTGCTGTGAATGGAGAAATCAATGTAGATAATTGTTATCTCTGAACAGCAAAATGGCATAAAAAAATCATTTTAAATACAAATAATTGTTTGCTGCCACCTATCTGTGCTGTTGAACCAGTAATTTGCTCTTCAGGCTAATGCAATTTGTGTAAATGGTTTTTTAGGGAACCTTCAAGCTGAGAGCAAAGACATACCTGTGTCACAACAGACACACAACTGTGATAAATCAAGAGCTTACCCTGAACAACACTAGCACATATCATCCACCTGAATCACATTGACACTGTAATATTCATACAGCGTTTGACAGGCGGCATGAAGGACCTGAAGATGCTCTATAAGATGAAAAACTTGTCCCAATGAAGAAAAACTTCTTCAGACACACTTGACTGCAGTAAAGGAAACCATTACTGAGCTGCCTGTGTTTTTAACTGTTATCCATTGATTCATGCTCCAGGCAGAGGAATCACACAAGTACAGCTTCCCTGTAATGTTCCAAGTAACTTTATTAGGAAGCCGAAGTCTGCTGTTCCACTTGAAGCCAATCTGTAACTCAGCAGGTATTCTCGCACATGTTCCTTTCATCCGTCTTTCTGAAAAGCTAAAACGTGTTCCTGGTTTCAAGTCCGAACAAAACGGGCATCTACCAGAGCTGCCCCCTGAATCAGCCAGAGACCCCTCTGTCGACTGAGATCCTTCAAATCAACTGGCTTTTTTTGGTTTGTTTTGACAGTCAGAAAATTAAATGAATTGTAGCTAAACTTAACCCATTTTAAGGCTGTTTTGCACACTTTAATACCTATTTCATCTCCATAAGGATATAAAGGAAAAACTGAGCCTATGGTGGTTTTGTATTGTAGTTGTTACAGCGTGGTCAATACAAATTTTTCCCAAAAACATTTATAAGCGAGACTAAAGTTAATCCAACTTTATAAATGTAACATTAACTTTATAATACACTCAGTTCTGATTTGTCAAAATTGTATTTAAGACATTTTTAGACATTTTAAAGCCTAAAACTCAGATGAAAAAGATGAAAAATACAGAAATCCTGTAAATAAAAATAGATAGAACCTTACAAAAATGCATGGGGGTAACATGTCAATAGGAAATAAGGGGAATCGTCAATAAACTTAAGCTACGGTAAGACAGCGAAACATGGTTGGTAAATAAGTTTCGGCTCTTTAGCTGTCATTGTGCAAAGAGCAACTCAACAGCATGTCAGGCTGAAAACTTTATAGTCAACGACAAAACTAACTGTGATGGAAACAGAGAAGTGTGACAGAAATGGAGCACAGGTGACGCGCTGTCAGCCACTTCAGCACAAGAGCAGGAAAATTATCTATAATTATCAGTATCTACTGACAGATTTATCACAATAAAATGTTTCATTTTAGCTACATTGCCCAGCCCTACACTGAACTGCAAAAAAAAAAAAGAAAAAAGATTGAATCATCGAAGCAATCGATCAAAGCTTTGTGGGAGATCGGTGGGGAGAAAAAAGCATATTCCACATTTCACTGACACAAACAGGTCAAAGAAACATAGATAGACAGATAGCATTTTATTGATCCAAAACTGTGGAATTCTTATGCAGCAGCAAGTCATGAGATATAATACATGGACAGTAAATATACATGTAAACAACAAAAGACAAATAGCCCAAAAGCTATGCAACTGATCGACCTCGAAGTACTGACCTGAAGACACAGAGCAGATTAAGACTGAGCGTGTTCTTATTTAAAGGTATTTCAGGATTTATATACTGATTTTAATTCTCAGAAAAGCAGCTGCATATATTCCCCAGACTCTGCTTTCTAGGCCAAAAGAGTTTTTAAAAATAACTTCCTCATCTCAACAAACTTTGGAGGGGAAAAAAAGTAACTTTGTGCCAGCATTTGTTTACTTTTTTTTTTTTTTTTTGGACAGACTTCCATGTTATGAAATCAAGATTTTTTTATTTATTTTGCTCTTTCATTCTCTTCACTTCAGATGTTTGAAGTAGTTCGAGGCTTCAAGGCCAAGTCATAACAGCCCTGACCTGAGAAGCAGAGGAAGGAAGTTGAAATATAAAGCCCTCATCTCTCTCTCTCTCTCTTAAGTTGTGTAACGGTGGTTCAACAGCAAACTACGCACAAAGATGCTGACATTTTCGCTTGACGCACAAAGGCTTTCTGTCGCTGTCACGATTTAAAGACGCCGACTCTCCCACTCCGTCTCCCTCTCTCCTCGGGGGAGGGCTCCATCAGCATGTCCCCGCAGCATCATTAGCGGCGTCTGGGGATACACACGGGTCTGATTTGCCTATGAGTGCCTCTGCGTGTATCACCACCTGTGTGTAATGGTGTGTGTCTATCTGCTGTCTTTCTCCTAGTTTCTCCAGCTGACATTTCAGCAGCTGGTGTCTGTTTTCGCTTTCATAAAGAGGAAATCCTTTCGATTCATATTTTTCTCTTGTAATCTCATAAAAAAAACAGACAGCAGCTGAGCGGAAACAACAAGGGGAAGTTTATAAAAAAGTCAATTGGCCGTTTGTTTCAGTTTCAGGTTTTAGTTCAAAGGCAATGCAAATGCATCTACAGAAAGGGTTTTGACAGCTTACTTTATGATTAAAAAAACATCTGATGGAGCTGTTTACACACAGAAATACTGATACTTATCATTGGAGATATTGCAATACCTGAACCTTGCTTATAGGCCAATACAGAGTGCTAATCCAACACCAGTGTGCTGAAAAAAAAAGTTCAATCAAGTCTGTAAAGAGTCTCTTTTGTTTTCCAGTTCATAATCACAAATGAAGAACAGCTCAATAAGAAGTAACAGCATCTTTATGGTGTTTTCACGGCGCGTCATCACTCCAAAGGTCGGCCATGTTGCAGTAAAAAACGCAGCTGGACTCTAACCGGTGCAGAGCAGAGGCTGACGCTCTGCAGACTATTACATTAGCAAAATAAAATGACAAATATCACCCTAAAAATTGGCAATCAGCGATGGATTCAGCCCATCATCGATAGACAATATAGTCGTCCAATCACCCAACCCTAGTGCACACACTGATTATGTGTACAAAATACAGTATACACTAGTTACTTATGGTATTGATATTGATCAATCAGTCAGTAATTTAGTAAATCAGGTTTGCAGAATCGGCCTTAGCTCCTCCAAGGTCGGCAACTCCAGGAGAAACTTGGACTAGGAAATAAAACAATCCTCTGGATTATTCCTCCTCCCGAAACTGGCTACACTGATGCAAACTTTGCCACTTAATCTGATGCTGAGCTACAGCTGGCATTTCTCTAAATTTGGTGGTGTCAGATCATGCATCGGTCACCGATACTCAAACATCAGAGGCGTTTTCCAGTACTGGTATTTGCATCAGAACAACCCTACTGAGTGTTTTTTTTTCTCCAGCTCATGCCTATCCATGGATATGCTGTGATAAACTACCAAAGTAATTCACAACACCAATGTTTTAATGGTGACATTCTCTCTTTCATTTATTAAGTCACTGAATATGAATTTGGGGTGGATCTCCAGGCCCAGGTCCTCCCACCATTCATCAAGGATATGAATAATTGGATTTTGGTCAGGCAGAGGACAAATATGAGCCAACTAGAGAGGACCTGGGTGTTTAGCCATGCATGAGAGGTAGAGGGGCTCCCACTCTGACCTTGACTGATCACAGCGCAGTCTGGTTCTGCAGGAGTCAGCACTGCAGACCATGCAGGTGCGAGACTTTAAAGAAGATTCTCAGGAGAGAAATTTGTATTAGCTGCTTATTGGTGAAACTTATTTTATCTCTTAAAAACATTTCTAATTTTAGCAATGCTCAGCACAGTCTGTTCTTGACTGATCACGTTTTCTGGTGGAGGAGGAGGCCTGATTCACAGGAGTCAGCACTACAGACCAGTGGCAAGAAAGTAACAAGGAAAAGAGAGGACACGGGATTCACCAGTCAAATTTAGAGCTGCAAATTATGACTAGTCTAATGATTATTTTCCCAATTTATCAATTACACTTTTAGTCTATAAATTGTCAAACAACTGTGAAAAAAATGCTCATCACAATCCCCCAGAGCCCAAAATCACACCTTCATATTGCTTAATTTGTCCAACCAACAGCCAAAAACCATGGACTTTTCATTTTTTATCATAAATGACAAGAGAAATAAGCAAATCCTCACTTTTGAGAGGCTGGAACCAGCAAATGTTTGATATTTTTGCTTGAAAAATGACTGAAACAATTAATCAATTATCAAAATAGTTGGCAAGTAATTTTCTTTCTAATGAACAATCAAATTGATCAGTTGTTGCAGCTTTAGTACAATTGAATATATTACAAGGAATAGTGAAAGCCAGAAAAATGTTCAATGAAAGTATAAATGTTGGAAGAATGTCTCTGATATTGAGTTGTTCTACTCACATGTTGATTGTCTCATAATGTGGAAAAGATTTAATAAGGGGAACCAATACGAGATAATCACTTTTATCTATTCATCTCATCAATCTGTGTTGTTGTAAGTACAATATTTTGTTATGAGGCACAATCTGTGTGCTCTTTCTGTTAGATGTTAACATACACACTTACACAGTGTATATGCACACTTCAGCCTTGAAATCCATCATCATTACACCACAGTGTCCAGGTGCTGCAGATAGAAATGACCATGCATGCGTGCGTAACCTTTCAGCTGAGCCCTGCAGGGGTATCTATGATACAAAGCATCATAAATCGACAACTATTGTACTACAATCAAGCAGATTAAGAGACGGGCGCACAGCAATAAAAGAAGAGGAAGAGAAACAGAGAAGAAGGTTTTACCCACCCTGAGGTTAAAGGATAAAAAAGTTGCTGAGTGGTGTGTCAGACGTTATAATAGAGGTCAGAATGTATTAACTGCATGAGCGGATCATCAAAAGGTAGTGGTACAGGGCGGGGAGGGGATGTGGTGCCATGTGCACTGGAGGTGCAAAGAGCAACGAACCACATGGAACAATTTCACTTTTAATATTCTCACAGAAGTCCTACACTGGATCCCTCAGGAAAGAGAACAAAGAAACTTGTTGGAAAAGAGTCAGTCCTCAAACAAAGACGACTTTCTCATCATTATGATTATCAACTCTTAATCAACTCTTCCACATCAGAATTCTGCAGATCATCTCTGTGTCTCTGGGTTTTTCACTGGGTGAACATGCGCAGTGTTCACAGTGCGCTTAAGCGACAAAATGACCACATGGATTTAAATGTTATACCAAGACGGAACAAAAAGATCAAAATAAAACGAAGATTGTCACAAATGACATTTTCACACAGGAATCAAGATAAAAACACTGCAGTTCGTGCAATCAGTCTGTGCACATTTCACTTTCACTTTTTCACATTATCACACCTGTTTGGAACGCTGTAGAACTAAACATCCTTTTTCCAGAGCTAACAGAAGTGGCGAGTGAGCCGTCTTCACATTCCTTCTCATCTCTGCTAAGAGGGTCACACGCACAATGGCAACTGGGAAGCGACAGGTAAACAAACCATAGCAAAACGGCCAAATTCTGCCCTCAGCGGACCTTGCTCATCATGGGAGCACAACAGTAATGCACAAACATCTGGAGAGGTGGCACGCTGGACATGTGAACGATGCAGGACTCAGGACTCACCTCAGTAAGATAGCTTGTTAGCTAGCTTGTAGTTAAAAGCCAAGACAGCTCTGTCTATACCTGCATGCAGGAGTCCAGAATCAAGGACAAAAATAGAACTTGATCGTCAGTGTTTCTCAAACAAACATTTATTAGTGACGATCCGACACAATTAAAACATGAGCTGCCATGAACTGATTTTCTGTTTTTGGAGCTGTGTTCCTCTCTCCCGGTCATGAACCTTCAATTTGCAAAACTCTGGTAATTTTAACTGATCACTGTCGCGATCTGGGGTTTCCTTCAATACGTAAACCTGTCTGTGTCAGGTAAAAAAATTCAAACTACGGAATAGACTTTTTTGGGTTATTAGTCAATCATTTCAATAATTGATTACTAATTGCAATCATAATTGTTGTTTGTTGCAGCCCTATTTCCCATCTATTTCTTTGATTTAAGAAGAGAATGAAAGAACTTGAAGTCTGATAAAAAAAAAAAGAAGAAATAAAACAATTTAGAAAAATTATATAAAATACAAACACTAAAATCCAACAAAATAAGGTAATGTGAGAATATGTTTTGATCTTGATTTGGAGTTACTGGGTCACAAGCTAGTGAAAAAACTGCAATTATTTTCTATTCAAATATTTATGTAAAATAAATCAATTACACATTGGCAACAAATAAGAGTGTGCTACATGAGACCAATTTAATACAATATTTTAATCAGAATCTTTCACAAAGGTAAAAAAGCCTTTGTATGTTTGTTGGAATTTTAAGCAAATATGGCACACAATCATACAAAGGCTGCCCACCTTTGAGTTAAACAGGCAGGGAAACACTGGTCTTTAATCAACAGTTGCCTGGATTTTTGAATATTACTGAACCCACGAACCACTGAGTCATTAACTGCCCGACACCCCAGGATTACCGAGTGTTAGAGACAGACAGAAAGAGCTGGAGGACCCCACATGGACCATCTGACACCCCGTGATTAGTGTGTGTGTGCGACCTAATCTCTACAGACTGATACCCCGTGATTAGACACGGGGGGGGGGGGGGGGGGCTGTATGGTATGTGTGTGTCTGTGTATGTGTTGGGGACAGGACAGTGGGGTGAAGATTAACAATCATCATTAACACAACACATGTCCATTAATCCTCTTCATAAAGCCTGTTATTATTGCACTGAAAAGTTCAGCTGTTTGTCGGCGCCTGAGCTGCAGCGCCTTCCTGCCACACTGCAGGAAATGCACTGCATTTTGCATATAAATTTTAATAGACAGATTGATGCACATTTGATATGGGTCCAAAGCTAAATGACTCACACAGCCTCCTGGGTCTCATCCAGTTCACTGTCATCTAAGTGGCTACGTAAGACTTGAGCTGAGAGCTCGCAAGCTGCAATGTTGAGCCATTTGGTTCTTCATGTACATCGCACAGAATTCAGAAAACAATAATATTATGCAGTATTCTTTTAACATGGTTTTATGTGGCTGTGCTGCCATGTTAAAATGATCAATCTAAAGACCACTAATATCTATTAGTGTACAATCAATGGCTTGATGAATCAATTCCTTTCCTTTGCTGGGTTGTACTCACCCGGAGCAATATATGTGTACACTGAATATGCCAGTACAATTTCAGTTTCAGTGAGTTTATCAGAGCTTTTTTACTGAAAACAGCTTCCTGCCGCTGCTTAAAACAATGCTGATGAGAGCTGTGAACTAAAACATTAAAGTTGTGGCTCAAAAAGTGAAAACAATGAGCCTAAAGACACTAAAATGCTTAGTAGAGCTGAGGGGAACTGCACAGATATGTGAAACTTGCACGTTTCACTTTACAGATTTGAGTAATCAGAGCCAGTGATAATATAAAAATACTCATTAGTGCATCTTTTAAGATTAAATGCATCTTACTGAAAAAGTCAATAACAGATGTTGTCACACTGAATCATCCGCTTTTTTCAAAAGCAAGTCTTTCTTTAACCTCTGGCAAAAAGATGAATTTGGTTTTCTACAAAACACATTTCTCGTTCATCAAAGTTAGGACAAGTAAGAATAAAACTAACACTCAAAACACATTTTATCTTAGAAACCCAGCAAAAGCAGCATAAAAATCATGCTGAGCAGCTAAGTGGGCCAATGTTTGATTTAAAGCACAGTCCTCCAACTTCAGTGGACTCATTATATAAGCCTCCTGTCCTGATATAACACCAGGCACACAAGATTCAAAGATTCAATTTATTACCATGAAAAACTAACTGTGTATGTGGTGGTAAATTCAGACTGAATATATTTGAAATAATTCATATTCACAGAGAGTCCAGAGAGTGATATATATTTGAAGCTGTGTGCACAAATCCTAAATATAAAATCTGTAATCCAGTCGGTGGCCTTCATCCCGCCACAATCGCTTCTAAACGTCTTTATGCTCGCTGTATTCTTCTGTCTAATATGCAGCTCTACCTTTTTGTCTTGTCCTCTCCTTTCATATTTTCATCTCATCTACTTTCATATTTTTTCTAACCTACTGTCCCTGCATCCCTCGTCTCTGACATCCAACTTTGCAGTGGTCATTCAAAGCATTCATGTGACCAAGAAGTCCTGCACAAAAACTCCATCATTCGAGCTCACTGCTGAAAACATGGTTTCAAATCTTTCTTTACACTGTAAAAACTATTGCTTTGATCCTACTCAAAAAAAATAAGGCAACATTTTCCAAGCACTTTTTAGTAGTTTAGTGAACTTCTTGTTTTTTTGATTTTGGAAAACTCAAAAATTTGTATTTTACAGTGTTAAAATTTTTTAGTATAGCCTTGAATAAAAAGCCAAAAAATTGAGTTTACCTAACTTAAAAAACAGTCAGTTATTAACTACGTCATACTTAATTAAATAAAGTAAAATTTATATTATATATTAAGAAATTGATTTGGATGCACTCAATTTTATTGAGTTTAAATAAAAATTCTTTTGCATGTTTTTAATGTTTAAATTACTTTATAAAATTAGTACGAAATAACTAATAAAATCTGTTACATTTGAGAAAGAGAGATATTTGTGTCCAAAATTTTTATTTACCAAAAGCATTTTCTGCAACTTCATGGTTCTGAACTGTTTACATACAATTCTGTTTTTAAAACCAAAATAAATCAAAGTAGTCTGTGACCTGACCTTAAAGTGCTGATTAGAACACCTGAGTATTTTTAGCATATGGAAATATACTCAAGGGCACGGTAACAAAACAAAGTTTTGGATTTTAAGATGCATATAAAGAACATTTAAAAAATTGAACAATTTACAGAATACAAATTTTGACCTGCAGCTGATAAAACCTTCACAATGAAAACATTTATCAGAAACTCCACTAAAATAGATCAAAGTAATCTGTGACCTGATCTTAAAGTGCTGAACAGAACACCTGACTATTTTTAACATATGGAAATATACCCAAGGGCATGATAACAAAACAAAGTTTTGGATTTTAAGATGGATATATAGAACATTTCAACAATTGAACAATTTGCAGAATACAAATTCTGACCTGCTGATAAAACCTTCACAATGAAAACATTTATCAGAAACTCCACCTACACCTGCTCACAAGGACAATTAAAAGAACAATTAGTAGGTGCTGTCCATTGAGCTCCACAGCTCTCTTTGACACGTCAATAAATCTAGAAATCCAAGTATGACATTGTTGAACAAGAACTAAAACCGTTCACAGGTGGGCCAGCTTAGGCAAGAAGCTTGTTTTTGAGAGTCATGAATTTGGCTGTCGGTTTTGGGCGCAACGAGTCCAGTCCAACAAAAAGTCTTTGGAAGACCTCAAATGTCTTCGAGAGTTTAGGTGGATACTCCAGATTTAGGGCATATGTTATTCCGAGGAGTAGGCAGCATGCTCTTGCTAGAGTTTCAAGCCCAGTAAGCACTGGGACACCCTCAATGATGATACCAGCAGCATCTGGCTCCTGGCAAGTGTAGATCCTCACACTTTGAGTTTTCAGTTCCTCGTGTACACTTCTCTCTGCTGTTCCCTGTATGACATACAAATAGAACACGATTAGAATGAAATGTCTCATTTGTTGAAATAATAAATAAATAAAAAACAAAAAAACAAAAACTACACTTAGTGTCATTTGGAAAGGAAACTCCATCATGTTTCAGTAGTTTTGAGTGTGGTTTTATGTTTCTTTTCTTTTTGAGTGTGACTGACCTGACTGAGTGACTGACCTGACTGAGAGACTGACCTGACTGAGAGACTGACCTGACTCAGTGACTGACCTGAAACAAACTTACTTTGAAGTCAGAGATGAGCTCCTCAACACTCTCTCCCATATACTCAATAAGACATCTCAGGGTCACATCTCTCTTCTTAAGAACTGAAGTCATTGGATCCTAGAGTTATAAGTGAATAATTAAACACAATCATACAGGCAGGCATTGTCAATCAAATCTGTTTGCCATTACCACTGTGGTTCTTCACTACATTAAACAGAGCAGTGTTCTTCAACCATGATCCTCAGGGCCCATTGTAGGCTTTGTCCTCCATGTTTTAGATGTTTCCCTCTAAAACATGTCCTCCATGTTTTAGAGGGAAACATCTAAAACATGGAGGACAATGGGCCCTAAGGACCATGGTTGAAGAACACTGAAATACAGCTTATGTATTTTGATTGAAAACACATTAAAATTGGTAAAGTAAACCAAAATATTAATTGAAACATTCACCCATCTGGACCAAAACAACTGAACAACAAATTACTCATTGTATTAATATGATCCTGTAACTTTTTTTCCAAACACTCTTGCCTTACCTGTATCAGTTCCATCAACATGTTCTTGATGCGCTGACCCACTGCTCCTCCCTTTGCACTGAACAGCTGCAGGAGCTTTGGAGTGTACCTGTCCAGCTGGGACATAAACGTTGACTCTAGTGGAACTACAGTGCACCTACGAAACTCCTCACTGATCTGAAAGACAGCAAGTGTTTGGGACTTTCAGGAGGTGTAAACGCAGCCTTTGCATTTTATGCAGTCATTATTATTATTTTTAATAAATGTAGGTTCAGGAACACTAAAATGAGAAATGATTTACCTGGAATGGTTCGAAGAGGGCAGGCCACCTTTCTTTCAATTCTGCCACTCCTGGGGATTGCACAACAACTTCCATTCTTCTGTAGCTGTATGTCTTGGCCATCATGTAATTTATGCTCTTGACATTGTCCTTTTTCTTGCAGGCTTCAATGAGATCAAGTCTCACATTCTCAAGGGTATCGTCAGTTTCACCAGCTGAGTGTGAAGGAAGAAAATTGACTTCTGCCTTCTTTGCTCTCTTGATGTTTTTAGCAGGTTTTCTGTCATCTCCACTCTTGTGTTTCATCGAGTTTATCAGGAGTTCAGGGCTTCCCAGTGCTTTACGTTTTGTCCGGTAGTTTCCACATTTGTATTTCAGGCTTTGTTGCCACCCATAAATTCCATTAAAAGAGCCTGGCTCCTTTAGGCACGGATGCTTATCCACTAGCGCTTGTGCTACAGCACACCTCTGAGCATCATTAGGGTAAGCCGTGTAAGAAAACATTGTCTCTGCCAGCCGTTCCAGGATGTCCGATTTTATACTTGGTGATGTCAGTGTGGTTCCATCTCTTAAATAAGTCTCATTGCCTTGCCTCAAAGCCAGCTCAGTGTTGTGTGAGAAAGTTGGAATTGGAAATACAGGAGGCCATGGGTTCTGCCTCTCAGTGACGTGGGGACTGAAAATGATGGTATCGTCCGAGTCCACAGAGAGAGAGGCACAATCAGAAAGAGAGGACACATCTGATGCATTAGGGGTGCTTTCCTCAGGAACAATGGTCAGTGTCAGGTTAAGCGGTATATACACTACTTTAAGTGTATCCTTATCTTTCAGTTCACTTGTAGAGGTAAGGGTGAAGAAGTCATCAAAGTCTTTGTCTTTGTACTGAAGACTTATTTCTGTGTGGATGGAAAAATGTTCTTTTACAGCTGCAACTAATTCATCTACAGATGAGGGAATGCCACCGTCGAGAGTAAGTTTCTTGACTTCATGATTGATGACAACCCGAAATCTCACTGTTTGTTCCATGCCTAGAGGGCAGAAGAAGCAAAGATCATACTGTGATTCTCAACACTTGAGGCAGATGTGGCGCTTCAGTGTCACCATTCGCTTTCCTAAAACAATATAGGATGACAGAGGATAAACATCGCTAAGGTTTTGTTGTCCAACAAGAGTTAAATGGTGCGTCTTCTCCAGATAAAACCCACGATAGTGTTCATCATACCAGGAGATCTGGGTTTTAACGATAAAATGCACTTCTTCCCCAATGAGTGCAATTTGACTGATCTCTGCAAAATCTGGAAGACCTGCAGTGGAACCATGGACCACAATCATGCCTTTTGAGTACCTTGTTCCATGACAGGTGACTGTGTCAGCCAGCTGTACTTGAGACTGATGAGGATATAGACGCCTGATCGATTCCTGAACATTTACATGCAGGACATCTACTGACACTGATGTCACTCTTACAACACTCAGATTTGGCACTGTGGTGGAATGCAGGTGGTGGCTAATCATAAGTTGATGTTTTGCAGCCAGGGATCGTATAATGTTCTTAAAGTTGCCAGTATGCCTCACAATCCGCTTAAACTGACTGTGTTTTCCTTCAAATCTCATCGTCCAGAAAGCAATAATTGGCCCAAATGCTTTAATTAATACAGGATAGTGTTCTAGAAAGTGATGCTTTGGGATCAAACCTTCATTAGGAAACACTTCTTGAAATCTGTGTCGATGTTCTGAGATTTTTGAGTCAAGATAGCAAATGCTTTCTTCATTGTGGACTGGGGCAACAACAAGTTCAACAATGTCTTTTAAAGACATCAGCAGAAGCCAAGCTGGATCACTCAAAGGTATTCTGTGGCCAATAATGAATGGCAGCAGTCGAATAAGGGCCCAATTTTCATGAGCGTTTCCTCCTATTTTCTTTTTTGAAGAGAAGGTTGATGGCACTGGCTGAGGACAGTCAGTTTTGTCTGTCCATTTATAAGGAAACTGTGTAATGGCACTGTTAAGTTCACTGAAAGTGAAATATTTCTTTGAAATAAATACACTGAAGCAGAGTCCTAACTCTAAGGGAACAATGCCTTCAAAAATGTCATGTAGTAAGTCTGGTGGGTAGCCAGAGACACAGTGGAAGTAGCTCAAATGTTCAGTCAATGGGCAATCCTTTTTCACACCATAACTGTGTGTCAGAGTAGGGTTTTCTTTAACAGTCAACAAATGAATTGCATGGTCCTCTTTGGTGCGAGCAGGAAAGGCATCCAACCTCACTTCCTTTGTTTGAAAGTCTGATCGCTCTCCAAGACAAAATCTACAAATGTAGGGCCCAGAGAAATTTTCCACAAGTCCAGATATTGAGTGTGCCCCAAGATTATCTGCGACTACACAAAAAACACTGCCTTTCACTTTTTTGCCAATGGAGGAAATGTATATGCCATCACGCTCCAAGATTGCAATGTCTTTTAACAGAGGGGCAAGCACTTCAGCATAACCAAATCTTTTGATGTCAACTGCTTTGCATAAAAGGGCCAGGTATACAGAGTTGAGAGTGGACCGAGAAGCATGAGGGATGTTGCCAAAAACCCAATATACTGCTGTTACTTTATGCTTTTTTCTTGATGTTCCCAGCGGGTTACAAATCTCAAAGTCGTCCACATACAGTACAAGAGGTATTCTTATTTCTTTGGAATAAAATGAATTTTCTTTGTAGACTGTACCATCAAGGTATGATCTATATTCTGCAGATGATGACTGGTCCTGTTCTTTAGTTAGTGCCTTTTCTCTCAAAATGTCTTTAAGCAAAATTTGAACCAAAGACTGAAGAATTGGGACATACTGGAAACTCCTCTTCTCATTTGGTTCAAGGATGTATTGAACAGGCTCAACAACTTCAAATTTTTCTTTATAATACCTATGTCTCCTGAATGATGATGAAAGAGGACCACTGGCTCCAAGTGCTTTGCTTAGAGGATTGGATTTGCACAATTCCTCAACAAGAGATGTAACAAACGTGTTATCAATAGTTTGATTATTTTTCTTTAAATGAGACACAACAATATCTCTAATTGCAACTACTGGTGCAGAACTTGCTATGAAGAAAAGGTCATCTACCAATTCATCAATGCATCGAACTGACACATTATGGACACTTTCTAATTTCAACAGGAGGGACGCTATATATTCGACACACACATCACTTCCATCTTCCTCTTCATACTGTTCATTTGAGGTAGTTACTTCATTATTATCATCAATGCCATCAATATCCTCTTCAGAAGCTTCCAAATTAAGCGGCTTGCTTGACTCTGCTAGCTGTCTTTGACTAATGATCTCTGGTTTGAAATCTTGTAAAGAATGGGGGCTGTGCTTTCTGTGTTTGTGTGTTGCAAAGGTCGAATAAACATTAGTTTGATGATCACAGCCTGCAAAGACACACTTTACGGTCTCATTATTCTTTAGATGATGATGTATATGTTCAAAAAAATCCTTTTCACTCGGAAATCCAGGTCTTTGACACACTAGGCAGGTGAACAAAAGAGTTGCTTGCGTTGAGGCAAGTGCATTTACTTCTCGATGGTACCTTGACAAGTGACAGCAGAGGGCACTCCAGTGTTTAAAAGAGCATGGGCAGCCTATGTGTATACAAGGCAGGGCATGGCTTTGTCCATAGGTTCCATGATGCAGTCTGTAATGCTTTAAAATATCAGCCTTTTCTTGTACAACACAGCTGCATAATTTACAGGGCCATCCCATCTGTCACAGAACAAAATTAAGAAAGGTATTACTGTGGGTATAGGTTTTAACAAAAGTCCCACTCTATGGCAACTGTTTAGGAGAATGCTGAGAATTATTTAATCTATGTTTTCCTGCGAAGCTTTAGTAAAGTTTAACTGACTATTGAACTTCACCTGACTAGCCATCAGCATAATGGGTGAGGAGAAGACCGAACACCTTAAATCTGTGTGTAAATTACAGTATGACACAAAAACCATGTACTGCAATAACCTTTAAGGATTTAAATTGCTGTACCTGATGTTGACACAGGGCTTCTGGGTTGAACCTCTCTCATACGAAGGTTTTCTGAAGAAACAACAAAAACATCAAAAGTGATTTCAATGCAAAGAACCAACTGATCAAAAAAATATTTATATGTCAAGTGAACAAGTGAATTAAAAATCTACTAACGCATCTCAATAAATATTAATATTGTGAAAAGTTCATTAGTTTGCAAATTTGATTAAAAATGATTCAATTTTATATACAGTATTCTATAGTAGTCTAGTAAAATATTTCAAGCCTGTTTTTGTGTACATTTTAATGATTATAGTTCATGCAAATCTGACATCAAGTTTCTCAAAGTATTATAATAACTTCCTTGGTCACACCAGCAAATGATTTGGTCGCCCCACCTCCTTATTTTGGTTCAGTATGGCCACAGCTATTAATCCACTATGCTGCTGATGAATAGCTGTTTTTGCATAACCTACTTATAGTTCACTGACTTTCAGTGATACAACACTTAATATCTGTAAAATGTTTCAATCAGAAAATATATTCATTTTGTCACCAGTCCTCTTCTGATACCAGTCATAAACTGGTCACAGGCTAAACACTTGCTGAACATCTGCTTATCAGTAAATATTACATTTTAAGGGGCCTTCACATGACAAGAAATTTGCTCTTCGTTCAGCACCAGGTAGAGCGCAGAGGCGCCGAGCGGACGCGGTGGACCTCAGGTATACGTCATCAACAAGTGCGAGCTATTCACCGTTGCTAGGCAACACCAAACGCTACTTGAAAAAGGACGAGGAGGAAAAAGCAGACTCCTCTTCTGCAAAAACTAACCACAGCTCTATGTAACAACATGATAGGATTTACTGTTGCTGAGCTAAAGGACAGTTTATATAGCTACGAAGCACTGATCCTGTCACTGTGTCTGCCTGGTATAGCGAACGTACACAAACAGCTAAGCTAGCGTTAGCATTATATTTAGCTTAACGGTAGCTCGTAAACTCTGCCTAATCACAAACCTGGTAGCCCGATCTGACTACTGACATTTCGCCAAGCAATACTCTTCCTGCCGAGATCGTGATATGATTTTACTGTGGTGTTATACAGTTCGGGGAAGTTGGAAACACAGAGAATGAGTTTTTCTTCCATCTCCTCTCCCTCCTCTGTTTGTATGTTTTGCTTCTGGCTACGTCACATTCAGCTGTTATCTCATTGGTTGCGCTTTGAAAGGTCAGCGGCAAACGAGGTCAAAGTTCAAATAATTTGAAATTTGGGCGCAGCGGTGAGCGGCAGGTCCGAGCGGTGCGCCACACCGAGGGCAGCGGTGCTGCTAGGTCGGGCGCTACCGCTCTCTCCATAGGAAAATAATGGGACAGCCAGCCATGTGTAGGGGCCTAGCATGAGGGCTGCGCGCATGTTAGCATTAGCCCCGCGCACATGGCTGCTAGCTGGAATTTCGACAGTGGCAGTAAAAAAATAACAGTAGCAGAATAAAATAACTCTAATCCTACTAGCAAACGATCATGAAGACAGAATTTGTAGACAATATGAAGTGGAAACCGCATTTGTCTAAGAAATAAACTTTGTAAGGTTAGCTCTACACTTCATAGTGGCCTACAATACTGGCAAAACATAGTGGGGAAAAAACACGCCATGCTTCTTCATTAAAGTTGGGAATAAATATTGCAGCACGCTCATGTTCACTCGGCTAAAACCTCATTTTAAGCAATGAAAACGGTTACTTACATGTCTGCCGATGTACAGCCGCCTCAGTCCAACCAAAAGTGCCAGTGAGTGTTGGAGTTACGCCAGGACAAGTTCACCCTGCAGTATGTGGGCGTGTCAGAAAGATTTAGTTTTGGTAAACGCTATAAAATTGAGTTTGTTAAATCAATTTTATGACAAGTTCAGTAAAATCAATTTTAGAATATAAAATTATAAGTTAGTTAAATATTCACACTTATTACTTTTCTGGAACTTTCACAAACACAAAAAGAAATTGAAATTACTTTTATGAAGCAGATATGCTTCGTAAAGGAAAGTAATACTAACTACATGACTGAAGGACTTTTTACAGTGTACTTTAAACATTTATTAATAAATGAGCAACAAAGCTTAATTAAAACATGATACTTTTTCCAATCGTGTCCAACCCACTTTATACCACTGAGAAGAGAACACACAAAACAAAAGAATACAAAACTTTGAGAACCTCCATCCATCCATCTTCAACCGCTTATCTGAGGTCAGTATCATTGAGGAACTGAGGATCATAAACTGTATGATTTTTTGGGGGGGGAGAAATTTCATTTTATAACATTTTAATTGATTTAATTCTAGTTTGTGGGAACTGGGCTAAAACGAAGGCTGCAAAGTTGTTTCTATACTGGACCTGCATATGAAAGCATGAGCATACAACATTTCTAATAGAACTTGAAGCCATCATTTTTCCAATATTCCAATATTTATTCCTATACACTAGATGTCACCATGATCTGGCATCAGGCAACCTGAAGAAGAGTTAAGCTTCCACAAGAGAAACACCAATATTACAGTTTAAATCACTCATCAATTAAAATTATGAAAATAAACATTTACTTCTACATTATTCTAACATAATTAACCAAATTAACTGCAAATAATCAAGATAATCTGCTATTTAACATCAGTGCAGGACAGTTATGAGCAATTAAATCCTGTCCAGAGCATCTCAAGGACACAGGAAGATGCCTTCAGGGCACGCCGTGACATTTTCAGTGGTAGCCTGTTGAATTTGTGCCAGTGAGATTCCACCACATTGACAGAAATTTGAGATATCTAAAGTACTATCTTGTTAGCGATATGAGCGAAGCCCAACTACACCCTACTTACACACCTATTCGTCTTTGGGTCCAAGCACCTCATTGAGCTGGATGGCACAAAATGAGTCGAATTCCAATGGGCTGTGGCCGACGTCGAATTAGCATGGAAAGAAGGGCGGCCTTCATTAGGGGCCCTGTGGTTTGTCTGTGCTGATAAGGGCCCAGCCGGGGAGAAGACGAGAGACACATCAATCCTACACAATGAGAAACGTGTGACACACTGGAGCCCCGACGTAGATTAAGACTTAATGAAAACCAAATCAGACGAGGAAGAGGAAGAGAGGGGGGAGACAGAGACAGAGAGGGACAGAGCAACAGAGATAACAAGGAAAGGATGGGGAGGGCAGTCATAGACGGAGTCCCAGCTGAAGGAGAGACAAAGTTGGACGGGATAAGCAGAACCCTGGGGGCAGGGAGTGTGTGTGTATGCTTGTGTGAAAGGAATAGGGGTTAAATGAATGAAGAAAAGAGAACAAAATCACTGAGAGTCAAAGAGAAGTCAAAGAAGCAGGCTTGAAAAGTTTAGCAAGGACACAGCATCCAGGAAATGTTGGGTTTTCATCAGCAGTAACTTTACATGACTCCTATACAGCCAGTATACATGAAAACATAAAGTAAAGCAGATAAAAACTAAACTTCAAACCACAGAGATTCAGTTAGAAGCCACAAAAATATTGAGAGCCGAACACGCTTTCAAAAATGTTTTTTTTTTCATTTAATTTTGTTCCAAAGGCATGAAAATTTAAAGTGGTTTTATGTATCCAGGCACCGGCTCAGACCAGTCTAAAAGCTCACTGATCAACATGTTGTTTCTTATTTGTTTAATCCACACAGGACGTCACACTGGCAGCACATGACTCACCATAACAATCAGTTATTTTAATATTTCTGTTTTGAAATGTCTGCATTGCAGGTATCTAATGACCTGCAGGGCTGCCTGAATTTTCCCCCACTGTTGCGCCAACACAGCTGGGATATGTGCATAGTTGCTGCCAAGGTGGAACATAACAAGCCGAGAGGTGTGGGAGAGGAGGACAGTCAGGTGGTGACGGTCGGTGGGTGAGTGTGAATAGCAAGAATGTTGAAGTGTGGAGGGGGGGGGGGTGACTCAGTGGCGAGCCAGACACCCTTGTTAATATACAGAGACAGGTGTGTGTACCTGTGTGTGTGAGTGTGTGTGCGTTCATGTCACCACTGCAGTAACATTTTCCCATCCAATCATACACAGCATTTTTTTTCTTATTCTTATGAAATAACCTTGAAATGGTCACTTTAATTTCCTTGGAAACAGTGCGTTTTAGTCATGACTTCATGCTGCATAAGTGTCTGTAACCAAAATTATATCTTTAAACTTAACCTTCTGAGTCAAACCTCCATTTATTTTTTACTGGCCACAACAATTGTCAATTTACACGTCGAACAGACACAGAGCAGCATTGGCATTAATGTGGATTCTTGCCTCGGGCCCCTGATAAATCTAAGTCCAATATTCGCTCTCCTGTTGGCTGAGTTTTTGATCCCCATCAACTCCAAAGGGAAACACAATGGAAACCGCTTGTATGGATAAAAAAAGACAGAATCATTCCTATACAAATGTTGTTAAAATAATTTGCTTATAGTATTCAAGCAGTCTGCTTGCAGTGTTCATTTTGGGTCTTTTGAAACATGAAACATGAAAACAATTTTAAAACAACAATATGAGAAATTCTGTTTTTTTCTCCCCCTCCCATGATACTTTGCCTTCCAGTAACCTGTCTGCTTCCAGCTGCCTACCTGAGGCTGCTGCTGCAAAAAAGAAAGCAATTTTCTGAATGAGTCTACTCAAAGCTTATGGCAAACTGCCAAAAACCAAGATGCAAAACTGAGAATAAAAAACAGTCAATCAAATTTAGTAACAAAAAAAAAAAACGCTGTCTGTAAAAAAATGGTTAAAATAATAATTTTTCTCACAGTGATGAAATTGACCTGGATACACCTGCCTGCCTTAGCTGAAAAGAAGTCAAATAAGTGTCGTGGTTCACTCTTCGTGCTCTCAAAGCGAAGGCTGTAAAACCAAAACAATGAGCTGAAAGTGGTTAAAATGCTCAGAGGAGCTGAGAGGATCTGCGAAGTGAGGTGACAATGCTGTGTGGGTTCGTCATTACAAGCGACACCTTTCATATTACAAGCAGGGTTGGGCTGGTGAACAGCCAGCATCCATCATGATGGCTGACAGTCATCGACCACTGAGCCCTCTGCCATCTTAACTTCATGATTTAAAAGCCTTCTGAGGTAGTGTGTCCCCTTAAAGTTGCCACAGAGCTGTTGCCCAAGTTCCATTTTTGATATAGTTGATCTATTGAAGATATCAAATCTGCTGGTGTGCCTTAAAATGATGGCATTTTTAAGGGGTGTTTTACAGCCTCGTGTTACCTTAAACATCATACTTGCCAGCATTTAGTTTTCAAAAGCTGGCCTGTCTGCCTGTGCAGAGAGCAGCTGCACACACGCCGCCTGAATCAGGCTTTTTGTGTTGCCATGTTGCGATGACAGATGGGTTGAAATTACACATAGTGCAAAACTTATGGATCCATGTAATTATTCATAATAAAGTTTGAGGGCCATGCAAATCACGAGGTTTTCCCAGGAGAAACAACACGACCTGGAAATGCAGGACAAAACCTGCGACAAACAGGAATGTTGGCAGGTCTGCTTAAACATAAGACTGATCCGCACAGTTAAGATTTTAAGATGAATAAGGAAAGAAGCAGTGAATTACAGCGGCACTAGCTACCAGCAAGTGTTTCCATATTAGAGTAAGTCTCCATCTGTATCCCTTTTCTCAGCACCATGACTTTTATACATCCATAAAGGAGAGCTGCATGTAGCTTCAGAGGGGATGAGAGGAGCTGATTGGGATCTCCTCTTGTTTAATGAGGTGACAGCCACACAGTGAAGGATGAGTGTTTTCTCATCAGCAGTACAATTCAGATTTAGGCCTGTTTAGATGGAGGTCACTGGGCTTTTAATAATGGGCTACATGGTCTGCTGGCTTTAGTGTGTGTGTGTGTGTTTGTGTTGAGGGGGTGGACGGGAGCTGTGTGTGTCTGTCTGAGCATGTGTGTAACAGAGACATGGGGGCGAGGGGGTGATTGGAATAGTTAATCTTGATGTCTTTACTGATTAATATATTTAGTGGTATCATAACCACTCACCTCTTCTCACAGTCACTTACATTTTTACTGTATTTGTGAGGACCCAAACTGACATAGTGCATTTGGTACTCTTATATCACACACACACACACACACACGCATACACATTTACAGTACATTAAGATGTATAGGGTATGTAAGACTGATTAGGAAGCCAAATCCTAGAAGGCTCAGTGAAATCCTGTCCAATCTGAAACAAGAGGACACAATTCAGGGCTCAACAATAAGGATAGACAAAATGCTCAGGGCTAGTTTGATGCCATATCAGGCAAGTAAATCCAGCCACTCACTTGCCCATCAAAAAGGATTAAACTATTTAACTATTTAGATAATCGATAAATGGTCATTTTCATGCAAAAATGGCAGAAAATGCTGTTTTCAGCCTCTCAAATATGGAGATTTCCTTCTTTTCTCTGTTTGTTATCATATTAAACTAAACATCCTTGGCTTTTGGACTGAAAACCAAGACAATGAAAGACATCACCTTGATCTCGAGAAGCTGGGATGGACATTTTTTCTAACATTTAACAGGCGCTGCGGCCGTACATTACATGACAGTACATGACAATTAACCTTAGTCTGTTGGCATTAGATAACCGTTAATAAATAAAAGAATTCTTACAGGGTCAAGCAAAAACTGACTTCAACCAAGTAGATTTCTAACACAGCAAACAATGAATCAACGAATGAAAAAGAACGTTAAGACCGAACCCTGCAATTACAGCCAAACCACAACACGAACATTCACAAAGAAAGTAAGAACCAGATGAAGTGTGTGTGTGTCAGTGTGTGGATAAAATCTGCTTGTGTGCTCATGTTTCCTGTCCATTTTCTTTGTGAGAAAAATACTGCTTAGGGGTGCAAATTGATGTGTGTTTCTATGTACACTATGTGCCATATATGTGTGTGTATCTGATGACCGTTGCTATGCTACTTTTTCTCAATTCAGACCAAACTGGAGTCTCAGCTGCATGCTATGCCCTTGCATTGCTTCACTGCATACACACTCACACTCACACAGGGGATAATCAGCCATTTCCCCTACCTCAGCATGACACTGTGTGTACGTGCATGGGTTTGTGTTTGTGTAGATGGCGCCTCCTCTACATGTGACAGATGGGCTCCTATAGCAGCAGTTCACATGGGGGTGGCAGAAAGTCACTTTTGGATGCGACAACCTTCACACCTCCCAAGAATTTTTTGGAAGTGGGGGGGGGGGATTCCTGTTGAACTGGACAGACTCAAGATCTGTGCAAGTGCATTGGCAGGATGTGGCCGGGTGCTGGAACACCAAAACCGTGCCAAATAGGGCCAGAATGTGCCAAAGCAAACCAAGCTTCTGTGCAGAGAACTGGTTTTTAATATTATGTAAATTGCTTCGGTGAATATGGCTTTGAACGCAACTGCCAGACCTATAAAGCACAGAATTAACAATGAATGTAAATTATAAATTGAATTGTAAATCGTGAAGTGAAGGATGGGGAAACAGATGGCCGCCACAGAAGGTAAAGACAGGGCAAATGGACACCCTCGTCTGTGTCGTAGCACTTCTGCTAGCAGGCAGTTGTCTTTGTCAAAATGTTGAAGACGACAGTCAAACTGTGTTGCGCTGGAGCTGCCTCAATACCCCGTCTGACGTACAGGAAATCACGATGCTGCCGGCAGCTGTGAGGTACACTGTCTGCATTTTAACATTTCTGTCTTATTCACATCTATTGTACAGAAAACACTGCTGCACTCTGCTACTCACATAGGTCAAATTTATAGAATATATATAATGTATAGAATTAACAGCTATTACAGTTTTCAGCTCTGACTGAAGCTTTTACTGCCCTTTATAATAACACAAATTATAAGTGGCTCAGATGGAAAATGTTACTATTGGTAACAATCAGTGTGGTGTACATTTTACTTTTTTCTTTATAGAAAATAGTTCCTACATAAAACTGCCAAGGTCTGTGGATTTATTGGACTTCAGCAACTGGGTCATGATTTCTATAAAGAGACACTGCTGTTGAGTTTTTTTAAATGTATTTTTTTTTTTCTTTGAGTGCCATCTAGTTTCATCACATTCAAAAATGCAGACATCTCTATGGCCAACAGCTCCAAACTTCGGCACCGGGATTATCTGGACGGATAAATAGTGGTACAGATGAGAGGGAAAATATTTGTTTTCTTGATTTTGGAGTGAACTGTTCCTTTAACATTCATCGTAGTACAAGTGCTTAACTGATTCAGCCGCAGCTCAGACTTGAGGACACTTTGAAACATCAGAGGGAGGGTCAGAACAGTGTTAAACAAGAACGAGACTGAAGCCACTCCGAGCACACAGAGCCATATGCTGGATCACCACCTGCAACATGTGAGCCAGGAAGCAACGCGCTCTGGAACAGCAGGAGAGGAAGCAAAGCAGATAGAGGCTGTTTATAATGATAATTAGTATTACATAATAGCTGTATGCTAACTAAAGACGCTCTCTCCTGGGTGATGTAGCCCAGTCTCTTTCACTTTACTATAAGGTTCAATTTATGCATCTTTCTCCGGGTTTCTCATCCAGCACCTCTCTGTCATTCACTTTGGAATTATTTCATTTTTCATATCCTTGTGTACTTTGTCTGTCGCTATTTTCACTGATGCATTCTTTATGTGTAAGACATGCTTTCATGCAGAACTCTCGGCTCTCAGGTGTAATTCACAAATTGTCCTTACAATAACCCCTGTTCTTCCATTCTTCTCCACTTCCTCTCTTTTTCATTATCAGCTCCGATTCAATGCAACTCTCCCTCCCTCACCCATTCTCTTTCTGCTCCTCCCTTTCATCTCTCCCTCCTTCTGATGTGATGCCACTGTGCCAACGAGGAGGAGCAGAAGGAGAAAGGAGGAATGAATCTGGGTCACAGGAGGCCATGCATCTCAAGTCTCCACTCCGCCACAATAAAAAGGAAATTGATCTGTGGCTCGCCTGCTCTCCCATTCCCTTTAGCCTCCAGCCCAGTTGGACACACACACACACACACACACACACACACACACACACACACACAGCTGAGTCAGTCCATGGAAACAGTGTTCATCCGCCTCTTGGATCCATCATCCTTTTTCCAAAGCAGCAGGTGCAACCACACTGAGAGCACACACATGCAGCGGCATCATACGGACACACACTGGGTCTCTTCCCTCCACACCACCACCTCCACCCCTGTGTGCTCGAGTTTATGTGCAAGTGAGTTACTCTGCTTTCCAATTCAAATCCCTGCAGTGGTACAAAAGCAATTTACAAGAGACTTTAAACCACAATCGACATTTTAGATAGAAAACATCCTTTACAGTTCTTATCTTCCTCTGCCTCTGTGATCTGCATGTGTCCAAATACAACCCAGCAATAACAGAGGTAAGCCTGTAACTTAACTGCGCACTCTGGCTCTTATGTCTTTTTTCCTTCAGTTTCTCTTCATTTTCCCTCCTTTTCCCTACATCATGTACCCATGTGACTCATAGCATTTATTACTCAAGTAGCTCTAGCACTACCCTCGCTACTCTAATGCCCCTCAATTAAGTGACTGGATTTCTGGAGTAACGTTTAAGTGAAAATAGTTTGTTGGTGAGATCAAGGATGGTAGTTTTCAAACTATGCTTAGAATAATATGCTGTCAGGACATGCCCCAAAATGTTGGGAAATCAACCTAAATTCCTGTCGTAAGTTTTCAAATAGGTTGTTTTGTCTGCTCCACAGTCCACAACCCAGAGGTTTTAAATTGATAATGATACAAAGCAGAGAAAAGCTGAAAATCCTCACATTTGACAAGCTGGAACCAGAGGTTAAGAGAAGAAGTTGAAGTGGTACCATGATTTAGATGAAATTGGCAGTAAAATATTTAATAACTGTCCTCAAATACATCCATAAACTTCTTAGAAAACATCCAATAAAGTACATCTGCGTGTGTGGGGGGGTGTAGATGCGGAATTCAAGAAAGCCAAGCAAGAGGTAAATAAACTGTTTAACATCTCCACAGTGGCCACAGGCAGCAAAGAGAGCTTGAGAGGAGGAGGAGGCGGAGAGATGGAGAGAGCTTCAGCGGCCATGCAGCAGAAAAGAAAATCTAATCATTTTCTCATTACTATGCTTCCTCGGTTAGTTGGGCTGATTTGGAGAAAACGGATTATGTTCTTCGATCGCTCCCCACAAGTCCCGGTCAACTTTCACCGAAGCGTGCTCCATCCTTTGGAATGTTTTAGATTACCCACGGTGCTACCTGCACGACATGAGCACTCTGCTTATTACAAACTCTGGGACTTCACTCAATTTCGCTGGAATGGCAAAGACCCAGCGTTCTCACAATCATCAAAACACAACCATCACTCTCGCAGGAAGTTGATTACTGATCGCTCTGCACAGTCCGGGGGAAAACTGAGACATTTTGTCAATATAAATATTTCAGTACAGATGCACAGAAAAGCTGTTTATAGGCATGTTGTGATGCAAATTACACTTGTCAATATGAGTAATAATGTACACATGGTTTCTTTCTATTAGACCAATTTTGTGCATTTTTCTTAACCTATAGTTGAAAATGTTAACATTTAGTCAATGGATTAATGTTAATAACTAATAAGATACAAAATGTAAGTTTTATTTAAACAATGCTGTGACACATTTGTCATGTGAAATATTGATTCATGACATACAAACAATTTAAACCAACATAACAACAAAGCAATGAGGCTCTCGCTCAAAACAATCAAAATAATATCTAGTGTGGCGCAATTACAGCTATGTTTAGACTAAAAAAAGAGGGAAAAAAAAACAGTGAGCTCCTGAGAAATGGTAAACAAAACATACATTATCAATGCATCTGTTAAATTCTTAACAGCGATTAACGAATTAATAATTAACCATTAACATCGACAATGCCACATTTTCTGCTAGTTTCAACAAATTAAAGTTTTTAAGACCTGTGTAAGACCATTATGAATTCAATTTAAGACAATTTTCATGTCCTTGCTGCTCAAAACATACAAGCACAGTTTGCATTAGTGGTTTTTGGATCAATGTTGTGGTGTTTTTGCAGATGTTCCAGCGTGGTCAATACAATGTTTCCCAAAAACACAATGAAAAGTGAGACTAAATGTAAACCAACTTTATGAAAGCAAAGTTAAGACCTGTCAAACTTGTATTTAAGACATTTTAAGGCCTAAAATCAAGATGATTGGATTTTAGACCTTTTAAGAGTTTTCAAGCACCTGCAGAAACCCTGACACGCACAGACAAGCAGACAAGCTCTGCCCTAATCCAGGAAGTTTTCCTGGATTAGGGCGGAGCTGAACCGGGTTCAGTGTGTGTGTGTGTGTGTGTGTGTGTGTTTGTGTGGACGTGTGTATTCTCTTTCATTTCTCGCCCCCTGTGTCTCTCCCTCCCTCATCAGTGGCTGCTTTAGTCCATTAGTACAGAGGTCTGGGGTCTGCTGGGTGAACGGAGAATGGTCAGGCTCTTCCATTTCTGACTGTGGGGTCAGTGGCTTTACAGTCCTTCACAGCTAATGACCATCTCTGGGAACACTCTGTAATGTGCTCACACACACACACACACACACACATCCACGTACACACAGGAGGCAGGAAACTCTTCATCATTGGGACACCTCAGAAGCATATGCAGGCGCACACACATCGAGACTCATTAACCAACACACCAATCTATAGTCTCTTCATCATGATGACACTAACAGTAGGAAGCAATCGCACATACACACCCATACACAGAGAAACACACAGATACAAAGGATGTGGAAGAGGCACAAAATGCAAACACACAGACTTAGACATCGTTTTACAGCATTTTTTCACTTTTTATAAATTCAGCATGAAACTATTTACAGCTTGGTGAGTTTATAAAGAGAACATACCTGCTCAACTATAAATTGTGTGTCTCAGTGGTACCATCCCATAACCTGATGTAATTTGGAACATAGCATTTTATAACATGCACTAACATGATTTTTAAGAATGCAATTTAATAAGTTGTAAAAGTTGCTAAACCTGCTTGCTGTTATTGATGCAGATGATTCACACAGTATGGAAAGTGACAGTTAAGGATGGGGAACATGACACACGTGCAAAGACATGCAAATTACAAAACAAGAACAGGAAGAACCATTTCACCTAAAAACCTGCCAACAAAATGGCTATGAATTTTTAGGGGTGGGGGAAATAATAGATTGTGACATGCATCATATTATGAATCAGTGCAGAAAAGAGTGCAGAGAGATTCCCTCCCCTATTGTTTTTATTTCAATAAAAACATTTTGTTGTTTGTTTGTGGCCGCTTGGATCCCATAGGGTTGCATATTATCAAATCTGCAATATGGCCAAGTGTAACATTCAAATCACAGAGCCTGCAGATTTTTGATAAAGGTAAAATATGTGACAAAACAGTGTTGTAATGAAGGAGAGCTGCAGGTATCTGGGGGTACCGAGCAGGTGACCCTCAAAAACCTTGTGTAACAGGGAAAAAAAAATATTTATGTAAATTCACAAGTCCAGGCAGCAGGTGAGAACAATACTATAACAAATATAATAAGGTAATGTGTTTTTTTTTTTCTAGCATCGGCTTTTCTACTTCTTTTCTTTGCTGCTTAGCTTTTGATAGCCACAAAAGCGAGGCTCATTGTCGCTATGGAAACACGCTGACAGCTGAAGGAGCACAGGTGCTGCACCAGTTGAGAACTCAAGTGAAAGACGAACGAATAACTGTATGCGAGTTTAATCATAACCGACGTGGAAATAATTGCGGGTAACGGGTGGATGGTTTGCTAAACCGGACCTGTGCAAAATTCTGGTTTGGTGCAGACTCCAACAAATGTCATCATGATATTAATACTTTATTTATTCAGTGAACATGAAAATTGTGATGCAAAATGACTATTCCCACTAATCCTGTATATCAAGTATCTGTCAAAATAATCACCATATGATATTGTGTAGCTCTAATGCTAACCAGGATGTAAAACTGCCAACCAGATTTCCTCTTCATCCTGTTCATCCTCCTCTTGTTACATGATATATTAAAAATCTGACCTCTACAAAATGAAACAAAAAAAGCTCCTCCTCTGCTCCTCCTCTGTCATTTACTACCTGCTCCAGTAGCCGTTTGCGATGGACTTTTTACAGAAGGTCAATACTCCTGTCGAAGGAAAAACTAACATCTGCTCAGTTAATTTTGTTTTAACAGATATTCATCAATTAACAGAAGCATAAAGCTATCTAAATGTCATTTCATGCTTCTTTGAAATGCCTCACACTCTCCACTCAGCCCATTCAAGAGACTCCCTCGTGGCAACCGTGAACATCTGCGCCACAAAATTAAAAACTTAAGATGAAAGCTCTGCCATAATTCACATATCTGCTATAACCAATTGTTTTTAATCACAGCAGATAGAGAAATGGACGGAGAGAAACAGAGACCGTCTCTCTCACACCGACAGTTTATGTCATTATTGAGCGAGGCAAACAGCCCCATTTATCAGTTTAATCAATCAATGGATCTATTTCTATCGCTCCACAAATGTTCAGATTGATTTCAGGTAGCCTTGCTGCTGAAAACGAGAGCACCCACACACACGGAGGCACACGTCTGAAGACAAATCTATACAAACAAATCTTAACATCTGCGTCTCAGGCTCTCTCACTTTACCCCAAAAGGAACGACGCATTCAAGGCACTTCCACACAGGAACAGCTTCCCCCTCTGCACACTTCTTGCTGTTGATTAAAAAGGATGCACCAGGGAGAGAGGGATGGCACAGATAAGGATGGAAAATGAAGGAAAAAGAGAGAAAGGTACAGAGAAGAGGAAAAAAAAAAAAACTTATGGAGCCTCATGGAGTCTTTTGTCTTGCTGGTCTCAGATTAAAGATGCAGGAAAGACAGACAAGAAACTAACTGCAGCCAGAGATTTGTTCCTCCTCTCCACACATGCACCTACCTCTACATATAAAGCACAAAGTATTATTTTAAAATTATGCAAAAAATAGAGGTGGGAGAAAAAAAACAGATTCTCTTAACTATCATGATCATTGTTTTACAATTCCTGAATCTTTTTTTAATTTCTGAAAGGATTTACATGTATATAAATAACTAGTGCTTAGTCTGTTAGCTCGATGCTGACACACAATGGGAATTCCCATTATGGCGCTAATGAAAATTAGTATTGTGATCTCAGATTTAACAGATCCATTTTACTTGACATGCTTCACATAAACTAACATGCTCAGACTTCCAGGCATATGTTTCCTCTGATCTGTGCAACTGAACTAATAGCTGTTGACTTCACCTTGCTAACTCTATCTGCTACTATGGCTCTGGTGCACTCCACCTTGACCAGCTACAGCAACCTCAAAGGGCCAAAACTCAAAGTCAAAATTCAAATGTCAAAGTTCTATTTCATATGAGAGGGAATGTGAATTTAAAGGCTCTTTCATTTTGGCCTAACATCGTATTTTATTTATTATTTTCTTATGACACTAGTTTGATGAGCAGGAACAACCACAGTCTGCTCAAAAAAGAAATAAAACTCAAAGACTGATTGACATGTCATGTGTATTGTTGCTGGAAATATGAATCATGATATACTGTCTGTAGAAGTGCATCATTCAACTTTTTTCCCATGGTACACTCTTCAAAAAGCCAAAAAGAATTGCAATAAATCATAATATCAACTCACAATACTTAACCTTCAATGGTTCTGTGTCGCCTCTCAGTAACACATCCATTTTTTTACCCTTTACACTCACACAATACATCATCAAGTGTGGTGTAATACTTCCAAAGAAAAAGAGGCAGGAACCTGACGAAAGTAATAGCAGTGTTTTCATTTGCAACACCGCTCTCGAGGTCACACTGGGTCCCTTTTTTTGCAGTCTTCCTCATGTGGCTCACCTCCATCGCCTTTGCCACAAAAATGGTCTAAAAACATCTTCTTCCATCATTTTACAATCAGGAAAAAAATGACTCGAATTAACAGACAAGTAAATATGATTTTTTAGCCGTTTAATGTACTTTATTTGTATAAAGTAGTTCATTTGTAATGTTTTTAGGTTCTCATGGCATACATTCTAAACTGGTGAAGCAAATGAATATTTTCTATTAGTCCTGTAATTAATTTCATCCAAATTTTAAACAATAATTCTCTTTTTTCATTCTTTACCATTATGGTACAGTGTTGCTTTAAAGGTAATGCATTCTAAGGTTTAAGCTCATTTTTTAAAAATGACTTAAAATGATGTTTACTTCGTGTTTTTTATGACAATAAATCCATATACATATATATAATATACATATAAACAATCCATGATAACATCAAATTGGGAGATAAGTGTGTCGTCACAGCCCTACAGCATAAAACATACTGTATATTTGCATATGTATAAGCTAAACTGATGTAACACACACAAATATAGACAAACAATGAAATCAAAAATAGAGCAGGTCATGAAATCAGGAATTCTCCCTGAAATACTGACACATATACAGAGCAGGAATATGCAGGAACACGTGAAAAAAAAAAAGATCAGGTTATGAAAGCATGAAAGAGACCTCTGATGAGATTTGTGCCATAAACAAAATATGTATAATAAATGAACAATGTACATCACAAAAGAAAGGGGAAGTACGACACAGAAAAATATAGAGCATGGTAAAAATAGACGCCATAATGTACAAGAACAGACATACAGTGATCCTACTGTAAAACAAATATAATCACACCCCCTGCTACTTACTGTATGGAACACACACACACACACACACACACACACACACACACACACACACACACACCGACTCACACTTGTTTCTAAACCACAATGCCGTCATCCTTTTATGGATTTAGGGGGCCAATTAAATGAAACATGAGAGCAAGCACATGATTAAAGATTTATCTGCCCAAGGTCCCTGCAGCCCCTTCCCTCTTCATCCACACACACACACACACGCATGCATTCAAAGACACTCACGCACACAAACACACACACCTTCTACTACCGTGACCATCTGGGGATGCAGGAAGGAAAGCATTGATCTCATTAAAAACTCTGAGTGTACAGATTGCCATTGCAGCCCCCCCCCCCCCACACACACACACACACACACCAAAGCCCCCCAACTGCATGTTGGTGTAATTTACTAAGTGAAGTATAAATGTGCCATTCATTGAAATCAATTAGCCAGAGGTTGCTAACTTTGAACACATCTCCATGCACCCTCCTGAGACCTGGTGCTAATGTGATGAATTAAGGTCAATGGCACAGACTTAGAGAGCCACACGCATACACACATGCACGCAAACACACACCATGGGGTTTGCTGCTATTGCTTTTTGCATTAGCAACTTATAGATCTCACCCATCTTTGCATTATTTACCTCCAGTAAGCAGATCATTACACAGGACAGCAACAGGAAAAAGCACGAGAAACAGACAGATGACAAATAAACGTGGCTGTTAGTAAAGCAGCGTGTCGTGATGATGCCAAGTAACCTGAGATCAGCTATGACTGCTACTGGCCAACAACAGCCCGGGCCAATTACCACTCCAGAATACTGCCAATTGCAGAGTCAGCTCTGCCAAATGATGGAGACACCTCACATATAGAACATACAGTATGTGCATGTGTTGTTTATGCTAGAACAGACTGGTCAATTAATCAATTAGTCATTTGAGAGAAAGTGCTTTGATTCTAAACTAGTCTCGTAATGTAAAGCAATAATATGAAAAAAATCTGCATTCAAATGTTAGTAGTGTTAGACATATTATATTTTGTTAAGCTTTAATACTTGTAAAGTACACAACTTATCATTTTCCCAAATGTTTCCAACAATGTTCACTCAGAGAAACCCATGTTTTATTCAAGGTAAAACTATGTTTCCTACAAGCCACTAGTTGCATAACTTCTGAGAAAACGCAAAATTTGTCAATATGTCAAGAAGAAGTCGTCTATGAAGGTATAACTGGGGCTAAACGACTAAAAACAACTGACCAGGCAACTAGGCAACATGTGTATCAAATCTGAAGTCACAGAGAAAAATGTTTCAGGAGTTTTAGACTTGTAGAATTTCTCTCTGTCTCCCAAACACAACAGGTGCACGAGTCCTACACTACAAGTTATAAATTAAGAAACTCATATGCTCACAGTTCTTACTACAGCTGCTGCAGTGAATATGGTGCAAAACACATTCACATGCCAGTATCTAAAAATGTGAAGTCACAGACAAATTTGCACAAATCAGTATGTGAATTTGTGAAATGACAGATGCACACCTGTGGAATATTTTCACACAAATAGTTTGTCTTTTCTTGCATTTTTTTTTCAAGCACAAACACAACCACAACCACAACTGCTCAAATCCTGTTTTTTTCGCTTACACTTCCACACGCTCTATATAGCTCTGTAAAATGTGGAGCAAAAGGGATTTGTGCACCTGTAGAGCCAGGACTGGGGACTGTTCAGAGATCAGAGAACTCTTCTGGCCAATCAAAGGAGCTTGTTTGGGCGTCTAGATTAAACCACACCCAAGAAAGTCTTGATAGCATACAGCTACAGCAGCTTGGAAAATCACGACACTGGGCAGTGAATGTGATGAATTTACTGTTTATCAAAGTGTTGAGTGATGGGATATGTTTTATGTTATTAGTTATTTATTATATATCAATTAATCAATTCTTAACATGATAAACTATCAATTAAGGAGAATGCACAACATTTGCAATCCTACATTATTATCATTGTACTGTCATCATTCACTGAATAACTGTGGGGTTTGCAGTGTTGGCTGGGTAAAACAAGTGATTTTAAGATGTTCATCAATAGCTCTGGGGAATGTTTAAAGGCATTTCAGTTTTTTAAATATCAAAAATGTTGTGCCGCAGTGGTACTGTCTGTGAATTTCAGGTTTCCAGAATAAGAAAACTTTCCAAAAAGATTTACCATCAACTATCAGACACGTACATTTTGACGGACAAGTCCATCTTCTTATCTAAAAGTTGATATCCCTGGGGGCGTCTCCTCTTCCACACTCACTCTTTCATCCCTCCATCAATCCCCCAAGCACACATGAGAGAAGACAGAATCTATTTTACCCTTCAATCACCTGCAAAACTCCTACATATTCTTCCTTGCTCGCTCTATTTCATCCTTGGTTATACTTACCTCATCCAACTTTATTTTCTACTCAACTCAACCTTTCAAGTTTGGAGCATGGAAGAAAAAAACAGTGTTGTTCTCCCTCTGGATTCTGTAACAGGTGCAAGAGTCTCTTGATTAGAAATGGATCAGTGGGTCTCGAGTGCACTCAGACGAAAATATTTTGAGGCTCTTTGAAGTTCGGGAAAACATGTTCACATGCACAAATGCACACACAATCCTCAAGGTTTCTTTATATTGCAAAAAAACTCCTTATGGGTAGAATCATCATTTTATGCCATCTAACAAATTGGATTAAGGGTAAATAAGGTCTGTGCCTTTGACAGGAAGACACTGTGCCATTTAAATATTCATGACTTTCAGAAGAAGCTAGAAGTGAATAGAATTAATGAGGCAAACTGTGAGGGGTCTTAATTACAGAAGGCGACCTGAGACCGTCTGTCCCTCCCTCAGCCCATCGCTGGCAGAACAAAAAGCCAAATGGCAATAAAATGACAATTATTCAGTACAGTGAGATTTTAACTCACGCTAAGTTATGTCAAAGGACAGAGACGATACTTCATAGCCAGAAATTAGTTGGTAACAAATCTCGTTGGAAGGAGAATTTCAGACGGCAATTTTGTTGGACTTACTGTGGCAGATGGTCTTTTTTTTTTAAGGAGCAGTTTGTCACAGTTGTGCGTGAAAAAAATGAGTACAGGAGTCCAAGAAGCAGGTTGGAACCATAGACTGAATATTAAATAGGTTGGGTCACTATTTAATATACGATCTATAGTCAAAGTGAGTCGTTTCCACCTGCCTTCTCCTCTCCAGACTCAGAGAAGTACAGGCAGGCTGCAGGGACACTGCAGGAGCGCAGGACGTGTGCAACATCGTAAACTGCAAATAACAAGTGACAACAAGGCCGACACAGTAAGTTGATCAGCTCTTTATAACTGTCAATCTAAAGCTAAACTCATGATTCTGAAACCAAAAGCCAACTGCTCTCAAAATACACACCCTGGAGGTAAGTGGTATTGCCCAATTTAGCTGTTATAAACATCTACGCCTTCTTAAAGACTCATAGACAGACACTAACTCATTCAGCAAACATTCGGCATTGAATTTGATTAATTTGAAACAAGAAACTGGTGAACAACAGCAGTTATGGCCCCAAATAGAAATGTCAAAGGAAGACAAACAACTCAACAGCTGCTGTGGCTGTTGAGAGTATTTCAGCTTAGCATGTTTCCTTAGTCTCTGATACAATATCATGGTCATTTGATGTTTTATTACAGTAACTATATTATAGATTTCTCCTTTAATATTATTTTTTGCTTGTTTACAGAGGCAAATGTCAGAATCATATGTCACCTCCTCTGTCGCCCTCATGCTCGGTCTGTACTGTTCAGGGTTAAAAAAAAAAATTACACACAGCCACCTGTTCAAGCAGCCTCTCAAGTGGAAAAGAAAAGTCTTCGAGCTCTGTGGGAGAGAGACGCATTTGGAAAAGTAAGTAAGCCTTGTGGGCATCTTATAAACAACCGGCTGCCTGCTTTGATTGCAGCTCACCTTCACTCACCTCTTTCTTTTAGTCAATGGGATCGATACCTTTTCTCTAACAGAAAGGACATTGTCTTTGCCCACAAAATAGCCTTTCACTTTTGCCTTTTGGGGAGTATGGGTGGTCCACTCTGACAAAAAACATTATGTGCTCAGAGTCTGAATCAAGTCTTAAGTTAAAATCATGAAGTAAGGCTTAGCTGAACGCCCTGTAGTTTTACCTACTTCAAATATAATGCACTAAATGTTCAGCAGCAACATTCAAACACCAGGTGAGCGCTGTGAAGTTCCCCTTCAAATCAAGTATCATTAGAGGAAGTGAGCAAACTGTGAAATGTAAAGGCGCAAATCAAAAAGAACTTATTGCACAATAGTGTCAGAGTTAAAAAGAGCTGTGTGATCATTTATGAAAGCATCGTCACACACAGAAAACTGGACCAAGGCCGCCATATCTGGGCCAAAGAGAGGTGGAATAAAGCCAATAAAGACAGAAAGAACATCACAGTAACAACACCACGGGCCAATTATACTTAACTACTGCCTTCTGTCACAACTGGGTCACTGGGTCTTCTCCTTGCAGAGCGGAGCGAGCGTATGTGCGCATGTTGTCAAGGGTCTGGTTTGCACATGCGTCATTATTTAATAAAATCATTCCAGGGGAAGCTTTCTATGTGTTTCTAGTTTGGATCCACGTGAGTCCTGTTTTTTTAAAATCAGATTTAAAGGCATTCGTTCATTGTATTGAGCTTAATTCACTTCTTGAGAAACTTCGGAGGTTAAAAATTTAATGGAGGGAACAGTTCCCACAGCTGGGAGGGGAAATATTCATTGCTCAACAGAAAATTACTAAAAACCAGAGCTCAATTTTTTTTATTTTTGCTTTTCATCAATGAGAATCTGTGCATTTCTGTTTCATTGTGATTAAAGGTCGAAGTTAAGCTGATAAGCTCATAGCGTAGGAGTCGCTGTTGCTCATTATTGTCAGTTTACGATATCGTACGCTCCTGCAGTGTTCCTGCAACCAGCCTGAGCTTCACTGAGTTCTGGGGAGGAGGCAGTGTGGGCAAACAACTTGCTTCAACCACAGAATGCATATTAAATAGGCTTCATCCTATTTAATATACATCTATAGCCTCAATTCGCTGCTATATTCATTTTTTACACACAATTGCTACATATTGCTCCTTTAAGCGGTCTGTTGAAACCAAAGTATGAAGGTACTGCACCTTAGAGGCCATGTAAACACCCACCACAGACTCTTGGCTCTCTGGTTTGTAACTTTGGAAGGTATTTGGGATTTAGCTTGGGTAATTTCTTTTGGATGTTTACTTGTGGGCATTAAATGTTGGCTCTTTAAATATAGTTGTGGGATTTAGTGGTGGTTGCACCTGAGCACAGCAGGCACTGCAAAGTGGAAATTCATGGGCAACAAGGCATGAAAACTTGCAGATGGGCCATGGCAGCCAGAGATTCACCCCCTCACTAGCTCTTCTGACTAAACAGACTTATTTCACTACTGTGGTCGCCTTTATGGTGTGACAGTCAACACTTCACTTTTAAGCCTCACCAAACAGAGCTAATTGCATCATCTAACTCATCGCGGCTTGAAAATTCTATTTAAAAACATTTTCAGGGTCGAATTCTGTGTCTCTAAGGTCACCAGAAGGCTCTGCACAGTGTACAGTAAAACACCAATACAATGACATTATGTTCCAAACTAGGGCTGCAACTAACAATTATTTTTATTAACAATTCACTGACTGATTATTTTCTATGAAATCTATGTCTATAAAATGTCAAAAAATTGTGAAAATTGCTTCTCTCACATTTACAAAGCTGGAACCAGCCAATGTTTGACATTCTTTTGTTGAAAAATGACTGAAACAACTAATCGATTAACAAAATAGTTGTCAACTCATTTCCTTCTGATCAACTAATCAATTAATCAACTTATTGTTGCAGCTCTGTTCCAAACACAACCTTGGTCACAAAATTCCTGACTGCAACAGAGTGTAAACAATCTGCAAGTCATTGAGATGCCACAGCTGAAACCACGAGTTAATGAAAAAAAAAAAATGTAAAAGAGTTTCTCATCAGTAACAGCACTAAAACTCCACTCAGAAAACATTTTGAAAAGTGATCCAACACATAAAAAGATAGTTTGCACATCAAAAGGCATGAAATACACAGGAGGTCAGGTATAAATCAATATCTCTACCAAGAGCACAACATTAGTGAGCTGCGGCCGCGCAGCCGACATCAAGCAACATCAAGAAACTACGTGAAACCAAACAAAAGGAAAATCACTTTCGCACAAAGCCGGTTATTCTGTTATGAGTATGTCAAAGAAAAGGTCACGGTATTCATTCTTCAACCTGCTACAGCAGCCAAGAAGATGATGCTAAAGTGCACGCATGTGTGTGTGTGCATGTGTGTGAGAGCGAGAGAGAGAGGCAGAGCGAGAGAGAGGGAGGAACAAGGAAAGAAAGATAGTACCTGAGAAACAGAGTGAAAGAGACATAGAGTACAGGCACAAAATAGGTTTTTGCATGTGTGTTGACCTGCCAGTATGGTTATTTGCATGTGCTTTTGTGTGTGTGTGTGTGTGTGTGTGTGTGTGTGTGTGTGTGTGTGTGTGTGTGTGTGTGTGTGTGTGTGTGTGTGTGTGCTAGCCTCTCTTCTTCCTTGTTTAAGCCGATCATCTTGCTGCTTCATTTAATCACACTAAACCTCTGAGACCTGTCCAACACAAACAAACATCAACAGCAAGAGCAGACGAACAAAAAAGGCTTCGGGACACATTTTTTCCTCATAGTATCTACATGTAAACACATGTTTATGTAAAAGCAAACACAGATTTAAAGAAGAAATATGGAATATAATTACTCAACTTAATCACAAAATGATGCTACAGCCAGCATGTCCTCCTTTGAAATTTCAATTCCAGTCCAGGACAGTCCAGGTTTTTGTTGGTTCAACTGAATGCCGACTGTTCACCAAGTGAGTGAGTGTCTGTTTATGAGTCATAAGAAATCATTAAAAATCTTTTAGATGGAGTAGAATAACAGTTAAACTGAGCTTTATGTTAATGAAGTCTGGACTGCAGTACTTATTTTTGAAGCTAGGGTGCAAGGGTGGGAGAAAAAGTTCTCGTAAGTATTATGCTTCTTTTTACGATTCCTGAACTGATTCTTGCATTCCTAAATCGTCTTTTCCTTTGTATAATTAACTAGCACTTTGTCAGTTAGCTCGATGCTAACACATTATGGGAATTCCAATTAACATGCGAGCGGAAATTAGCATAACATTTAAAATTTTTAACATAAAACAACATGTTTCCTCATACTCCTCTGGCTTCCAACACTCCCCACTGAGCAACTACAGCAACCTCAAAGGGTCAAAACCCATTTGTGCTGTATGCAGTTTCCAGGGGATTTATTCATCATCATTTTTATTATTTTGTTGTGATATTAACATGCTGAACAGGAACAGCTCAATGTAGCAGAATTTTATGATTCAACTTTTTCACATGGTCTGGCGTTTAAAAGGAAACAAAAAAAATCGTACTTTAAGAGTCAAGTATTGTGATTGTACCGAATCTGGAGATAAGCGTATCATCCCTGCTGGGTGTTATATTGCTCCTTTAAAAAGCTAATGAAAACATGAGGAGCTGTGTGGGAAATAAGGAAGAAAATGTGTATGAACATTCCAGTCTTGCAAAGAGTATTGAACCCAACAGGATAATGCAGATGTTGCATGCAAGGTCACAGCACTATTCATTATGCTCACACACACACTGAAAACCCAATTGTCAATGCATCTTTTTGAGAGTGTGATATTGAGTGTGTATGTGTGAGAGTGAGGGGGCCTCTGAGGCCCCATTGAGAAGGTGTCACCCTGCTTCCAAACATTCAAGCGCTGCCTCCAATGACACATAATAGGGGGTGGGGGTTGAGGATGGAGGGTACAGAGAGAGAGAGAGAGAGTCGTCATTGGTTAAACACACTGTGAACACATGCCAGAAAAGAAGAGAGACAGAAAACAGAGACCTTGAAGGAAGCGAGGTTGGAGGGAGAGGACCGTGCGGGGAAGGAGATCTGATGAAAAACACGACGTAACGAGCCCGACGGATAGAAAATCATTTCTCCCACCAGAATCTGCTCTCCCTCTCAACATTTGGCTCGGCGTCACGACGTAGCATCTTTAAACTGCGAGTTGAAAGCTTTGCAAGGCAGCCAACATCCCAAATAGCTGAACGTTTTGCACATCAATACGTCTTGAGAGACTCCTGATGCTGCTCTAGCAACTACAGCGCATCAGCTTTTTATTTTTCACTTCAGAACACACACACACAATAATCCCCACATTGTACCTCCAAGAGGAAGCACTTTTTTATCAGGACTTTCACAGGATAATCAGAACAGCAGTGGAAAATGTAGTCCTCACCATAGATTCCTTCACTCTTTAATCCCCCCCCCGTCTCTTCATGTTGACATAGTGTCAATGTGTAGTGATAATAAAGCATGCTGCAGGTAAAAGTGTTATATTAGTGTCGTGTATATCCCCAAAACATAGGCTCTCTGTGTGTGTGAGGGAGAGATTTTGTGTTACACCAGCCTTTTTCTTGATAACTGGTATTACTGCACACTAGCTATATCATCAAAGAGTGACTGCCCCCCCCCAAACCACCACCTCGCCCCAACATCCTGCAACGAATGACAAGCAAAATCCCCTCAAGGTAAAAGACCCGCTCCTCAGCTTAGGAGCTGGAAAAGCTTGTGTATGAAGGAGATACGTTGTGGGTTTGTGTAATCTACGTAAACAGCTTCATTCTAAAGCCAGATGGAGGGAGGGGGACAAAGAGAGGGAGAGAGTGCAAAAGGAGGACAAAAATGGGAAAGGTGTAAACTAGAGCTGGAAGAAACATGAAGGCGAAAGAAAATATGAAAATATATTGAGGATCTCAACTTAACCTTCTCAAGTTGCTTCTCTTCAAGTTCCTTTTTTTGCCGATTACGTCCTCGATTAAGTCAGTGTCTTACTGGTTACTGATAACTGGTCAGTTAGCGTCTGAACGGTCACATCTTTTTCTATGTTAAAGATGGAATTAGTATTGTGTTACCATTTTACTGGCAGCAATAACCACTACATACAAATGTGGAAAAGAAAGTCAAGCAGCGGGCTATTAACTGCTTACATAACTGTCTAAGTGTGAAACAAACTGTGAAAGATACACATCACAAGTTATCAGTGCCCAGACTGACATCTTTAAATTGTTTACTTTGTTTTGTTTGTCGACCAACAGTGCCACGGCCAAAGATTTTCTATTTGCAATAATGAAAAAAAAACAAAAAAAAACAAAGAAAAGCAACAGATTCTCACATTACCCAAAAAAATATTTGGTATTCTTGTGAGAAAAAAATAACTAAACAATAAACTGATTATATAAACAGTTTCAGCACTACGCCAAAGACCTTGGCTAGTGTGTATCCTCGAGCCAGGTCAGCTCCGCCTGTTTAGATCAACTGAAAATGTTCCAATCTCCAAGGTAGTGAAAGTGAAGTAGAAGTAGAATTTGTTTAGTTTATTCAAATTCACCATTGCAGCATTTGAAAGTTTGCTTTGGTATGGTGTATCCTGGACGGGTACAAACTTCTGTTGTACTTCTGTGTAGTTAAAAACACCTCAACTCGATGCAGACAAACACCTGACGTCAAAAGTTTTTTTTTTACACATTGTCCAAATTGAATGGTTAATTGACAGGCTTTCTGTGGTGGTGATGACAAAAGCTTGTGTATAACAGTCATGGAGGAGAATTTAGCGGTGCCTCTTGTTATAATGCTATAATACTAGCTGATCTGGTGGTTAATAAAATAAAACTATTATAAATAAAACACAATCAACCTCTTAAAAATAAAATAAAACAGAAACAGCTTAAACAAAAAAGGCAGTGCAGTGTGACTCATGTTTTGCGATCTGTGAGACGTGCTCTGTGTGATGAGGGTCTCAAAACAACAAGCGGCACACCCATGAATGAAAAATGAAGCAAACGCGGAACTGCAGAAATAAAAAGAAAAAAAGCAGAAATAAACACATTTACAGCGTGGTACAAAAAACTATTTTGGTCTCAGATGATTTCCCCCTTCATGACAACTAGCAAGAGAAGTATAACTCTTCATATAACGTCTATATTAGTCCATGCATGCAACACTTGATATTCCAACACTGCAGGGAGAGACAGTCCAACTTTACTAAATGCATTATGTAGTAAAGGCATGATGGGAAAATAGAACTGACTCAAATCACACTTTAATTGCTGTTTAACTTTGTTGCAGAAAGCACTGGCCTCTCACTGTGACACTTTGAAAATCCTAACACAACATGATTGGGAACAAGTGCTCCATTATTATCATTATTAATATTATTATTATTATTATTATTATTATCATTATTATCATTATTATCATTATCATTATCATTATCATTATTATTATTATTATTATTATTATTACCATGATAGCTTCAATTTGCTACTTTACTGGCTATAATTATTACATTTAATAATAAAAGCATGGAATTTCATCTTTGACACATCAGATCTGTATAACCTCAAACAACTCACTCTGGATTATTAGGATGTAAGTTTTGCCTCAGCATCAGTTACTGTTTTCTGCTGCCTAATGATGGAAATAATACAGGTGAGTTTTTGTGCAAGTTTTGAGATCTTTTTGACGCCTTCAAAACCTCTTCCCATCAACTTTCTCTGAGCAGATGTCGGGCCAGAGTTTCACCAATCTGAGAACAAACATGCAGAAAGACGCAAATTCCAACAAACAAACAGGCAGGTACACGCACCAAGTTGGCCACAGTCCTGACTCTTACATTTACCAAACCGATTTCCTGCTTCACCGCCACGGTGAGTGGAAAATGTCCTGTTTTCTTTATAACAAAAGAGGCAGCATGTCATGAATCAAACCGAACAAACCAACAGTTAGTTCTCCTGTCGTAGAAACAGACTGAGAGGACAAGAGGAGAGAAAAACGGTAGAAGCAACAAAGCAGAGACAAAAGAAGTGGGAAAGTAAAGAAGCTAAAGAGAAGACTGAGTGGTAGTGGCTGCAGTAAGAGAAATTGAGTCAATATCACCAGAAAAGGAAGTCAGATTAAACTCTCGTCCCTCCACTTTGGAGCTTCAATGTAAAACTTCTCATGAAAACTTTTGACATGCAGCACTCAAGGGCTCTATCTCGGTGTCAGCCCAGCAGACTGGTATTAGCAGCCATGTTTTATTCATCAGCATTCATAGTTGTCGTTTCATACGCCGCTCCCTGGCTGCGTACACCGGGCGACAGAGCGCAAGGTGAAAAACAGGATTACAGCAAATGTAAATAATAAAATGGAGGCACATGAAGATATTCAGTTAATCTGAGCTGGGGATTAATGCCATGATACCCTGTCAGACACGGTTGGGTTTGGGAGGGGGGGGGGGGTAACAACAGCACAACACAACAACACAGGCACAAAGAGACACATGAGAAGGAGACGGCTAAACATGCACGTACACACACGGTAGGGGAAATAGGATTGTAGTGTTATCAGAGTTTGACTTTGAACAATGAGTGACTTTGCAGCAGAGCAGAGGAGACAAACAACGCAAGGTAATCTGTCGAAAACGAGAAAAGCAAATTCTGTCAGAAAAGACAGAAGGGAGTGGGGGGTACCGTATACAGAAAGGAGGAGAGATGAAGAGAGGAGGGGAGAAGAAACAAGAATTAACTACTGAAATGAAGATAGGAGTGTCACTTTTCAGGCTAGCAGCATCCACCCTCTATTCTTTAGAGGAGTTAAGTTTCTTTCCGTCTGTTGATACCTCTCACAAACTTCCTCCAACTATCTCCTGTCTTCCCTTTTTCACCTTGAATAATTTTGCAACCATCTATTGCTTTTCCACGCTGTTCATCAGGCCAGAGGCAGTTAAGTTATGTTCAGGGTCAGTCAGGTGAAAACAGTGGCCCTGAACACTGCTTTTTTTTGAAAAAAACAAAAAAAAAAAACAAAACACCTTGACTTTGACACCAGGACTAAGCTGCAGGCCCTGGCCGTCTGTCAGCTGCACTCTTGCTGTTGTGTTTGTGAGAAAGCGGATGCGAGTGTGGGTGTGATATTCACTATCTCCGATAATTTAAAAGTTATATTCATTCAGCATTCTCATACGCTTCAAAACACAGACACTGGTTGATACAGAAACGACTGCACTCTGAATCTCTACCTGAAAGTTTCCATATTTGCTTTTCCACATACTTAGTATTGATGGTTGGAGAAACAAATAAGCAGGCTTTCTGAATTTCACTGGCAATCACAAAAAATGCACACAGAAACACTTCGACATCAATATCTTCAAAGGTAGAATAAGCAGGATTTCTGTTCATAAATGCATCGGAAATAACAAATAACAACATTTTTGGGTTGGTAAAGCGCCCCAAGCACAGCAAAATAATGAGAAAACAAGACGATACTGGCAGAAGAAGGTGCCTCTGCGGATGCAGGCACTGCCACCTTTGATGGGTCATGGGTGATGTCCAGGCAGGATTTTTTTTATAGTATATGAGTCTATGCATTGTGTTTTTGGAAAAGTCCTGCATAGTTTGCCTTTTACATGAAAACTTATGCCTGCTTGACTGCAGCTGATGATTCTGATTGAGCACAACACTGATGTATTTTCACCTAAAAAGTTTAGGCTAAACAGCAAACCCAAAATCTGAGACAATACCTAGTGCCACATATGATATCATTATAATACTGATATATCACCCAGCCCTCCTGGGGTTTACACGTCCATCAGACATGGAGCAACATTCATTTGACGTTGTGTTTCTGGCCGCCTGTTGAGTGTAAGCCCAATATTCAGTCTCCTTCTAGCTCTGTGTTTGGTCTCCACCAACTCCTGAGGGTAATATGTGACTCCTCAGCAGCTAAATGCTCCACTAGCTAGTTTCTAACTCTGTCCGTCTGCCTTTTTGTGTTGTGAAGGTAACACCCAGTGGGTTTATCAGAATGTTTTACTGAAAGCACCTGCCTGTGTGTGTCTGTGTCTTGAAATGACGCAGACGAGTGTGATAAGTGGAAACCAAAGCAGTAAAGTTGTGACTGTAAAACCAAAAAAACTTGAGAAACTATCACTCCAGTTCACAAACTAATGACTGGTTCATCAGAACTTGAACTGTTGTGCAGTGAACCATCTCTCAAGGTGCAATGTTCACAAGCTCTTCCAGTTTCATTATGACTGTCTGATTTGATGCTTTCTATACCCCTAAAATAACAGAGTAGTTTGGTGAGAAAGTAAAATCTTGAACCAAAAAAAAACAGTCTTAGGAAAAACTTGTTTTTCTTATAAATATGCAGTGTTTTGGAGGAAGCACTGAGGGAAGATGGACAAAGACTGAGAGAGAGAATGTGAGGACAATGCAGTTGTTTTTATTTGCGTATCAACTTACACAAAGAGAAAGAGAAATGAGCCCTCAGGCAGAGGCAAACTCACTAGTTCTTCTCATCTTTGCTTTCTCTGACACACACACACACACACACACACACACACACACACACACACACACACACACACACACACTTCTCACAGTGCAGATTCTCACCCACTGAGACACTCACTAATTGGATTAGAAGTATGTAGATGGACAGTGCAGTCTCACGGTCTCTCTCACACACACACTCACAGAGTCTGCTTCCTCGTTGTAGACAGAGAGGGGTAAAAGAGAAGAAGATGATCGAAATGGAGCAAGAAGTAAAAAGTTGGGAGGGGGGGGGCGCCTCAGGCCAGCATTGACCTCAGCTAAAATTACTCTGCTGCTGTTTTGCATCACTGCACCCTGCACCTATTCAGCACACCAGGAATTGTTAGCTTGTAGAGCATGATACAGTGTCTGACAGAGGTGGTTCCCCTGCACATTTTGGGCCTGTCATCTGACAGGCGAGGAGTGCTGCAAGTGTCTTTTTGATCATGTTTAATATTTAATCTTCAAGCAATACATATTTGAGGGAGGATTGGCCAGCTGGCAGTCTTACCCTTTAACATGTCAGCAGAAGGCCAGAGGAGACCAGCATCATCTGCAATAAACCTGATGATTTATTGATTAAAAAATGTTTGTTTTAATTAAATGGTGTGTAGATTGATGCATTAATGCCTTGAATAAAGAATGAAACAAGTAAAGCTGAGGCAATTAAGCCAACGTTTTTGGGACAGTTTCACAAACTTTAGTCATTACCCACAATGTTTTATTTCTAAGGAAGCAGAGAAAATAGTTCATCATTAAAAACTGTTTTGTATATTTCATGTTATGTTTTTTAAAACTCCTCCACAGAGCTGTCAGATGTAGCCTAGCTTCAGGGCTGCTGGAAAATCTCATTTCCTTAGATATTAGTCCCCCACTGCAATCCGACATACAGCAATGTCAGTGTTGGCATGGGGCGCTGAATAAAATTGTCTATCAGGGAAACACGTGTGTGTTTGTGTCTATGCTCTTACCATTTACAGCAGTACTTCTCGGTCTTTATTCCCCCCACTGGGCGCATAACAAAAAATTCAACCAAAAGTGGGGCCATTTGAAATCTTGGTAATAATTCCTCAGTGCACAAGGAAATAGGAACAGGATAGAAATGTCAAAAACTATGAAAATAAGACCCCAAGTTAAATAAAAATGGAATTATACTTAAACTGGCAAGTTTGGCAACTACCATGTGTCTTGCATGTTGTCGTCTGTTTGTAAAATGCTTTCTCCCTGCACACAAAGCCAACCAGAAACATACAGACATACGTGCATGCACACACACACAGATACAGTCCGACAGTGCCTCAGCAGTCATAGAGAGCAGCAGTGGGTTTCCTTCTCTGGAGAATATCAGCTCCACAGCTGCGCATACTCCTCACATTCATACACACAATACTACATCCTCAGACCAACACAGAAAGGCAAACGATGGAGTGTCATGCACTTGTCTGTGTAGCTCTTAATTTGTGCGATGTGTATATGCTTATGTGTAAGAGTTAGACGAGGCAGAATAGAAATCATACCTGCACAGAAACATTATAAATATGATCAATGCTAGTGTTGAACCCCTTAGTGCAGTTGTGTGTTTTTGTGTATTTGTGCGTGCACGTGTTTTGTCCTTGTCGTCAGGAGCAGTGTGTCCCTCTCATTTTATTCTGTGCCACACAGTCCTGCTCCTACACACTCATTGCGTGTCTGTATGTGTGTGTTTGTGTGTAATTGATTAAGCTCCTGATCCCTTTGACCTCACACTCCCATTAAAAGTCTGACCCCAGCTGTGCTGCAGCGAGCTCTGTGTGCGTGTGTGTGTGTGTGTGTGTCAGCAGGCGACCAAAATGTGTTTTTTTGTGAGTCGTTCAGTATAATGTCTTTTATGCCTGAAGCGCTTCTCTGCAGTCTCTTATTACAGTGTCATGTGCGAGTGTGTATGTGAGTGTGTATATGAGTGTGTGATAGAGAGCCTGGCCTCTCTCACACATGCACACACACATACACAGACACACACACACACACACACACACACACACACACACACACACACACACACACACACACACACACACACACACACACACACACACACACACACACACAGCAGTGGCGTGAAATGTGTTGTGATGTCTCCTCTATGGGAAGCTGGTCTCACACTGCAGAGGAGACGCTCCCCTTCTCAGACCTGCTCAGACTCATTGTCCTGCTGTGACACACAAACACACACACACACACACACACACACACACACACACACACACTAAGTTCAACAAGAACCTTCTTCCCACCCTTCTGTATTCTCTCTCTACCATCTTACAACCTCACATTTTTAGTACCATTATCCCTAAGGCTGCAACTAACGCTCATTTCTATTATTGGCTGATTGATTACTCCTTTAGCAGTAAAGTGTCAAAATACTACGCCCAAAAAAACGCCCACACAATTTCTGAGGTTAAATCTTAATGTTGCTTGTTATATCCAGCCAACAGTCAAACACTCAAATCTATTCAATAAACAATGATTCTCCCAGCAAATATTTATAATTTCTGCTTAATAAATGTCTTAAAATTATATCAAAATGGCTGCTAATTCATTTTCTATTGATTAAAAGGACAATTCCCACACTTGTCATGTGGATATCCAGTGGGTATCGATGATAAATGTGGTCAACTGAAGCAGTGTGTGCTATCTTGACCACGAAAACAGAGCTTTCCTTCTCAGGAAGCCATGTAGCAGTGCCTACATGTACCAGGAAGCACTGCGGGTGGGGTTGTGGCTTCCACACCCATGTTACCACCAATGACCACACTAGCCTATAGCTATCACTTTGTTGGCCAAAACACAGTGTTAGGTGACAAAAATACTCATCTTGCACGCCCGTGGCTACCCAGAGGCGGAGACTAGAAATCCAAGCTGAAACAGCCTGTAGTTCTTACTAAAATCCAGTGACATCACAGATTTTGCAGCATGAAAACTCCCAAAAAAACTTTACCATCAACACTGACTGGACATCGACATCAAAAGTGACAAATTTTCCCTTACATTGAGTAATGGTTGCAGCGCTAATCATCACAACTGATCTTACAGTTCTGTGTTTCTTAATAAATTCTCACGAATAGTATTTTTACAGTGCAGCCTGACCAAGGCCGTTTGGAGGAGACGACTCTATACAGCGATGTGAGAGAACAACTGAAAGCTAACATGAGGTTCAGATATGAGACGATTTTACAGTGACACTTTGGATTAGGCATGTGTAAATCCACTTAAGTCCGCTGTAAAAATGATAAGGCCTTTTTTCTGTAAATTCCACAGCCCAAATATAGGTCACGCGGAGCCGTGCAGAGGTGGAGAGTTGCCATGTATATGCACACACATGTGCAGGAGTGTTATGTTCACTACAAAGAAAGCACACGTATGCACAAAAAAAAAAAAACACAGCACCGCCATCACCACCACCACCACCACCACCACTTTACCGTCTCCCAGGGCAACAAGAGCGAAATCTACCAAGAGGGATGTTGAGAATGAAGCAGAGGAGAGGGGAGGAAAAGAGGAAGAGGAGAGAAAGGGAGAAAGAAAGAGAGGAGAGACAAGGCAAAAAAAGACAATCTACCAAGAGTTATTCTAATTCAACTGCTAGAGGGAGTATGGATGCTATAGGGGTAATGCTATGAGAGACACGTGTGTGTGTGTGTGTGTGTGTGTGTGTGTGTGTGTGTGTGTGTGTGTGTGTGTGTGTGTGTGTGCAGAGAAAGAGATGAGAGCTGTGACAACAGAATGATAAGCATACATGCATGGATACTATAGCCCATACTGCAGACACATACATGCAAGCAGTTATATACAGCCTGGGTGTGTATGTTTGAGTGAGTTTAAGGGACACACTGTTGATGTAGTGTATAGCACTTTTGCCTTTGTGCTGTGGTATCATGGCATGTTTGATCGCATTTGCATACCACCTCAATAAGTTTTCAAAGCAGGTGTTGCAGAAACCAAATTCAGTGAGTCATACTATGACTGCATGTCCTGCTTCAAATTTGGTCAGAAACCAATTTCAGTGGGTTATTTTTTGCAAATTACCAACATTAAGGAGCTTTGAGTGACGTAAATTTACATTGACCTTGATCAGTGACCAGCCAATCAGTGTCAGATATATCCAACTCTGACGCGATGGTTCACATCACACACAGACAGTAGCGTCACAGATGCACATGCTAGCATGTCATCGCAGGGGAAGGTCTTCCTCCTGAGTGAAGAAGGCAATTTGTAATACCTGTGAGTCCAAAATAAGCTACAGAGGATCAACCATGAAAACAACAAACTTAACCTAGAACTTTCACAATATAGCACAACTTTTTCATGCAAAAAAAAATATTGTGATAATGACAATATTTCAACTTGTTGACAGAATGACCTCGTACCATTACTCACAGCAACAACAAGCACGACTAAAAGTTTAAGTGACAGTGCCAGCTCCACGACAGAGGAGTTGGTTCCGACAATGGAAGCAACTTCAGTAGTGGTTTGGTTACAAAAAAAACAGATGTTCAATAAGCCACAGTGATATGTATAAAGTCAAAGAAGACTGTAGGAGCAAAAGGTGGAAACACAACAAACGAATTTCACAATTTCAGGCAGAAGCACACAGTTGAGTAGGAGGAAAGCCAAAAATCCCATGAGGAGAGCTCAACAGGAATTGGCTGAGGAAATTGCAATTGGTGCACCTTTAATTCAGTAGCATCATAACTTTCAATGAACACATTTCCTGAATTAATTCAGAACGAGCTACAACAACCAGACATCAAGGTTAACAGTTATTCAGCTCACAATCGAGTGCAGATGTCCACAATATTTAAATGGCCGCATCAAAATTAGCGACCAAAAAAAACTCAGAAGTTAGCCAGCACAAGAAATGAAATAAAATGTATCAGACAAGGTTCGGAAATTAAGCGTTATTAAGGTAAATTTGACAATTTATCATGATATATATTTTTAGGTCTTATAATCTAGCACCATTTTAGGGGACACTTTTCCATAACAGATAGTCTGTATTAATTTGAAAGTCAGTAGCACAGACCAATGACAGCTAAGGGAGAGTTAAGTCATCCAGTCAGGTGTAGGAAGGATGCCTGGTGAATGCGAGCAATTTCGTTTATTTGATGCACCGCCTACTTTAAATGACACCTGTTCCCAGTCTGCTTAGCTTTGCTGCACCGCCACAAGTGAACCTGCTGGCTTTGCTAGGCTAAGCTTACCCTCATTTACAGCACATTTATGTCATATTCCTCTTCTGCCCATCCTCCAAAATACTTAGTTCCTATTTTGAGCTCTGCTTTACAGTGTCCTGTTCCTCTCAATCAAATCTGTCCCATCTTTTTTCCTCCTCCCCCTCCTCCTCCTCCTGCTCCTCATCCTCCAGCTCAACCTCCTCCTCCTCCTCTCCACTGTGCTCTGCTGGTGATATTGAGTTTTGGGGAGGGGGCACAGTGGCAGTGCTGGCATCTGTTCGAAGGGCTGGCACGCTGCCAGCCACTGAGCATCACTCCGGCAACCAGAGTCACGCTGTTGGATTTATCTCCAACCAACCTGTCAGCTGATGCTCTTTGTGGGCGTAAGACGAGTGGGCATAGCCTCTTCGGCATTCGCAATGCCAAGGTGCCCACAGGAGATTTAAAAATGGGGGGAGGAAAGCCCCTCAGTGGGTGCTACAATGCTGAGGAAGTGAGACAGCTTTTTAGAGAGAAGCACCCAACTCCAGGGGCTGAGGCACACAAAGAATAGGGAGTGCAAGCTGGGTAGGATGGGAGACAGGGAGCAAGAATGGATGTGGCAAAAGAGACTATAAGGCACAGCAAGAGGGGAAAGGCAGATAAAGGAAGAGACTGAGCAGGGAAAGAGATCGACAGAGTGACAGAGGAGCCCAAAAGGCAAGCACAACAGCATGTGAAGCTTACAGGATATGTAGCAAAAAGACTGAAGAGGGAAGAAAGAGGCAGAGCACATTTCTGCAACAGACAAAGTGACTCCGTTAAAAGAACAGTCACCTTGTGGCACAAGTACCATTTTCACATTCTCTCTGAGTGACGCTCATACCGAACAACAAGGTAAACCACACCTGATAGATCAGTAAAATCCATTTCCACTTCCATCAAGTGTTGTCCATCATAGCTCCTTTTACACCGGACAAAAAACACCTGCTAACATCTGGCTTTTTCCGTCAATGGGAAAGGGTACAAGTCGCATTTAGTCCCGGGTCAAATGACTCTGCAGCCGGCAGTTTATCGGCTCCAGCTCCTATTGGCAGCGATATAAACACAACACCTGGGTGCACATGCTATTTTCGCCCATTTTCGGTGGAGGCAATGACAGCCTGTCGCCTCCATCGGTGAGGATTCTTTCTCTTCTCCTTTTTCATAAACACATGCTGCTTGGCTTAACTTTGTTTAACTATGCGAGTCAACCTAGCACAGCTGAGTTTGCATCTGATTGAAGGTGTGTATTTGGTGATGAAGGGCTCTAATTTAGTCGAGTGGCTGAATGGTGTATAAACATTTCACTTCCTCTAAATTCTTCATGATGAAAGTCATCTAAAAGATTTTATTATGAAGCAGCAAAATCAGGAAATGTTAGGTTCTCATCAGCAGCAACTTAACACAACTCCTGTCCTATTCGTCTAAAGAAGACACCTAAAAGTACAAACAGCAATGCAGGAGATCAAAGTAAACTTTCCAGCGCACATCGGAAAAAAGACGGAAAGGCAAACGGATCTACTGGAAATGGGAAAAGGGTCAGAGGGTTTACACATGTTTAAAAAAAACCTGCATATACGTGCTAATGGTAGTGTAAAAATGGTATAAACGTCCAATAGTCCAAATCCAAATCAGTCTCTGCAGTCAATAACACACGTTTGTAAATGTCACAGCATTCATCCAGCGAACTCCCAAAGATATTCAGTGGCCACCATCGCAGTGAGCATGTGAGACGAGAGAATCATGAGTTTAGCGTGCCGCCCCCCAAGATAAGCAATGAATCAATTGGCCGCTAATGTAACATTCAAGCAATTAGCACCGTGACAAATTTATAAGCGATGATTACTCAGCTGGTTGTCCATGCAATTTGCTAAACGGAACAGAGTCAGTTAAACCGTCATCGCACACTACGGGTCTTTTTCACTCATTCCTGAACGGAATAATACAATATTTGATATTATATATGCACTTCTGTATTTGAAACTCCAACTCCTGCCCACAGAAGCAGGGGCAGAACAGAGCTGCAGTCAGTTTGTGATCAGCCATATCTAAGAGCCTCAATATTTGCATTAGAGCTGACTGCATTACTCAGCAGTGAGATGTCATGACACCTCACACTGCAGTTTAATCACACTATTTCAGATATGACACAGTCTGCAAAGCCATTATATACCCGCAAACATTATGAGACAGTATAGCAGGGTGAACTGTCTCACTCATAACAGGGCTGATGTTATCTCCACACAGACATAGCAAGATAAGAGTAATAAAGATAATATTATGAAATGGCCCTGCACTGACCCAGCAGCTCTCCTCGTGTCAGAAGTTTGCTTAAGGACGTGAAATTAGTAAGAAATTAGTCAAATTCCTGTGGCCATGTGACCCGGCCAATGATCCAGGCTCAACAGGGGCCCCAAGCAAAGTGATAAGGAGCTTATTTTCACTATAAATTCATTCATTCAGAAGTTACAACATGGATTCTGCAGCATATACTCTTATCCGCTTAGGTACAAGCTCATATCAAAAAACAGAATCTCATCATATAACGGTCTGGCACAGAATGTGTGTCATCTTGATAGATCCTTCACATGAAAATGTTTGCGAGTCCTGGATAAAGACTCCACACGATGGCAGGTATATTCAAGGTCCACTGGACAGCAAGCAAAGGCATCATCATATTTATCCGGCAGTGTAACAGACTCGGTCCGGGCTACTTACGACAGTTCTCCTCGTCGCTGCTGTCTGAGCAATCATCATCATCATCACATCTCCACAGGGTCGGGATGCACCGTCCGTTCTTGCACTGAAACTGCCCGGCTTCACACTCCGACTCTGTATGAGTTCCTACATGATCAGACAAAAAAAACAAGCTGTCGGTCTATTCTTTGGTTCGTTTATTTAATACTGAACACATTTAAGAGGTTTAATAATTCCATTAAGTATGTTAAAGTTTAGGGTTGTACTTTAACGCTTTTTCAACATCACATTTTTCAAAACAATATAATAATAACATTTATTAGTATCTAAAATACTAAGATCCAAGTTCTCATCTGAAGACCTCAACTCAGTTCAGTCTTTACTGTTCTGGCTGAAATTTGGCTTCAAGCACAGCAAAACCAGACAGTGTTGAGTGACTTTGTCTTCACCATTACTGTGTGCAGGTTGTTTTGAGCATTGTTTTTTATACTGATATTTTACTGGAGCTAAAAATTCTGGTACCTGACAACCCTGTGAAAGTCACATTAAAAATAAGTCAAATTAGAGGCACAGATGTACGATGAGGTAATCGTAGACATTTACAGGAAAGAGGCAGGTTAGTAAGATCAGCCTATCGTGAAAGAGAGCTCTACTATCGACTGTTTACATGGCTGCTTCTTCCATTTTGAAGGTTAACTGATATATTGCAACTTTTCAAAATAGCCTCAAATAGATTAGATACATGTCTTTACTGTAATAAAGCTGGCAATTTATTAAATTAAATAGCCAAAACTGCTCTAAATACTCAAAAATTGTAAGCAATCTTCCTTCAGTCATAATATAATAATCTGTAGAGCTGCAACTAACAATTCTTTTCATTCTCAATTGATCTGACAATCATTTACTTGATCAGCTGATTAGTTTTTGGTCCATAAAATGCTGAGAAATGTCTATCAGTGTTTCCTTAAGTCAAATACGATGTCCTCAAATGTCTTGTTTTGTGCAAAACCCAAAGACATTCAGCTCACTGCCACGAAGAGACTAAAGAAATCTGAAAATATGCAGATTCAAGAAGCTGAAATCAGACAATTTTGACTTTCCTGTCTTATAAAATGACTCGAACTGATTAATCGGTTAGTTGGCGATTAATTTAAAAGTTGACAACTAATCAATTAATCGTTGTAGTTACAGTTAGTTAAGGTGTTCCTAAATCCAACATTAACACAATATGATTTACACTTTTGCTGTTAGCATATCCTGATCAGCTTACATGTTTGTATATGTATCAATAGGCTTTGGTGCGACCGTGACTGTCTACCACCAGAGCCCTGCTGGCACTTAAACACAAAGATCTGTTTACGCAAATCTATTAAACTGGGTTTTTGGGCTGCAGCCACAAAAGCACCAAATGCAGCCTATTGCAGCCTGCAGTTTGACTCCACATCACTACAAACAGCCCTCTCTCTGCTGTAACGCCAGCCTGCTGCATATACACACGTGCTGGTTTGTACGGATCTTTTCTTCCGCGTATTGTCACCTCATGTCACCAGTGATCGCGCTCACAGCGCGGACAGAGGTGCCGATCCAGGTGTGAGACCCCGCATGCCGTTGCATGCGTTAAAAAAGACGCGGGGTTACGTTGAGAGACAAGCCGTTTCTCTGTGGACATCGATCCCCCAACAGCGTTGCCGTGTTCGTGATGCGATGCAAATGCACCTCCTCGCTGAGACAAGTGTCTTACCTTTAGCGCAGTGGAGCTCCATGAGTAACAAATGCAATAACACAAGCTTCCCGACTTCAGTCCACATCTTTAGATCCTGCGGGGGTCTTCGGCTGCGTGCATGCAAAGTGAAAAACCAGTGAAGGATCCCCAGCCTCTCACTCGCTCTGTGAATGTGTGTGTTCCTCCCTGTGCCTCTGCTCCTCAGTCAGAGAGAGAGTGTGTGTGATCAGCCTGGCGCTCCGCTCGGCTTTCTCTCCCTCTGCCTCTGCTGCCTGCAATTTGAATCAGTGACGCTTATGGGCGGGATAGTCAGACACGGTGCCCGCGGTTCATGCAGAAGGTAGAAAACTACATCAAAACGGTTGTAAAGTCGTATCTGCACATGCTGCTGAGTCATGTGGAGCAGGGTGCTTTCCAAACTTTAACCACAAGGACCTGCCAATTGTTAATTAAACAACCACAACAAACAATTATGCATTGTTAAAGAAATAGTTAGACAATTTGAAGTATTTTTCACCTTCTTACCAACTTGATGAGAAGAACAATGCCACTTTGAGATTTTTGTCAGTTAGTAAAAGCTAGCTAAATATGAAGCTACAGCTAGAAGGTATAGTTAGCTAGCTAAAGACTGGAAACACAGGAAAACAGTTAGCCTGGGTCTGTATAAATACATCTTAAATTCACTACATTTTTCACAGTGTATTGACACCATATTACATGTAGTAGTAATATGATGTAAAACAAACAAACATACATCAAAAGGGTTGTTAAACAAGGAAGTCAAATATGCACACACTCCTGAGTCATACAGAGCACATACTTTCTGACCTTTAACCACAAGCACCTTCATCACCATTGTTAATTATGCAGCCAAACTATTAAGCTTTGAAGCTATTTGAACAAACAGTTAAACATTTTTGAATATTTTTCACTGTCTTACCAAGTTTAATGAGAAGAACAATGCCACTTTGACATTTTTGTCAGTTGGTAAAAGCTAGCTAAATATGAAGCTACAGCCAGAAGGTAGTTAGCAAGCTAAAGACTAGAAACAGGAGAAAACCGTTAGCCTGGTGTTACTAATGACACCTATAATGTAGTAGGTAGAAAACTACATCAAAATAGTTGTTTAACAGGAAAGTCAAATTTGCTATACTGCTAAGGCATTTTTGATAGATTGCTTTCTTTACTTTTACCACAAGGACCTGCTAATCATTTTTAATCAAACAGCCAAAATGTTAAGCTTAGTTACAGAAATACTTGGACATTTATTTCAGATTTAATGTTTTTCTGGACACAATTATAAACTCTTGATGACGCAATGTTTGTAAAATTAAACACTTTCTCATTATAAAAGAAAAATAAAGTCAAGTGCAGTGTTTCTGAGGTCTCACTGCACAAAAACACAACTTCATAACTTCATTCACTGATTTGAGTGAAAGTGAATCATGGTTTATGGAGAAATTTTGCTGCTGTAGATGTTTAAGGTTGAGATATTTTTAACTACTGTTGAGTAGTTTAATCTCCAGCAATGCATCATATTCCATAAGATCATCATATCTGTGTAGTAACACTGTCCTGTATGAACCAAGTGTCTCTAAAAAGTCATCTTTTTATGAAATGAAATTACAATTATTGTCATGCATTTTCCAGCTAATCCAAGTTTTAAATACTTTATTTATCTCAAAGGACCAGCCTGTAGGATTTAGTGGCATCTCGCAGCAAGCTTGCAGATTGCCTCCCCTTCCAGGCTTGTGGTAGAACCTGCGGAGCCGGTGTTTGATTTGTCTGTTCTGAGCCACTGTATGAGCATGTGACAGTGCAACATGGCAGTCTGCATGGAAAAGGATATAAACGGCACATTTAAAGGTAACAAAAACACAACTATTCTTCTGATTATATACTAATTATAACATAATTATATTCCATTAGGCCAATAAATATTAGGAAATTTTACACACTGGGTCATGAATAATTTCTGATGAGACTTGATTGCAGACTAAGTGTTAGAATAGTAAAGAACAGATATAGATTAGAAGAGTGTTATTTAATGAAGCCTGTATTCTACAGAGGCTGAAGTGAAATCATTGAGTTATAGGCCTTTTTGCAGCAGACATCATCGAAAACCTGCGCACGCGTTGCAGCAACAGAAGTAGCGGCCTCCTTCAGTCATCCAGACGAGTTATCATGCTGCAAATGTTGAATCAAACATTTTACCAGTGCCAGAATTACCAAAATGTCTGGCCGTTGACACGTCCAAAACGATATTCCGCTGGTTCATTTAAGTTGTTCAGAATTCCAACAGGATCACGACCATTTCAGAGCAATCAACGGCATCTATGGATGCAAAAAAAAGTGCTGACTGGACTGAGGACACGATCAAAACTGCTCGTGTTTGCAGCACCCACTGACAAGCTGTTGTGATCCACCACACTTCCGTTGCCAAACTGTGCTCGCAGCTTGCTCATTGTCTACAAACTGTAAAAGGGTCTATTGAGAAGCCTGTATTATTGATAAATTGTATCATGAAAATATGAGCAACTGCTAAGGTATCTTGCTGCACCACCTGCATCCCATCTTTTCCTTTCTGTCTCTTTTTAGACTCATCATGTAATATGTTACATAAATTTCAGTTCAGATGTCAGTAACATTAAATTGCCATCCCTAATCCAATCATATGTGTAAACAATAACTCCAGCGCTGCTGCTCTCATGCTCCAGCATCCTTCGTATCGGTTGCTATGGAAAATGACAAACTGAGAAACAGAGGCACCGTTGGCTATATAATGTTTAATCCACATTTTCTTTGCAACTGCCTCAAGCTGAAGTGGTTTCTTTTTACTTTTGGAGGCATTTAACAAGGGTTATTTTCAGTTCACATCTTCTAAAGGAGGCTTATTAAACAGTTGAGTAACTGTAATAGTCTTTCCTTCAATGAAAGAAACCCTTAAGTGCTGCATGTTTCATACGTTCTTTGTGATATAGGCCTGACAGATTTTCAGTTGACTGCAATAATTGTAATCATTGAAGGAGCCAGTGACCATCACTTGATGAAACAGAGTTGGGGGCATGTACAGTAAAATCTGGTGAAATACCGAAAGGCACTGAAGTGACCAAACATATTCCAGTGTGAAGACTAGAATTTGAATTGAATGAAAAGCACGTGCAATGAAAGGGAACAGGCAGGTCTCTACTGCTGTACTATGCAGGCAGAGTTCAGTTTTGATTTGCCGCAGTTCAGCATGGCTCATGTGCATGAAATGACTTTAACACATGAATCAACACATGAATAATGAATAAAACTACTGTATAAATAGAGGGGAAAACACCATTCTTGCCTCTTATACATTATTCAATAAAAAAAGTGTGAATGAAACATTAAAAGGCTGGCACAGGTGTAGAAAATGGTCAAAATAAGGGTTTGCATCACTTCCACATTAACTGCTACCTGTGTTTGTTATTGCAAAGTTTACCCCCAAGGGACAAATGCACCACAAACAGAAAGTTTTGCGTTAGTGCCCCAGTCTGCAAACCAGTTCACTCAAGGTAAAGAAAGGTAAGTTTTATTGATGTCCAAATGTTTGTGTGTGAAATATTCTTGAATGCAGTTACATATTATGTAATTTTTGATAAATTCCAGTCTGGTTTTGGTTTGAGGCACAATACTAAAACTTAAAATGACAGTTTAATGCACACTGATTTTGGAGAATGCTCCATTCTGGTGCTGCTTGCTCTTCAGTACAGTCAATCACTCTACAGGCTTCAGCATTAAGCGGATATATTGGTTGTTTCTGGTTTGCCATCAATAATTAATAATTAATAATTAATTTATGCTTGATCCCATTCTTTTCTCCTTGTAAATACTCCCCCCTCGGTTCACAATTTAAGTGTATTTCTTATCACTGTTATGCAGATGATATCCAGCTCTATTTTTCTTTTAAACCAAATGTCACCAGTAACCTCTCATCATATACAGCTGTACATTCATCCCTTAGCAGCCAGTGTTAAACGAGCCACAAAAAACCACAACCAAAACATGAACTTTGAGTGCCATGTAAAAAGAAAAAAGTTGTTCAATCATGTTTCTTCCACCTCTGCTAAAATCAAACCTGGATTATCCTTTCTGCTGTCTTGTTGTTTTTACTAAAACAGTTTTACATTTACACTGTACCAGACCTTGTAACTGTGGTTTTGAAAGGCACTTTATTAATAAATTTTACTGTGTTAATATTCCATATATAGGCTACAGTATCACATCTATTACTCTACTTTGTTGTACTACTATCATATGGTCTGTGACATGAACCAGAGACAATAATACGTACACAGCTGGTGTTACATCCTCTGAGTTCTCTGTGAGTTATGCACAATATGCTTCATGTGTGCATGTGTGCACAGCTACTAGACATGCATGTTATGTCATCTTTCATTCATCAAGCCCAGAGGATTACACCATATATATTGTACCTTCGGTACCGTGCATCACTGCAGCAAGAATGAGCTCAGGGATGGGCATGAATTAGAGCAGAAGAGCAAGGGCAAGTTTTCTGTCCAGGATCGCTGGATAGCTGCCAGCTGGAAAAAAAAAAAACATTTTAAATATATGTATATCATTAAAAACAAAGTCCAGATGCATAAAATTACTGGCTTCCTGAATATAAATTATTACGTTATTTTATTTTTACTTCAAGCAGCCAGTAGCAGCTGGCAGTTTTGGAAGAGACGAGAAAATATGGGGGGCAAAAGATGTAACACACTGTGTGGTAGGCTTTGAACCCGCCATGTTCATGCACTGGGAGACTTGGTCAGCTTTTTAGACAGTGAAGGAATGACTCAATGTAAGGCACATGTCATTTTAGAAAAAAGTGTATGCACATAAGTTATGTCACAAAGTTGTGTCTGGTTTTTTTGGATAAAAAAGAAAATTTACATACCCGTGTACACAGAAGTATAAAAACTGTAAGTGAAAATTTTGATTTTGTAGATACTTGGTAACATCCAACAGTGAAGCAACACTAAGTGATATTTTTTATTATGAACAATGGGTCAAATGACTACATATAATGTGAATAGTGTGAATCCACAGAGCATTATCACTCCTTTCTGCGGTTCTCCTCAGCGCCATGGAACTTTACTTTATTCACTTTCAAAGCTATTAAAGTGTTTTTAAGGTACAGCAGGGAGCTTTTTTTATTTTTTTTTTTTTTGAGAAAAAGCTCTAATAAAGCTTCTTGCTAATAAAAGGTAGCGACTATCTGGTGAACATGGTGTAGAATTTAGCAGAAAAAGAGCCAGATATTTCCCTCAGGAGTGTGAAGTCCTAAACAGAGCTAAGCTGAGATAATGACTTACATTCATCATGTGGTCAGAAGGCTGTTGTTCAGTTTCTCACAGCAACAGTTTGTTAACTTATTCACTAATTCAGTTTTATAAGGTGATAATATGTTCTCCATTTGCAGATTAACCCCCAAGTACGCAAAAAATTCAATGGAAATTTAAATCATTTTAAAACAACATGTTCTGAATTCTGCTTCTTCCAAACAGCATTAGCAGCTTTTTATTTTATTAGTCTAATGGTATCATAGGTTAGGATTTAGAGATATCCATGATATGAAACAGACAGAAAAGGCATGATTTCTGAGAAACAGTGTTAAAATTAAAAGAAACTGATGGCCACAACGTAAACCTATATTACCATTAAATTACCTTTTTGTAGGTTGAGGAGGATTAGGATTAGGATCTTTTTTTTATTAATTTGAATGGACAGTATAACTTATAGTTATTACAATTTGAGAATGTTTACGCTTCAGCAGACAACAAAGTTGAACACCAACATACTGTTAAAATCTGTGGGAACACAAACATTTTTTCTTTCCAGTTGGAAATGAATGCATCATAATGCATGAAAACTGCACCGAGATGAAGTGGGGGATGAGATAGAGGAAATAAGCAGTTTATTTTTTGTATCATTGGGCTGAAATTCTGTAATAACCTTTCAGAATGTGTAATTCAAGTGGTCTGAGAGAAAACTTGACTTCTGCTCCTTCTCTTGGCGCTGTTTCAGCCTTTAGAAAATCGAGCCTGTGATGGGAGACTTTGGTCAATCACAGGTCAGTAAAATAGTTGATTGTTGAGTCACATTCCTAGGTATTCAAATAACACTGCATTGGGTCTGAGCCACCAAAAGTGTTGTTATTTGGGGATCCGGGAATGAGACTCTGCAATCATCATCCTTTATCCAGAGTAGCTTACTGCACCTTTACAGGAAAACTTTGAAATGGGATTTTAATTCCCAGTGGCGAAATAAACAGTGGCGCCTTCCAATCACATGTAAACATTCTCTCCTACTGTAAGTTGCTTGTGGTCAGCATTGCAGTGTGAATTTATTTTCATTCCTCAGCTCCCAGAAGAGGAGAGAACCACGAATGTGACATATTTTGCTGCATTCATCAGCAGGGAAAATGGCCTCAGCTGTTCCACGAAGCACAGAGAAAACACAACAGGGAGGACATGTGTGCGGTCTGTCGTTGTGTGTCTGAGGTGAGGCTGAGCAGCGAGGCAGTCACACTGCAGTACCACATTGTCATCATGTTTCTAAACTCACATTCAACTGTTTCTGTGTTGTACCCCTTGAGATCAGTGCTGAAATTGTGTTCATCTTTCATCCGTGCACTCACAGCTGGAGATAACTCTTGCATTCATCTTTGCCGCAGGACAGTGAGTGAGTCTGACTGAGACCTTCAGACCTTTCAGATGATTACTTTCCTCTTCTGTCTCTTTATCTCTCTCTCTGCCTGTCTTTGTCTGTGCTCAGTCTAACCGGGTTTGTTTCCCCTTCCTCTTTCTTTTAATCTCTATCCCTGCCTCCTTTTCTCTCTTTCCTCTTCTTTCCATGCCCTCTCTTTCTTTCTCTCAGCCTCTCCGTCTCATCTGGTCTGAGACAGATAGTGCTGTCGGAAAAAGGCAACAGAGCCGGTGGTCAGCAAATCTTGTGTCTTTCCCGCGGAGCATCGCTGTAAGTGCGTGTATGTGTGTGTGGACACAGGACAGGAGAGTCATCCGCCTTCCTGTCACAGCTTGTGACCCAAAAACCATGAGCGAAGTCCGGTCGATAGCTGGCCAGGTGCCTGCCGCAGGAGGAGAGGCGATGGATTGGATCATTGCATCATCAGACAGTATGGCAGCAGAGGCGGGGCAGGGTTGGGAAGCTTGCTGTCAAATGTACTCCATTACTGATGATTCATTAATGATTACAAAGTAATTTCATTTTGAATGCAAATCTATGGACTTGGTTAAATTTAGTATGAGTACTTAATGTTTCTTAAGTTCTGGATTGCTTTCAATTTAATGAAACTCTTGTTTCAATGAGCTTTAATTTGAACGTTATTCACTGAATATCAGCATTTCTGAAGTCCATTATTTCAAGATTACTTTAATTTGTATAATATCAATCATTCATGCAGAAATAATATGATTAAACGCCTCGGTGCCTAAAAGTTCCTAAATCAAAAAAGTAACTGCCATCTGATTTCTGAGTAACTTTAACTGTAACTATTTCCATCGCCAGTTGTCCTTGATCTCACCCAGTGAGCATTTTTCCTTTGGAAATACATCCGGAAAACGACTATGGTAACGTTCAGAATAGGTTGAAAAGGGAAGTTTTCCTACAATGTGTAAATATTAACCTCTCGACACATACTTGTTGTTATGCACCTAAACACTTAAGCAAATTCTTTGTATGTGAAAACTTACTTGAGTATGAAAGTGATTCTGATTCTGATATACCTTCAGAACATGCGGACATCTATGGGAGAAGGCCTTAACAGGAACAACCAGGTATTTAATGGCAGAAGAACAGTTTTTGTATTCATCCCTGTGAATAAATGTCTTGCAATTTAAACAATGGTTGCTCAACATGTGCACTTTTAAAAAAAGACATTTTCTTGACAATTTCAAGTGACTAAGTAATTTTTAAAATACCCTCTGCCCAAATGTTGTTATTTAGGCTTTCAGGGGGTCTTGTGCACTAGTGGACTCAGAGGAGAGGGCTGGGCCTGATGCCCCAGTGTTTGAAAAAATGAAAAAGTGGATGCTCCTAAAGATAAACTGTGATAAAGTGCCCTCTAGGGTGCCCTTCCAATCCAGAAAACATGATTAAGTTTCCTAAAGGGAGCCTTCCACTGCAGAAAATGTGATGAAGTGCCCTATTTTTTTTAAATCTAAACCAGGGATCGGAGATGTTTCACCACAAATGCGTCATAACTTTCCACAAAGTGGTGCCCCTCTGCTTACAGCTAGTGTCTTTTGTTTTAATTACACCCCTGCCCCTCAAACAGCATGACAAAGAGTTTCAGACCCCTCAAGAACCCTTGTATTTACAGCAACAGTTCAGTCAAGGAGGAGGCCATTAATGTTTTCATTGCACACTGTCACAAGCCTCTCCTCCGTGAGTAGATGCAACCTTGTTTCTGTGCGGTGATGTGGTGGGTCTAGTTTGATTGAAAGAAAATAGTTCCTACATGCAAATGCTCGCAACAAGGTCTTTGGATTATCTTCTGTAACCAGGTTGTGATATCTGGAAAGCAACCTTGCATTGTTGAGGTTTTTTTTTTGCACTTTGACCAGTACAAGCAGTATTCAAGAGATATTCAGTGGATATCTCAAAAACTCAGCAACTCACACCAAAACTGTCTAGATGGACAAAGAGTGCTATAGGTAAGAGGAGAAATGCGTGCTGTGGATTTTGGGGTGAACTATCTCTTTAACCCCTCTCTAGAAACAGCAGTGACTGTGCATGTGGTGATACGAAAAAAAAAAAATCACCTGATCCCATGAGCCTTCACCCTTTGTTTTGTTTTGGATCAGATCACTGTCATCTCCGAACATGTGATCTCCCTCACCGTGGGTTTGGATGGTGAGGCGGTGAAAAAGTGCGGGTCGAGCTGCCAGGATGAGTCCGTCCAGCCAGTGAGAGCAGCCAGGCCTCAGCTGGAGCTGTCAAAACTAGTGTTTCAATCAAATGCTGAGGGGTCGGCAGCTGTATCTAGTCACCGAGGAGAGAAAAGAGACACAACTGAGCGGTAAACAAAGCGTGATATACCAAACAGATTCTCAGAACAAGAGTGGTGCTGTATTTCAAAATGTCAGCCACAGAATCAGGAAGGACTTTGCTGTCAGTTTGGTTTGAGAATTAACAATTGTATTGTCTTTCTTGGATTTTCGTCTTTATTTTTTTAACAAATAAAACCCTGTTTTTCATTTGTATTTGTCAGGATGTAGAATTGTTCATTTGGCAGGCAAATTTGTCTGGGACCAACCCAGTAGTGCCATTTCTTGCCAAACAGCCTGTAATGGTTCATACATGAGCAGTGCTGAATCAACCTCACCGCCAAAAAGCCTTTATTTTTCTGGCGCTGTGATTTATGATTTTTAGTGAAAATGCCAGAATATTTTTTGTTTGTGAGGTTGGTATCTGCCAAGTAAGTAATGATCATATTCCAAACTGTGTTTTTTTTAATTTATTGACTCAGTATCCCTAATTGTTTTTGCTATGCTGAATGTCATACCATAACTTCAATCAAGAGGCTGCTCAGGATTAGGTTAAGGTTTTAAGAGGGGTTGCCATGTTGTTTGAAAGCTCTGCACTTAAAGGGATTTTCTGAAGTGGGATTGAATGAGAAACTTATTCATTGTCATCCCGTGCGTTTTCTGCGGTCTGAACGCCCCCAGTTTGGAGAAGAAGCAGGAGTTCTGTTGTAGGAAACTTAGCAATATCCTGCTGTGGGCCAGAGATGTACTAAGAGGAACTGGATCCAGCATTGGAGGCGGATGAAGCATGAAGTCAACTTCTGTGTCAGAGCTTCCACATATGCTCCCACATTGTACGGCAGGCACAGTAGAGACTTCCTTCAGTCTCGGGACTAACTTCTGGTTCGGATGGGATTAAGTGATTTAACTGTCCAGCTGTCTGAAGCTTTCCAAATGTTATCGGACTGAACGGCTCAAATCCTGATAATGAAACGAGTTCTTCTTCTTCTTTTACAATGTAACCCGTTGATTTCACCACGCATGGCACCATGGTTTTGATCCACACTCCACACGGCCAAGCATTTTACCTTCCTGATTATGTTGACTTACTCTGATTTATTTTTTGTCTGTTTTTAGGATCACAAGTCTGCCCAGGATCTTTGAAAATTCACTGGATTCTCTCTGCTGTTTCTGTGTCTGACTTCCTGCCTACTCGATCTGCTCTGTGCTGCTTAGCAAAGCATCCTTCAGAAATAAACTGCAGTGCTCTGCAGTGCTGCTGGTGGAATCGCATAGCATTGTGTGGAATGGCAGCGACCAATCAGTTGTGCCCAGCGGAATAAAACCGAAAGTCTGTGTAGAAAAACTCTTTATGGCAGTGACATTACAGTTTGGGCACTATGTCGAATCACTTTAAAGCCCGGCACTCTGGGGGCTTGCTGTTTTTAGAATATTTTTACCTTTACCTTGTCGTCAGACAGCATTTTCTAACTGGAAATCTTGGAATACAAGCCAAAAACTGCCCTTATATGAGCCAAATATCACTCTCTGCAAAGCGACTCCTTTGGCAAAAACAGTCATTTTACTTCACAAAACATTGGAGTTGCTGGTCTAGCCCTGCCTTAATTGATTAACCCTCATGTTTTAAAGGTTTAGTTCAGATTTACTGATGTAACACAATAACACAAACAAACTAGCTAATCAAGGCAGTGAACCTGTGTTCTGTGAGGTAAAATTACAAAGTAAAGCAGTGAAAATATTCTAAATATTATGCACACTTAAACTGATATTGATTTCTTTTAGGTGGCTAAAATATGTTCTGCTGCAGACCCTGTCCACAGCATTACATTGCTGTCATCGCTCCTCCTGCTGCTTCTCCAAACTGGGGGCGTGTCCACTGTCGGTAATACATTCAATGTGACATGTAACTCCACTTCAGAAATTCTGAACTGTCCCTTTAGCCTGCCCGGCTTTAGAGGGACATAATCACACTGACACAAGAACTCATATCTTAGCACATAAACCCTCCATACATAATTCAAAAGCAGAATTTTTTCTCATGCTCTAGTAATCTGGTTAAATAATTTGGGATTACATTGCTTCAACTACACACCAGTAAGGGGATCAGCGCTCTGCCCATGAAATGCCCTCTGTTGTGTGGTACAAAGGGCATCTCAGTCGCCCATGTATTTGCAGTCTGGATAATCTCCCATTGGCTTTAGCATGAAACGCAGGCATGGTTTCATATCTGGGAGGCTTTGTTAACAGCTAATAGGGCTGTTTACTCCACCCCCGAGGCTGAGCTGTGACTTTGACGCAGACAGTTTAATCAGGACCGATCATGCTGCGATGCAAACGCAGGTTGGTCCTTCAAGGAAAAAGCCTGTAAATTCTTTTACTTTTAATTTGCAGCTCCAAAAATGATGCCAAAAAAGAGAGGTGTGAACAACAAATTTCGCATTTATGAGGCTTATTTATAGGGAGTATTGAAAAAGCCTCATGAATGTTAAAATTGTTGTTAGAGGAGAACAAGGCTTATTCTCTGTTATTCTATCTTTTGAGCATCTGAGCCAATTTCACACTCAGGCTCTTGGCTGTTTGAATTAAATACGGGCTGCTTCCCTTTTCCCTATTGTCCATCTGCCAGACGCCTCTGTGTGACTAGTTTAGTTCTCTCCCCCCACTGCCATCAGTATTCCTCCAACATAACCTGCTCCATCGGGTCCCAACCTACACATTAGGGTAAAGAGTGAGCAGCATTGCTTATTCAGATTGGACTCTGGTGGTTGGAGATAGAGGAAGGCAAAGAGGAGAGAAATAACCAAGAGGTAGAGGAACGATAGGTAGGAGAAGAGGGAGAAAGAGAGGAGAAAGGGGGAGACAAGGGTGAAGGTGAAAGGAGACAAAGCAGCCGGAAAGGGCAGAACCCAATCTACCCTCCTCCCCCTGTGTTCTCAATCCCACGATCCCCTGGGAGACAAGAGAGAGGGATGGAGAGATGGCATGGAGGGAGGTAAAAGGAGAGATCAGATCATTAGGCAGGCAGAGGTGAAGGGTCACAACAGGAGGGCAGAACAGGAGCAGTGAACCAGAAAGGAAAGGAAAGGAAAGGAAAGGAAAGGAAAGGAAAGGAAAGGAAAGGAAAGGAAAGGAAAGGAGAGTGGAGGAAAGAAGGATCAGTGATGAGTCATAAGTTCCCACAGCTTGAGCTGGCTTACCAAATATTGATTTGGACATGCCCATGTCATGTCTAACAGGACTTAAAAAGTCTTAATCTGCGAGGTACAACAGCGTGATTAGGAGACATGTATTCAGAAGAAGAAATCCAGGGTGGAATTCAGCTGACTGCTTTTATAAATCAAGATTTACTGCAGCACACGAGCTCACAGACCCACAGACATTCTCTACACTCACTAAGCTCTTAGATCATCCATGTTTGTTTGTTGCTCACTAGAACTCCTTGATGCGACCTTGGTGTTACACAGTGTTCTTATGTATACTGTTTACATTACAACTTACACTAAAATTACTTAAAATACAATTTCAAACGTAACGTGAAGGTTAAATTATGCCTCCACATAAAATTACGTTACTCACGAAAGCACAAATAATGTAATGGAAACAGATATTTCTATCATCCAAACACTGCTGGGTTCAGTTAAAACTTAAAATAATAATAAAGTGACTTCTGGTATAAACCCCGCCCTCTTCCAGCCTGGTATCTGCATGCAGATACAGAGACTGATCATGCTGTTGGTTTCTTTCTAATCAAAGCTACAATATCCAGCAGCTAACAACCTTTGGTTATATGCATCTTAAACTCATTATCAACAACTACAAATTCTTTACCAGCTTTGTCTTATGAGTCTCATTGCCAAAACTGACATTTTGGGTTGGTAAAGCGTCCCAGACACAGCAAAATAATGAGAAAATAAGAAAATACAGGCAGAGTGAAGGGCCTCTGCAGACACAGACACCACCACACCCCTCTATTTAGTCATGAGTGGCAATTAAGTGATTATTTGAGCCTATACATTATTTTATAAGAAAATCTTGCACAGTATGCCTTTAAGCAACACACATCAGTGCTACAGAATTCACAATAATTTTGCTATTATGAACCTTTATTCACCTCCAACCATTTTAACTAACAATGACACAGGCAAATGAAGCTATTATTAGCTTTTGGCCTGTATAAGCATGACTGTATGTGTATAAATTAATCTGCACTGAACCTTTGCTCTGTCATCACTGCTGACTCTCTCTCACCTGCGCTATTATTTCCCACAGGCCTGATCATAATAATATCAGTATAAAATGAAAAACTGCTCATCTAAATGCAAATCATAAATGGCATTTCCAATTATTTTCCCGAACACGTGGTTTCTAATTTCTATGTACCATCATGAAACTTTGTTGCATTCCATCTGAGTAGGAGGTGAGTTGATTTGTAATTTCCTACAGTAATTTTAGCTTGTAATTTTTCTACCTGAGGCTTTTCTCATATTATGTGGAAATAGTTTCTATGGATATTTTAGTTGCTGGAGAATGCTTGTTAGTTTAACATTTTGGAAAATCCAAAATGTCAATATATTCATGCAAAACATCTCAACCTTTTCATCTCCCTGACAGAACAAAGCGCAAACATGCAACAGCACAAAAAGTAACAAAATCTTTGGAAATGTCCCACAAAATGCATCATTAAGATGAACAAATACAGTGGTGCTGAAAAAGAGCTTATTCTTTTTTTCACTTGATTAAGAAATAGGACAACTTCTTACACATTAATACACAACATGACAGAGAAAACTCTGCCACATGTCGATCCTTGTGTGTTTGTATTATTGGTACAAGATGTCAGAGGAGGTAAACACGCAGCAGAGGTCAGAAGTCGCGATACCATTAGTGCGCAATGTGTCTTCGCCCACTAAAACATCGGGGGACGTCCAATTATTTGCTATTCAGCAGGGATTAAACTGGAGAGCGGCAACAATGTTAATGAAGTGAGATGGAAAGTGGGCTATAGGGACGACCTGGCTTGTGTTCAGACAAGCATTTAAATGGAATTAAGAACAAGGGGATGAAGACAGAAAATTGAGATCAGGCTTAATCCTTCTGTCCAAGCAGTAAACAACGTCAGGAGGGGAGCAATAAACAAGAAGTAATAGTCTCTTTTTCTCTATAGCAAACTAAGCAAAGAAAAAGTGGTACTAGAAATTAATCCTCACTCAATTGCCTGTAATTCCAACCCAAGTTTTTTTTTTTTTTTATCTAAATTTCCTATATGAGCTCAGATTCTTGAAGCCACTTGTATTCTGATACAGTTTTCTACTTACCTGTTAAAAAATGTGATCAATATCCAAAGGTAACTTAACTCCAGAGTTGGGAGGGTTACTTAACTAATTCCCTGTTTTAAAAAATGCAGTCAATACCATTATCCAAGTATCACAGTATTAAAGTAACTGTAACTTGATTAAATTTTTCGTAACTTTTTGATTACCTCAAAGCAATTTACAAATTAATTAAATCCTGTATAAAACAAGTCCAAATATAAGGAGTGCATGGACTGTAACGATTATCTTCATTATTGATTAATCTGTTAGTCATTTTCTCTATTAATTGTTTGATACATAAAATGTCAGAAAATGTTGAAAAAGACCTCCAAACCTCAAAAACATTAACTTTACTGAAAGAAACCAGAAAATATTCACATTTAGGAAGCTGAAATCAGAGAATTTATAGTTTTGTTTAGTTAAAAAAAATCTGAGAATCTGGACTTTTTTTTTTTTTTAAATTAATAAGTGACTCAAAATGATAAACAGTGACAAAGTCAATAAACCGTCAAAATTCAATGCCAACATGAATTATTTTTGTTCATGAAGTCTGTCTGTCATTAGGAAAAAGAAAACACAATGACTGCATTGAATGAGGCTGTAACTAATCAAAACTCAGGTTTCATCTAATTTTCATGGGATTCAGGACAACTGCTCATAATTTGGGACAGTCCTGAATTTTCTTGGGAGGTCTGGTGACACTAATTACATACAAATTTGGAGATAAAATACGAAAAGGAAGTAAACAACAGGAATTTGCTAACCAAAGTATTTTATGTAATAGTACACTAATTATTATTATTAAAGACTGGAGAGGAAGGAAAGAACTGTCCTGCTGCAAACTATGATTTTCTTCACTGTTTTCTGTTTATTTTTATTACAATATTCCCTTTCTCATTTCATTGATAATAACATTAGATAGTTTAATGATAAATTGAGAGGTGAAGTGGAAATGTCCCTGGATTTCATTTCAGAAATCTGGTCACCTCATCCTGCTAATAATCCTCATTGTTATTGAATGTATCTGTAATCTGATTACACCTTTTTCCTGTAACTGTAATTTAATAGAGTTCCCTTTATTTAAATCCTAATTACAAAACTTTACTTCTTTACTTCTTGATGCTCTTCTGCCTCCAAAAGTGCAGACTGAATCCAGTGGGGTTCAGCTCTGCATTTAGTCCTAACTAGCTTAACTTGAACTACAAAATATTTGCAGTCTCTTGGTTTGAAGACTGTTTAACTACAGGCTGATTACATGTCATCCTTAATGGAATACATCTGTTAAGTCGGCATTTCCACACCTGATACTGTTGCCCTCGGTGTAGACTGAATTGCTCCTACATGGCCGAGCAGAATGAAGAAGAATGAGAGAGAAGAAGAATGATTAATGTGGATCTGGACTGAGAAAGAAAATCACAGACGGTCTCTGGTCGAACCCACGCCAGACTGACAGAGAGAGCTGCTGACTCAGCTGACCATATAAACGTGAGTGATGTCATTTACCGGGGTTTGGCAGGTGTGCGTGCATGCATGTGCATCCTTGTGCCAGAAATTAGGGATACATGCACGGACGCAGATATAGATTGATGGCGGTTGTGTGCAAGTGTGCGTATGTCCAAGCCATGTATTTGTGATGTGTGTGTGTGTGTGTTTGTATGTGAGGAGAGGAGGATTAGATCGCAGTTTCAGTCGGAGAAACTGAGAAAAAGGAGGAAGGAGGCAGAAGGGAAGCACAGGCAACACACTGCGGTTGGTTTTCTCCACAGGGGGTTTCGCTATACTCTTGTCGAGATATCGCTCACAAACAACCTCCCTGGGGGATTAAGTGTAAGGACTTAGACGGTGAGAATGGGGCTCTGGTCTGTTCCTCTGCTGAGTCCCTCCTGTGCTTTATGATAGGGGTCAGTTTAGATCACCACGTGCTGGCACCGTGGCGCCTAAGCTCAACAAGAGGCGATTAAAATAGGTCAAGTGAAGCTTTGGCAAGATGGCCTTCGTCAACCCTTAAACCCTGTTTGAATACCTTAAAGAAAGGAGATTGGTGGGAAAAGAACACAGAACACATCCACTTGTTTACTGCAGCCAAAAAGGGTGTTTTTGTCTTTGCATGTACGTTTTCAGGATACCACAACCGCGCAGATTTTGGGTATTACCGGTATTAACAATAAACATTTAAAAAATGAAATATTGATATAATCTTTAAGGTTATGAAACCATCACGATTTAATACTGATGCCTCTATATGGTAGAAGCAAACAAGACCATCTGTGAGAAGAGGCTATTTCTAGTCATTTTTAATGCCTGCCTCACAGTCAGATTATCCCTGAAAGATGAAACTAGGCTGTATTTACATTTACATTAGCAGCTAAAGTTACAGTGAGTAGAATGTTAGCCACCTAAAAACAGGCAGGAGGAGATTTTTATTCAGATAAATTTATTTTTCATTTGTCATATTTTGCAGTTATTACAGTGGAAACGCTTTTGTCCATGGTGGCCTTCAAAATCAACACAATAGTTCCTTAATAATACACACATGATAACATCCTGTAAATAAACCAGCACCTCGTAAACAGGCTGTATATATGCTCTTAAATCATTTCCATATCTTCCTGTTCAGTTTTGTTAACACTGTCTTGATGGCACATGTTAGGTCTTGTGGATCTTTTGTTTATCCATTGATCTGGTTGCCTTTTCACCATCCATTAAGAGTAATTACAGTTTTGTACGCTTTTGTACAATCATGGTTGAAAATTCTTGTATTTTGAGAGTAATTCATTTGTCAGATAAAGAGAGAAAACACACAATAACAGTCACATCCATTTTTTAGCACCACATACAGTGCACATGCTAAAGAAATCAAATTTATCATTAGGAGTAACTGGTCTATCATTAAGAATGTTATTTTGTTATGCAAAATTTTCCCAGAACACCTTGTTTCTTTCTTTTTTCTTTTTTCTTTTGGAAGTGACAGGAGTGCTCATATCTTCAAAAAAAAAAAAAAAAAAAAGAAACAAACAAACAACAAAAGGTAACCAAACTGTCTGACATTTTTAAATAAGCATTGCCATCATTATGATAATGTGTTGCAAACTAAATATTTTACTGATCTTGACACAACTTAGATGAATTAGTCTGAACACTGTTTTTGTTATACACTGTTTGTTGTGTTGCTTTTTCAGCATGGGTCAAACTGACAGACATCTCAGTAAGGATTAAAATGCCATCCAACCTGGGAACTGCAGTTACCCCGTGACTGGACCCTGTAGTGAGCTCCACAGTGCTAATGACTGATGCAAATACAGAAACTAAATCAAAGGGAAGCTTTTTGGATCATTTGACTGGATGCTTCAAAATATCCCACTTAAATATATTTTGCATGTTTACTGTAAGATTGTCTTGTAATGATTGATTTATATTTCTCAATTTTCTTTGCATAGGTCTCCCTGTTTTTCTCACAGCCTATGGATATTTATTCTCCATTTATGATTCACTATAATTCTAGTTCTTCTGTCTTCATCTTTAACATTTCTTTTTGGAGTGCGTGGATTGACTCATTCCTCTTTTTCAGTTTCAGTTAAGGCTTGACTAATACTTGACCTAACTTGACTTGTGCTACAAAAAAATTTCTACAAATATCATGATATTGTTACCGTGAATCTGTTGAGCCACAGTGATTGTGTAGTTATATTGTGATAGTCCTAGAACAGATGAAAAATCTTACACAATGTTAAAACAAAGCAGGTGTTCCATTTATCATATTTTGTTTTAGCAGCAGAAGTGTCTATTCCGTGATGCTAATAGCAGCAATCACACACACTGGCTTGTCGTTGCATTAACAGTAATTTGGAGAGGAAATAAGAGAGAAATGTGTTTGGCTGATTTTACCCGGGGAGCTGTCGCTCCAGGCCAAATAATACCACAGCACACATCTGCCTCTACACAGAACTGTTAACTCAAGCTCCCTTTTCCCAGCCCAAACACAAAATACACCCTACAACCAACACCATATGCTCTGTTTTTCTTAAACTAATGGTCTGGAGCAAAAAAATGGGTCAGAGGTGTATTCCTCCTGAGTCGCCCACATGACACCAGAGCCATTTGTTTCATTAGATCAGTTTCCAGGATGATTGACTAAATTTCTTTTGGTTTGAGAAATCCTGACCATATGGTGTTTGCACAGCGCGGAGAATCCAAAAACACACAAAGTATGGCGGCAAGGTGTAGGGAAAGCTGCTGCTGCTTGCGCTTCCCATCATAAACAGGTCGTGTTTTATTAATTGCATTTACAAAGACAATACGAGGCTTGTTCCCTGTAGCGGCACTTTATTTTCAACATCAATCATAACTGCAGGGGAGATGCATAAATAATTGATCCCAATCTAACGGCAGTATAGTAATTATCAGGAACAGGCTCTGTGAGAAAATACAGACAGAATGCAGTAACTATTTTGCTCAGAGTCTTGTTAAAATAGTGTAAAGACAAACGTGTTTATAACGTAACCTTGTGATCCTCAGCGGACACTTTGCAGCGATGTTTAGCCAGTTTATCTCAGGATCTTGGCACCGTTGAAATTGGTAGTTTCCTTCTATGTGAGAGGCTTTGCCCTCCTAACCTCAATTATCCTCTTAACTTCTCACCAGGTGATGGGGAACAGGTAGACTCCCAACCAGTGCGCCTGCAGGGCACTGAGACTTAAGTCTGCCTTGAAAAAGCTTTCTTTTTAACGTAAGGAAGATCAATATTATTTCATCAAAATTCCACTTGAGAAAGCTTATTTACTACGCTTTATCTCCAGCCTAAAAATATTTGGTCCAGCAGCTCATTGTGTTGTCTGTTACTCTGCTGTGATTATGCATTTAGTTTGGAACATTTCCAGCTAATCAATATATATGTGAGCTCTGTTCTTGGCAATCAGTGCTCTGCTGTGCTGCACTGCACTTGTTTGTGGGTTACGATGTGCACGAGCACCAAAAAACAATGAGGAAACATACACTGCCACTGGTTGTCCTCTATGACCTCATCCACTCCTCCATCCAGCCATCCATCATTTATTCATTCATTAAATCAATCAATGATTCAGCCAATACAGCAGAATTTGTATACGTAGGTGGAGCATCAATCGTATCCGAAAACAACAACAAAAGAGTCATTTGACTGAGAACATCACCACTGAAAAGTGCTTTTTTCTGAGACCTGGAGTCCTGCACGGACCTTACCTTAGCCTGGCCCCAGCAAGACAAATCTGAATAAAATGTTAAGCATAATATTTATAATATAATCTGTAACAATATTGTGGCCCATGTGTGTTCTGTGCGTGTATGGCCACAATGAAAGGAGAGAAGTTAAATGAGTCAGACCCAAGCCCGGGCAATTAAAAAACAGCTTGGGCTGAATGGACAGTAAATTAAGATGTATGACATGTCTCCACTTCCTCCCACTGTACAAAACTGAAGCCAAAAATATCTGAGTCTGCGCAGTAGTGACCAGTGTCAGAGCCACGCTTTTGAGTTCCCGCCCACACAGCTGTCCGACTCGATCACGGACAGAGCTCAGCTGTCAATCACATAACAACAACATAAAATCCAATTTTTATATCATCAAATAACTAATTAAAACCAAACTGATCAGAAAAATTAACATATGAACAAAGATCAGCGTAACAAGGATGACCTAAAATGACAGAATTATCTTTGGGGAAAATTTATTTGACTGTATACTTTGACACTTTCGTTTGGTCCATTTGCGATCTCTTGACACCGGGAGGCAGGATTTATGACTTGTACTGCAGCCTTCCACCAGGGGGCGTCTGAGATGCTGTGGCTTCATTTTTGGGGAGGTGTGATTCTGTCCATTCTTAATATACATCACTGGTCAAATGGGTGCCGATAGATTTGCAGAGCTCCACTGGGGATGTGATCAATTCAAGAAAGTGTGCATGTATTTACAGAACTTTATTATAAGTCATCACACAAAGATGAAAATTTACCAAAGTGTTTACAAGCCTCCTCACTTATACAGTTTGAGACACATTGTTCTTTGGGGAAAACCCAGTAACTTGTTATCACACTGCAGCTGTTTGCATTTCCATCAAATTTGCCTGTATGCATATTGACTGATGGACTGCAGTACTGCTGTGTTGATTTTGTCACCATAATGGACCAGCTCAGTGAGCATCCAGGAAGTGTTTACTGAGATTAATAGAAAGACTGTGACAATTTTAGGCCTCCGTGGAATTGCAAATGACAGACAAGGCAGACCAAGACAGATTCAGCGAAGGACGCTTTGACGTACGACTGGCACATGCGAGTGAGTCTGCTCCTGTTCCTCTCGCTCTGAGGTTAAAGCTCATTAATCTCAAATGGGAGTCTGTTACTGCAAAATTCAAGTGAAGAAGAATCTTCTACCATTTCATGTGTTGCCTGGGATATTGCAGTTAAAGGCGACCTATTATGCTTTCTCTTATTTTCAGTCATATATGTAATATTACAATGTTGTGTTCATAATAAATGAGGTCATAATGAGGTAAAATAATACATGTAAGGAAAATGCTCAGGTTTCAGGCTGCTCTGAGTGCAGCACTTCCAACTGATTTTTCCTCTTTCGATGATGAGTTGACATCATGTTGTCTTTTATTTCTTTATATGATCATCTGCTCCAGGCACAGCACAATGTGCAGCACACCCACCAACTCAGACTGTCAGCATTCGACTGCTCTGCTCAGAATTATGTTCATGTTCAGCATGTCTCACACAAAGTGCCTTTTTAGTTTTGAAATAAAGTGAAACATCTCTGATGCCCTGGAGTTTCTGATGGAGAGATGTCTTTACTACTGCTAGTTTGCCATGCACTCACCTGATGTTTTGAGCTTCTAGTCTGGGTGGAGTCAGCTGCATGTAGGCTAACTGAGTTAAAAAGCAGTTAGGGGCTAAAGCAGCTAACCACTAACGATAATCACTGAAAATCACCGAAAGTTGAGGCGGAGCAACTGGAGGACATCAGAAGGAAAACTAGTAAATATTTCCTCCAACAAGTAAAACTGTCTGTCCATCAGGAATCTGTAAATGTCCACCAAATGAAGCAGAGCAGTCGGAGGATGTCACAGGGAAGACAAGAAAATTTTCTCCATGAAGTCCATTTTCACAACAATCTTTGCATAAAGTTGTGTCTTTGTACAGCAATCAATGACAACCGGTACCCAACACTCTGCCCTGTAGTGTTTACAAGCAGTGGGCGCTGCCCATAGACGTATCATAGTGAACCAGATACAGGACATGAAGATGGCGCCCATTCAGTCCAATGAGAATTGCTCACCTCTCGCAGATTGGTTGATTGAAAGCTTGGTTAAAAGATTGCTCGCAGACGCTTAAAATGCTAGCTGATACCTGATTGTAGTAATTGACGTAGATGAGCTAGGCAGTTAGCTAGTGTTTTGCCAACATTAGCTAGCTTAAGATGTGACTATACTTTGTATATGTCACTTTTACAAGTCCCCCAGCAGCAACCTTCAACCAAGCATCTTCAAATTTTGTCTTCTTTTTTTCAAAATAGATGAATGGAAAACAGGAGAGAAGGAAGTTGGCTGAGGTTCCAACAGGGGCAGGACTTAGGAGGAATCAGTTGACTTTGTTTGAAGTCTGAGGTGTCCAATAGTTGTACAGATGTCTCTTTTATTAAGGTGGTTTATGGTGGAAAATACTATTTGGGGTGTCTCGGATGTTTTTGATGCAATACCATGAGTGGCCCCAGGACAAAATTGGAACCTAGGCTGAGTGGTAGTACCCTGTCTAGGTTCATATATTACATCTATGGTGCTGCCCTGCCTCTCTGCAGGCTTCCAAGAGGTGGGCCAATCAGGGCAAAACGTGTTTTTAGGGAGGGGGGTCTTAAAGAGACAGAAGCCTAAAACGGCTTGTTTCGGACAGAGAGGGACTGCATAAACGGCCAGTATAATGTAAACTAGGAATCATACAAAGCTTCTCTAGTGAAATCCTAGAATGAAAATTTAGAGTTTGGAATGAATCTATTAAGTCTCCTTTCATCACCTTGTCTAAATAGTTGTATCTTTGTGTATTTGCATCCCGAGATCCTTCCAGTGATCTCTGCGCACAATTCGCAGCACAACAGCTGAATGAATGACAGATCAAACAGGATCCTGGTGTGAGCGTGAATGAAGGATATAATGGGTACACAGAGCACAGTGAGATCTCTGACAAGGATGACATTGCGTTGCTGTTTATAATGTGTACAACCTGGAATGCGCGGTCTTTGTCTCCCCTCTCCCTGCATCTTTGTGTCTCTCACTCTCAGTAATGACTATGATTATAAACCTGCCAGACAAGTGTAACGACATCCATCAGGCTTATCTCAGGTTGAAAGTCTCACAGAGAGATAGACAAGAATCACACACAGCGGGGTATAGACACACACACACACACACAGACACACATAGATTCTTGCTAACACATCCCGCTGCTCCCTGTTCTCCTCAAGCTCCTTTTATAACCCTCCTGTTCTTGCAGAAGAGGCGCTGCTTCCAAATGATGTCACTCACAGTTCCAGCCAACTTTGCCCATGTCGCTGCTAAATCCCACTTGACAGAGGCTTTGTCTTTAGTTTGGGGCTCCCAAGTAAATGGGTAGCAGCGTGTATGTGTGTGTGTGTGTGTGTGTGTGAGAGAGAGAGAGAGAGAGAGAGGGGGAGAGAGTTTAATGGGTGCATGAAGATAGTTTCTGAAAACATTTCTGACAAGTTGCTTTGCCTCAAATTGAGATTTTTTTTTCTCTGAAAAGCAAATAAGCCAGCCAACATAATTGCTATCTAAATTCATATCAAAGAGCTTAATACAGCTTTTGCAGCAGTCCTTCTCCTCCTCAAATGATCTTTAACTAGCCTCACAACAGTAATTATTGATTGCTCCTCTCACCCAGTGGACGCTGCACAACAACAAAATTGTCATCTTCCATTTTCCAACCCTTCAAATACAATAGGTCATGTGTAATGTTGGTTTATTACAGTCCAACCTTCAGAGGACTATGCCTAACTGAAGGACTCTGGGTGAAACACTAACAGACTGGGGTAGATTAGTGTGGCCCAGCATCTAAGACAATGAGATAAAGTACCATATTTGGTGCGAGAAAACGTGATGAAGTGCCCTCTAGAATGCCCTTCTAGTAGACAAAACATGATGAATTGCCCTTTAAGATGAAATGTTTATGAGCTGCTTACATGCTAGAAAATGAATTGGCCTTTAAATGGTTAAACAGTTAATAGAGTACTTCCCTGTAATGAATAATGAAACCATCTTAATCTAAACCAGGAACTGTTTCACCCTAAATGCATCACAACTTTGGTGCCCTTTTTTGCCCCTGCCCCTCTTACAGCCTGATGCTGCCAAGTGGGGGAAGAGTTCTCTGAGTTTTTATTCAAAATGTCACGAAGAACTGACCAGCACTTTCAGTTGGGTCAGTTAATGTTGCCACATGATTGCTGAACCAGTGAAATTCCTGCACAAAGCTCATCAATCCACAGACATTTAAAGACATCAGTGCCACAGTAAGCTGCAGACAGACCATGACATCGAGCTTTCAGTGTTGATATTTGGGTTATGCAGCCAGCAGCCTTATTAAGAGACAGAAGATTCAGTGCAAAAAAAAAAAAATGTCTATAAATAGCAGCATCACCTGAAAATCTCAATACTCTGTCTAGAGCACAGATGTCAGATGTGCATGCGTGTATCTCTCGTGAGCAAATGACTGAAGTGGGGCAATGTTTCCGCTGGTTCAGACAACTGTATTAACTGTACTGGTGTATGTGTGCATGCTGGATGATTGGATGGGTACGGTGTGGAGGAGGAAGAGATGCAGTCAGAGAAACACGCTGTAGAGAGGGAGAGACTGGCATCTTGGTTCGGTAAACAATGATTTCATATAATGAGAACAAATCTATGAAATCCGTGGACAAATTGCGATGACCTGGCCAATCAAGCAGTGTCCAACTGCAGCTCTGGACTTCAGATACAGAATGTCACTGACAATCTGACATGAAGGTCCTAAACTTTCATCCATCCCAGACTGTGGTGGTACATTCTTCATCCCTATGAACACATACACTGAATGGCCAGAAAAAGCAGAAATGATGGAAGTATTGTATTGCATTATGATGTAATGCAATGCAATAGCCCTGCAATAAATGTTGCTAAACCTCACTAAAATATGTGGAGACTGCTACTTTAGATGATTTAATGTTTTGACTCAATTTTATGGTTTATTTTGAGGTTGGACTTTGAAGTGGTGCTGTGCTGGACTTCACTTAAATCAAAAGATGTTTCCATTCTTTCTGTCCATGTCATTAACTATTTATTGGCAAGTATATGAGAGAATTCAATTTCTCAACCAAACTCAACACATCATCCATCAAAAACTGCAGCATGAATTCAAAATAGAGTAAAAAGACATGAAAGACATGACCATTAGAAAATGGCTTGAGTTCCTGAGCTAAGAAAGAAGTTCTGTATTACAAAGAAATATAAAAATGTTATAATGATTTAAAAATTATACCATTTACAGGGGGCACAAAGCAAACTGCCTGCAAATAACAATGCTAATAGAATAACATCACACAAGTCTCGTTCAAAATAATTAAATAACTTATATAACAAATACTTGCAGTCTTATTAATACAATGGATGACGTATTCTTACAAATGAACTCGCAGCTCTCTTACTTCAAGCCTCTCATGTCGCTGAACCTGCTGTGTCTTTGCGTCCCAGGTCTGAGTCCTGGTCAAAGGCCTCTGTTGGTGTCAGAGGCTATGTGTGGTCCTGGCTACTGAACCTGGTTGATTTGCCCCTTCACTTTTGGCTCTGGTTCTGGCACTTCCTGCTTGCAGTCATGCCATTCTTGTGAACACAATGTCTTGAGGGAATTTCTTTACACTTTTCACTAATTACTTCTCTAATCAATTGGCAGCTGGTCAACTATTACGGGACAGTCTTGCGCAAGACAGTAGCGTTGAGTGCAGATAGGTAACACAGTGTGAAGCAGACAGTCGTGCGCAGCAGTCTCAGCCAGAATTTACTGGATAACAATATGCAAACTGCTAAACAGACAACAGACAGCAGGCTAGAGTATAAACTTGATTTATTCTGAGCCAAGCTTGTGTTTTCTTCCTAAATCCTGGAGTCTCTCGTACACCTGTTTATGCAACTGAGTGGAGCAACATGGCACCTATGGCACCGCGTGACCTGTAATATCTCCTTTTATCATCTGCTCTCAACCTCTTCCTCCTCCTCCTCCTGCTTTATATATTTATACCTCGATGCATCTGCACCCTGTAATGAGACCTCAAAGAATAAAATAAATAAACAGGAAGCAGTATCAGGTGAGAAATCACTAAGAATAATACCATGAGGATTCCCACAGTCCTCTGCTCCACGTGGCTGATAAAGCAGGCTTTAATCTGTCTCTGTCACACTTTGTTTTGGCCTCAACTTGCCTGAACCGAGCCAAATAAAGCTGCTTTCACAGATATATGGCCCAGATATAGCTCCAGCTCCTATTACTGCGTGTCCTGCTTTGGTGTTTTTATTATGCTGCTGTTGCATGAAAACCTCGCAAGTCCTGCTGCTGTTTTGTTGTTTTTATTAAGTGTAAGCAGTCTTGCCTATTAGGAGCTGCAGATTTCTTCTCATTTTATTATTAGTGCTGCATATTGGCCCTACATCTTGACAATACCTTACTAATGGGGATCTGTTAAAAGGTGAGGTGCACACTTACTGTAATTCTACAAATACTTATTATTAAAATTGGCACACAAGAGGAGAGGCGATGTCGGCCCTTAATGGTGCAATTGGATGCGGAGGAGGATAAGGAGGGGAGGAGGGAAGGTGCAGTGGCATGGCAAGAGGGAACAAATCGAGGGTGCTGTGAAAGAAAAGGGATGTTCTCTGTTCTGCCACCTGGAGCCACCTGCAGTGTGTTGATTGGAAGCCTGCTGAGATACAGGGTCACAGGATGGCATCAAGTCGCTATGGGCAAGCAAGGCACATCCACTAATGAGACAGATATGAAAAGAGGAGAGTGGAAAGAGAAAGAAAGGGAAGGGCGGACAAAAAGGGAGATTAAGTCTGAGATAAATATCAAAAAAACTGAAAAAGAAACTATTAAAGAATGTCAGAATCTAATAAGACATACTATGTATCAAATTAGAGAAAAAATAGAATTAATATGTTCTTTATTAGACATTATTAGGCCCTTATTGTACTTCATTAGATGGCAATTAGGGACACATTAATGCAGAACTGCACTGCATTGAATTAATTGTAAACTATTTTGACAACTGACTAATTAGTTTGAGTAATTTTTTGAGGGAAAAAAGTTAAAATTCTCTGATTTCAGCCTCTTAAATATTATTTTTTTTTTTTTTAAATCACTTTTACTTCACTATGATAGAAAATTAAATCTTCCAGTCATGCATAAAAGAAACCATTTGAAGATGACATCTTGGGCTTTGGGAAACACTGATTGACATTGTTCACCATTTTCTGACATTTAAAGAGAAACAACTATTAATTGATTAATAAAGAAAATAATTGACTGATTTATTGACTGTTGCAACTGTTGCTGAACTGTTAGGGACACATTACAACAGGACTGGATGCTGATTTCACTTAAGTTACAGTACAGTTCTGTTGTAATGTGCCATAATTACCTTCTAGTAAAGTCTAATAAAGGCAAGACATATTCTGCTGTTTGTCTAATTTGATACAAAGAACAGTTTATGTGTTATTTGTGTTCTATAAAATAAAGTGCAAGCAGAGATTCAGGCAGGAGGAGGAAGAGAGAATGACAGACAGCTATCCATAGACTCAGCCATCTCATTTAAAAACCCCAGCAGCATCTTGGGGCTTGGCTCCGTGGCTCCACACTAAGCCATCTCAGCCCTCCAACGGTGGGAAAAGAGGAAACTGTGAAGCGTGGATTGGAGTCAGAGATCAAACCGGTGCGTATTTCACCCCTATAGCATGTAGCCGCGATACTGCAGTGCAACCAGTCCCGCCTGTCGGAGAGGACATTCTCAATCTGTGTGCGTCCTCAACCGTTTGTATTTTAGCGGCTCACTAATAGCCCATTTCCCACTTAAACATTTAATTCTCGCTCTGCTTCCGTGTCTTTCTCTAGGGGGGCTAAAGACCGGCTCTCATCTCTTCCATACTGATAGGGATGAGCGATGGGATTTAGCACTGAGCCAGGGCACTGATCCAGGCATCCACCCTCGTGCCCTCTCCTAGCCCCAATCCCACCGATACACCACCGTAACATCAGCCCCAGAATTGGAGCTTAATAATGTGACATCAGATTCAATCTATTTTTACTCCTATTTACCCTCAGCACTTCCTATGTGCTGTGGTTAGAGGTGAGTAGAGTAGCCAAAAACAAGTAAAAAAGTACTGTTAAAGTACTCAAGTAGAAGTAAATGTAGTCATCAAAATACCTACTTGAGTTAGAGTATAAATGTATTTACCTGAGTGTATTTTACTCAAGTCTTATATTAAATTATTCATTTATTTATTATTAGGGGCAGACTGGGGTCAAAATTCACAACAGACCATGTGTACTGTATGCATTTTCTTTTAGACAGAAAAAAACATTCAAAATATTCAGTTTTAAGAGTTAGCCAATTGCACTGAAGGCAACAGGATTAAATATTCATAGCCAATTTCCTCCAACGTGATGCAAAAAAGAAGGTTTTGTATGTCATAACTTTCTCAAAATAATACGTTAGTACCACGAAATCATAATGAATAATAATCAATAAATAACAGTAGTTAACTGAATATATTCAAATGAAACAGAGTAAATGCAACTCATTACTTCCCACCTCTGGCTGTCCTCTGTTTTTTCAAATATTGCATAAAATATGAAACTGAAGTGATAAATTGCTAAAACTACTTTGCTGTATCGTGGCATGTAGTGAACAGAGGTTGGCATGAACAGCTCTGCTACTTTCAGATTGTCTTACTGTTTGGATGAATTGAGCATTAAAACACTTCTTGTCAGGGGATTTAGGGCAAAACCTGAAAGATGGTGCAGCCCTCTGCTTAATTTATTTGACAGTGAAAGGGATTTCTATGCAATAAGAAACTGAGCCGAAAAAGAATAATTTAAAAAATTGGCCAATCTTCCATTCACTGTTGCTTCTATAATTCTTTTTTTAAACAAGGAATTGATCCAAACACACTAAACTGTTAATTGCATGTTTGACAGAGATGAATAAAAGCCCCCTTTGTGAGAATTTAACTAATCACATACATTATAGGGGTGTTTAAGCCTCACTTCTTACCACTCTCTACAGGTGGTGGAGTTATTGACCGAAATGTCGACAACTGAGAAAAATTGCACCCAGGATCCAGTGATACAGTTATATTGCTGCAGGGATTTGAGGTGGAAAGACATAATAACCATATAACCACAACCGTGGAGGGAAAGGAAATAACAGTGATTAATTGCCCTGAGTGCAGTTCCTCCGGTTTGCCTGATTGTTTTCTGTATTTTTTGGGGGGTTTTTTTTCGTGACAAATTGACTGGAAAGTAATCTTGCTCTTTGCTGAGACAATCTGCCTTTGAATCTTGCATTCACTGCCTGTTGAAGTGCTGCTGTACAGCTAAAACTGAGAGCCTCTTTCTGACAATGACTCATTTATCAAAACTGCCTTTGAAGACAGACATCCATATTAGTTTAAAATTATCTCTATTAAGTTGCTTTATGGGTGTTACACTGCATGATAAAATATGCAGCAAAGTTTGATCAGAACAGCAAAGTCATGTCTTCTGTTGGTGCCGCTAGCAGCCGGTCTTCTCAAGGGCCACACAACAAAACATAACATTAAAAAAAGATGACACATCGATAATAATACTCACATTAATACTAAATACTTTTCAACAGCAAATATGTTACAAAACAAAAACAAATTCAAATGTTTTTCATCAACAAAATGAAACATTTTTTTTGTTTACATATGAAGACCAGATATCTTGTTGCAAAATGTCCATGTCTCTAAAATGCTTTTATTCCCACGAGTGGATATTGTACGGAAAATAACTGAAATATATCCTCCATACATGTTTTTATAGGCTTTAGTATCATGTGGGGGTGAGGTTTAAGATTTCAACCAACTGACCACTGCTCGCCTCACCCTCTCCTTCCATGCATGTATAAAGAAACTATGATGAGCGTGAAACTCGCAAAAAATAGAAAGGCTCTCTGAAACATGGCGGTTCAACATGGCAGCCTCTGTGAAAAAGGATAATAATATGCAGCGTTAAATAATTTGCGCCTTGTATCGTTAAAAAAACTTCCATCTGCACATCTACTACTACTTGGGAAAATCACAATCCTTGACTATGCAAATATAGTTGAAAAAATTTAACCATCTGGACACAAGGTACACGGCACACATCTCCAGTCTCATTGTTTGTGCACTGGTGGTTTCAAATTTACACATCACACTTGTGTAAGTCGCATAGAGTTGCTGAGATTTAAGTTGAGCATAAACTTTCCACCTTCAGCACATGACTGTGAAATCAGCCCTCTGGAGTCAAACTCTGCACGTACATCGGTCTGCACATTGAAGGTCAAACATCCAAATATAACAAACAAAGTTTTGAGTGTGGGAGGGCTTTAAATATTTTTTCTGCTTATGTTAAAGCATTTGCTCTGTCTGCAGGGTTACTGCGCTCCGGCCATCTGATTTATGAACCGGATGTCGACAGTGATGACCATTTTGTTTTCCTATGTTGTTCATTAACAATCTCTGAAAGAATAAATCCTGTGTCTGTGTAGAGTTGTGAAGTGTGTCAGTGAGCTGTGTTGTTCAGTCTGTGTGAGGTCACAATGATCAAAACCTGCTCTCACCTGGCAACTCACCTGATGACTTAAGCAGTGATTAAGACTTGTACACTGACCGGATGGCCAAAAACATTTTGAGTGTCTTTCCTGCCAGACATGATTAAGTAAAAGCTTGTGAAACGATACTGCCTCTGAGTACGACCCTCATTTCTTGATACATGGATATATGTTTAAGTAATTAAAAACAAAACCAGAAGCCACTCTCACTACACTTACTCAAAGTGCTTCAGGGGGTGCAAATCCCTGTCTCTAAATTGTTTTCATAATTACATTGTGGTGGCACCATAATTCCTGCCAGGATTCTGTCCTGAGACAACGTTTCTTTGAGTGAATTAAACAGTACCTTTGTATAACAAGCTGGACTTGCAAGGAGGTGGTTGCGGTGCATGGTGGGTGTAAAGTGCAGGTGACACCTCAAGTGCAGGCTCGACATCCAGAATCCTGCAACAAAAGCAAACTGACTCTGGTATGGGCTGCGGTTTTGGGCTGTTCCAGATGAAAGATGCCCATTGTAAAAGAAATGTGGTGATATCTTTGGTCTTGGCTCCAAAATGCTGGTCCTACATCACATTGTGAGAATGAAATTTAGCACCATCATCCTACAGTGTAACTGCTGCTGTGACCTGTCTACTAACCAACCAATAAGAATGCACGAACGGGTCCACATCTCATCACATCATTTTTTCCCCATACAGATAAATACCACTATTGCAAGAGCTTGGTTCTTGCCAACTTCACTGGTTACAACCATAGCTGTGCAGAAAAATGTTACATGCTAATGACCTTCTCTTGTATATTGACTCTGTCATAGCCCACGATTCAATGAGTGTGATCAACTTGATTTCATATCCAAGTTTTTTAGATCCATGTTGCACAGTATGGCTTGCAATACACTTGTAAGATTGCTGAAATCTCACAGTCTGTAGGAGCCTGAAAACCTTAGGGAAAGATTGTCATTTCAGTTTAATGTTAATAAAAAATATCTTAAGTCACTACTGTAGCAACAAAGACTGGATAGTTTACTGCAATATTGCTGGTTTTGGTGGAAAACAAATGAAATGCATGCATGCATGTATGTAATTTGTTCTGCATCAGATGTCCCCTGAAAGGTGTTTAGTTGTGTATAAACATGATTTATACATGTTTTTTGGCAAAACTGATAAGTACTGTAGTATAGGAATGTAAATTTCAGGAGGCAGGAGTGGTTCTAGTGGCTCTCTAGGAATTTATTATCTGCTTTCTCTTCAGAATTTTCTGTGTGATGGAATGTAAATGCCTAAAATGATACACATTTCAAATTCACAAAAACAAACTTCAACTCAGACACCAATCTTGCATCATTTTTTGTCAAATATATAATTTTTTTCCCCCATGACTGAGTGCCAACAAACCCCAGCGTGTGCGAAACTTCCTATACCAAACTTATATTCAAATGACAGTCACTGTATTCAAATGAGTGTAAAAATAGTGATGTGTTTGATGGCAGAGGATCTGTTTCTTTCATCGTAACAGATGAAAGTATTTGTATTCTCAGGAAAGAGGAAGCTATTCCTCCAACTCCTCCTCCATCAAAAGCATCATCAAACAAGACAGAGGATGATGACAGAGAGCAGAGGGTGGCTGATGGTTAGAGGAAGAGAGGGGTGGAAACAGAGGAAAACAGGCTGAAATGCTTAGAAAGAGAGATGGAGAGAGAAAGACTGGAGTTTGCAGGAAAAAAAAGTTGGCAGAGAAGGAGAAAAAAAGAAAAACACGAGTAGATATGTGCAATCATTATCATGACTGAAACGATGTAAAACTCCCAATTATGCCTGAACACCAGAGAGAGAGAGAGAGAGAGAGAGAGGGAGAGAGAGAGAGAGAGAAAGTGAGAGAAAAGGAAAGCCAGAGAAAAATTGAAACGATAAATAAATTGAAGAGAGAGACAGATGGATCGGAGGACAGAGAGATAGAACAGATAAGTTCCGCAAAACCCAAAGGGTAGAAGCTTCAGCAGAGAAACAAGTTTTCAAGGAAACAATTACTCTGCAAGCAAACAGCTGCAGTCTAAAGGTTATCCTCTTATAATGATTGAATTCTTTCTTCTTCCTGCCTACTATATTCTAGATAGAGAAGCACAAATTAGCTCATTTTCCTCCATTTTCACTCTGTCTCTGTCTTTCCAATTTGACGGCGCGATGAAAAAAGATGGACTGAGAAACTGTCAGGAGAAAAAATTCTCAAAGGCGATGACTTTTGATGATATCCAATCTCCATGTGAAAATAAGAGCTCAGAGGAAATGGAACCCTAACCCCTGCCAAATCACCCAGGCCTCTCCAAAAAACTCGGATCATTCAAATGTCAGCTTTTCATGCCTTTTGAAAAGATTGATTTTTCTTATTGATGATGGTGCATTATTTATCGTCTCACTGACAGCATTTTGATGGATTTACTATTTTTAGGGATGTTAAACGCTATGTTAAGTTTTAGCTAAAGGATGAATGAATCTTTGATGAACACATTCTCTCATTCCCACCTCTAAAATGCAGCAGTTTGGTTCATACTATGATGGTGTAGATACCCCTCTGGTGTCAGTTTTGCACGTGCACGACTATGCAACCAAGTTAGAAATGATAAATAAGCACGTCTCCATAGACTTTCAAAATAAAGTCACAAAAACTACTTGGTTTTGTTTAGTCAAGAAAACTAGTTGGTTCGGTTGCCACTAACCTAAAAAAATATGTCTTGGAAGCAGGAATATCTGATATCAATAGTTTAAAACTCTTGGCAAAACAGGGTTCAGGTGTTTAGCTGAGTACAGAAATACAGTGCATGTTTGAAACTGATATTGTGTGTTTAATTTAATCTGGTTGCACTCTGATCCCTCTGTGTGAGGGCATAATCAGCTCATTTTCTCCTATAAGCAATAATCCTGGTTTGGGGCTGAGGAAGGCTATTAAATGCAAGTGCTGCAAACCACTCGGCAGACGTGGAGCATGACTTACCATATCTGTTCTCCTGTTGTGTGTTTTATCACCTGATTACAGTGATCTTAACCAGACTTCATGAGCAAAGCAGAAAAGGAGTTTGTATGTGGAGATGAGTATAACTTGTGCAGCAAACAGAAACAGTGGCGCATAAATGCAAATATGCAAATACATATCATCACACATGGACACACTGCAGATACATCTTTGCACATACAGAAACATGCACCTTCCCACACCAACCATCTGTTCATGAATTATCCTTCCTTCCCCTGTGTGTCAGTGCAGACTGAAGCACAGATATAATCCATGACTCAAAATCTCTGTGGAGAATAAAATTCACAAGATTAAGATGACAAACCTACATGTAGAAGTCTGTTGCTAAACAGAACGTTTTTTTGGGGGGGGGCGTTTAAATTGATATTTGCATGTCGATCATCTGATATGTCATCATCGCATTGAGAAACAAAACCTTCCACAACTGAAGGGAAGACAAAATATGTAATAACATATTGCTGCGTTCACAAATATGTCTGATTTTCAAAAGAACAGTTTGACATTTTGGGATGTTTGCTTACTCAACATCTTGCCAAGGAGTTAGACGAGAAGACTGAAAGCAGGGGGGAAACAAGCACGACTCTGCCAACAGGTTTAAAGAAAATCTGCCTACCAGCTTTTCTAAAGCTCACTAATTAACACATCAGTGATTTTTTTTTTAACCTCTGAGCAGAGCCAGCATAGCTGTTTCATCCTGCTTTCAGTCTTTATACTTACTACTTTAGCTTCATATTTGGTGGTGGGCAGAGTACTGAAAATCTATATTTTTAAAAAAGTACAATTAAGTCCATTAAATAAAATTTGAGTAAAAGTGAAGATTAAAGTAAAAAGTACCTGGTAAAAAATTACAAGTTACTCAGGGGTGGACCTACTGCAAATATTAAAGTAACATTAACATTTAACTTAGCATTACATCACGTTAGCTGCTTTCCCAACAGAAGACCAGCTGAAAGATGAGTTAATGTCAATAACATCAAAGATTAATGTTACACAGCTAACTACATTTTCACCTACAGTATGTGCAAAATACTTCAATGTACTTGTTGAAGCTGATGGAGGAAGTGGAGATCCAATCTGTTCTCATCCTAGTTTGCAAACTACTGACGCTGCTTTGTCACTTCCCTCATCGTCTCATACTGATGCAGAAAGGACCCTTTAACAGATGTATGAGTGCTTTCTGCCAGTAATATGTTTGCAGTTTAGGTAGGATTAGGCATAAAAACTATTTAGGTAGGTAGGTAGGTTTAGGAAACAATAAAATGTGGATAGGTTTAGGATATGACCGTGTTCAGGAGTTACAATTCACATGATGCAAGTATCGTTACGTCCCTTTCAGCTTTTAATACCCTTTTCACATGGGACCTGAACCCTCGTCTCATAGATGAAAATCCTGTTTTGTTTTGTTTTTTGAGCCATCCATCCACCCCAGTGCCTCCATGTGCAGACGTCTCCCTCTTTACACCATGTCGAAAGCCTGGTGCATCTTTTTCAGCTGCTAACAGGCACAGTGCACATCTGTGTGAGCTGCCAAAGGGCGGTGACAACACGTCGACATTTGATGAGTTGGGAATGAGAGCATGTAGCTGTTGTTTTCTTTTCTTGCATTTTGCTATAAAAAAAGCATGTCTGAAAGTTACCTCAGGTTCTGGGTTATGTTAAGGACAGGTGGCGGAGGCATCGAGCTTTCCTTTCTGATGGCATATCATAGTCATTTTATGATTTAGCGCAGTAAACATATATGATTCTCCTTTGGGAATAATAACCTAATACAATTAATAAAAATGTAGTAATATTTCCTAGAAAAAAATAAACACCTAAATATATATAAATGTATAATACAAAAACACATGATGCAGAATAATACTGTACACAAAATATATAGTGTAAGTGGAAAAAGGAAGGGGGCAGAGTAACAGAGAGAAAAAAGGGATCACCGAGTGTGACCTAGAGACGATTAACGGAGAGTGCAGAACAAAGGTGGATCTAGGACAGAAATAAAAATGACTCACCACAGGGAATTGAATAGGGAGCTTAGAGAAGACAAGTCTGATAGATGCTGTAATTGGACAAGGTGCTGGTCAGGAAGAGGAACAGAGAGAACTGCGCTGACACAATGACAAGCAGGGATTCACTGACAGACATGTGAAAGCCCAGGTGTGCTCAGACACACACACACACAAACACACACACAGACACACACACACACACAGATGCTCCAGTGCACTGACAAAAACATTGCAGAGGATACAGAGGATGCAGGACTCTGACATGTGGAGAGTGTTACAAAGAGAGCTCCCCCTAAATGAAAGCTCCAAAATACCATGTGCCAGTCTGAGCCACGGTTTCACCTGGCAGAAACTGCTGTGCACCAGTCACAGCTTCATTTTGCTCTCAAATTGCGCTGTCATCTGCATATAATCACTATGTTTTTAGAATTTCAGACAGACCCATTTTTTTTCTCTGCTTCACACACTGTCATTTGCTTTTTGGGAAAAAAACATTTGCATAAAACTTTTTGCGAGGTCTGCAAAGCTTTGATGTGTGTCTTGACTAAATGAGAGTCCAGTGTCAACATTTCTACTGTGACTAAAAGTTCCTAGAAGCCACAAAGTGAAGCGCTTCACAGACTTACTGTGACTTCTGATATTTATGCAGTGGCTCCACCGCCTTCAAATCAAACAGACTGGGACATATAAACACACATCCTCCCTCTGATACTTTCCCCTTTTCTTTGTATTCTTTCATTTTCTCTTTTTCTGACCATCATGTCATCTTATAATTTGTTCTGAGAGAAGACAGGTAAAATGTTCCACCTGTACTGTACAGGTGCACTGTCGCTATTTTCTGTCACATGCACATGCAGATATTCTCAGGAGTAAACACACCTCAATGGATAGCCTACACACACATACTTAGACACACACACACACACTGGAGGCCTCATTAGCAGTACAGGCATGCTGCAAACCAGCTGCTTTGACTCTTCTATAAATAATCTGCCGCCTGTCTGCTCACAACGTCCAGAAACCTGAAAGAGAGTGCACATGCTCATTTGAGCTTCATCTCAAGACTAAATTCGATGTATGCTAAAAAAGTTTTTCTTTTTTCTCTTTATCATCAATATTAGACAGTGTATAACTCTCTGAAAGCTATTGATGGTGAGGTTTGGCTGCTCATGTTCCTCAAAAGTACATCTTCTCTGGTGCAACACTAAGATATGATGCAATGATAAGACCACATCCCTGCAAAAGTAGCCTCATCACCATGGACATGCTGATAAAGCTGGCTGGCCCTTAACTTTGGTTTGGTTTGGGTAGTGCTTTATAATACTGATCAGTTACACAAATTCTTTCAGCCATGATTCATTGATTCATCATTAAAAGGCATCAATATACATTTATTTAAGATCAAATACTTCACTAATTGTGCTAATGTGACTGATGAAAATTGTGCGATTGCTTGTGTGTGTGATTACCAGGCCTGGAGTTTGTCCTCAGCTTACATTGATAACTGTTTGCTGAAAAATCTTGAAAAACCCTTTTGCAGTCGTGTCCAGAGGCATCATGTTTTTGGATCATTCCATTCTTATGACCACAAAATCTCAAGAACGCCTTGAAGGAATTTCCTTAAAACTTCCATTTGGACTTAAGGAGGAACTGATTTTAGTGGTCAAAGGTCAAGGTAATTGTGAACGCATGTTTGTCCCATTCTTGTGAATGCAATATCTCAAGAACACCTTGAGTATATGTCTTCAACTTTGGTACACGTCTGCTTGGACTCAAGGAGGAACTCTTTAGATTTTGGTGGTCAAATGTCACTGATTTTACAGCAGATGGTTCGAAATGCAGGTATCAGACATGGGGGTGGTGCTAAGAAAATGGTTTTACTGTAAAAGGATGTGGATAGATGAGGGGGCGTATCCTGGAGGTGAAGGCAGGGGGGAGTGAACTCACTGCAGGGCACCGAGGGATAATGGCTGGAAGAGGAGAGTGGCTGGGAAGTGGGCAGGTTGGCATACTGCAGTCCTGAAACACAAGAAGAACAAGTCTTTTCTTTGGAAACTAACCTTGTTTAGTCTCCCAGGAAATAAACATGCAAGTAACAGGTAATCTAATATTCAAGGTCCCTGAAGTACACACTGGGCTGAAACAACGATCTGGCAACAAGTGGATGAGACACTGGGGGTTGAAATACTGGACTGATGAGCTGGTGACTGTCAGGTGTGCGGGTGATCGGATAGTCTGGCTGCCAGGAGAGAGAGAGGAGAGCCACACCCACAGCACAAACAGAGGCGCAATCCCAAACCGGCCTGTACACACTCCCACTCCGTGACAAGAGTGACTCGGTGTGGAGTCACAGTCACGGCTGCAGAGGGTTATTTAAATAAGGTTGAGGGTGTAAATACACTGGCAAGCTTTGGGAAGACCTCAACTTTCTGTGTCAGAAACAGGAATATTCATCATGATGAATATTGTAATTGAATTATATTAAAACAATGATCTTATAAACAGAATTAATAAAGATGTGCGTGGCAATGACAGGCACACTCATTATATTCATGACTTATTGAGCTTGTGAAAAGAAAAATGATTCATTAAATAAATAAAAATACTCTCATACTTCTTTGGCCACATCCCTGTTTTTCTGAACATGTTTTCATCACATCATTCAGTCATTGGTGCACAAAAAATGTTTATTAAATTTCTAAAGTAACTAATTACTGATCCTTGGAAATAACTGCACCATGCACTGAACTAACTTTCATGGTGTTTCCTCCATCCAAGACACAATAGAGATGCTGCACCTGAGAGGAGTGTGATTTGTGAGCCTGCATCAATGCAGATTCACTGTTTGAGGGCTTTATAACCCACTCACTCCTCAGGCTGACTGGTTTGTGGGCAGAGGGAGTGTGTAGGAGCTGGTTTGGGACACACAGAGGAAGACAGGAGACACAGGAGGAGAAGAAGGACATAGAGGAAAACAGGGAGACAACTGGGGACATAGCTGTGGACATCACAAAACACGGTTTTGGTCGTAGCTCATAAATTCATGCCCTAATTATGATACAGTTTACAAAAATGTCTAACAGGATACTAGCAGTGCTGGAGAGTAACTACTGACACAAAACTAACATTTAATTTAAGTACAAAAATAAACTTGTTACAGTTACAAAGGGGTTAAATCCAAATGTTCTTCTCAGCTCGCCTGGCAGATATCTGAGTGCACACCTCGAGTTATAGTCAGTGATGAAATGTGAATGTTATAGGCTTCAGTTTGTCAAGGAACTTACAGTATTGTTGGGTCTAACTTTTGATACTTATTTAATAGAAAAAAGAAGTTGTCATATACATTACTCCATATTTCTGTGTCAAGAGAAGAGGAAAAAGTGAATTAAGAAGACCCAAAGGTATTAAAGGTCGCACACTAAAGCTGGAAGGAAGAGGGAATTGAGATAAGGCAAGAAGCTGAGAGAAGGAAGCGGAAAAAGACGAGGAAAATCTTGGGAAAGGGGGTTTTACATGTTGTGGTTTCTGTAATACTGCAGTCAAAGACTATTGGCTCTATCTTCCACTGGAGCAAGTGGCTTTGCTATCTTACACCAGCGTAAGTGTTTGCAAGATAGCCAGTGCACTTGCGCCTGGTCTGTGTGGCCGTGGGCAGGGGGTCTAAACATGATGGCAAAATAAAGGCGTGGCTGGGCACGTTTGTTATCTTGTGCTCGGTGCAATGGAGTAAAAACCGCTTGCACTTTAGATCAAACCAAAACCTGGTTGAAGCGCAAAGTCTGTGATCTTTCAGCACGAGACAGCACCCGGCGTGTTTGGCTGAAACACACACACATCTTCACAATCACAAAACACCCTTCATTAATGTTAAACAGCCGTGCGTGTACTTGTGTGTCTTTAAAGATAAACTCACTAATAAGGAAGAAAGAAATTATTTCATAATTGTAAAGCCTCATAAAACTAAACAGACCTGCAAAGTGTGCACGGGACAGTATCGCAGCTGTCAGATTGTCTTTATAAGATGAGTCAGCATGACAGCTGGAGCAGCTGTAATGCTTGTGTCTGCGTGTTTATCGATCTGTCTACTCGCTTTGAAAATCTTCAAATCCGCCGTCATGCTGCCAAAGCTTGTGCTGCTGGCACACCGGCCTCTTGAAGGTGATGAGAGCTGTCTTTCTGATTAGTTTATTGCATGTTCGTCCTAAACTCGCCTGTGAATTAATGAGGGCCACTCGTGCCCCTACTGCAAGATGGCAAACATGGATTTGGACACACCTTGAATAAATTAAATCCACTTGCGCTTTAGATCAGCGTAAGATAAAGTCCTATGTGATATATCTACAGCTGTGGTTCTAATCTGTAATGTTTTTTCCTCCACTGACTAATCTATACATTCTAAGAAGAGATTAATAGATTTTGCTCAGCATGAACATCTGTATTTGACTGAATTCATATGTGAGGTTGTGTATAAGGTTAAGTTATAAAGAGGTTGAAAAACGGCATCCGAAACTTTTCATTTTCAGTAGAAAGACTGTATTCATTTAATTCAAGACAAATGTGTACAGTACATGGAAATGGAACATGAGTCCTTGAGCAGGCATGTATTACCATGAAATACAGAATATATGAAATACAAATACCCTTTCACACACACACACAGATCATAAAAAAAGCACAAATTGATATTAGATGCAAGCATGGACCCATAGAAACAGACCTAGACATGTCAGTTTCACATTGTGTGGTTTGTGGTTGAAGAGGAAAATCTCTGCACAGCTAAATATCAAGCTAATTACACCTCCAATAAAGACTGAAGCTTTTTAAGGCTTAGACCAAGGTTAGGGGTCTATAGTGGTCCTGGACTAAAGATTTTTCTATCTGACTATTAGTTGTGAGTTTAAGCCTTCAGCTGATTGGTCGTCACAGCTTCATGATGCTAATGTAATTATTTAAATATACATTTTTGTGGCACGAAGTGAGCAAATGTTAAATGTTAAGGGCAAATGATTCTGAGTGTGTATGAACAACCAGCAAAGAGACTCAACATTTTGTTCATTTGTTTCACCTCTTTGTTCAAACCACAGGAATGAATGACTGCCGACCTCCTAAAAACAAATCACAGTGTTATCAACACGATGGATGATGTATGTTTTCAAATTAGCTCACTGAGTTACAGACTTGCTCTTCAGCTGCTGTCAGTCTGCTAACTGAGCCAGCTAGCTACAGGCAGATACAGCACAGTTAGCAGCAGTGCAGTTGTGACTTCAGTGTCAAAAAAGAAAAGGTTTGTGTGGCAATGTGTTTTTTTTTTCTGCAACTAACAAATAAATTAAAAGATTACTTACAGGAAGAAGGCCAGCTTGGCGTTTGTCTTGCAGCCGAAACGCTCATCAATGTCTAAAAGCCGGTCTGGGATTGTCTCTTTCCTCTTGCTTGGTCACTTTCTCTTTCTGTTCTTCTCTCTGTTCTTCTGTTCTCTGTGCCTCCGCCATGATGAACGTAGAAGCTGCAGAACCCTGTTACAAGTCAGTTGCCCACAGTGCCCGTTCCACCACCGCCCCACGCCAGATTTAAGAACATTTTCTCCATAAAATACGATCCAGTTTAACCAAAACCAGTGACGTAGTCGGTGGTGTGTGACATAGTGTGCACCCCAAGTTATGTGGTGCAAGAAAGAGATATTTGTGGCACAGAGTGGGAATAGGAGGAATAATGGCTAGCTTGGCAATCAGTAAACTGATATCAGAAAAAATGAACAAATCAACAATCACAAAACAGCTATAATTTAATAAAACACCTACAGAAGATGCTCCAACATGGGCATTTATGGAGCAGATCAAAAATGCTTGTCAACATTTGCTCAACTGCTTGAACGCATCTGACAAAAGGGGAGATGTAACGACGTCAAACTGTTACAGAACTGTGCCACCAGTGGTTGCCACTAGCAACAAAACACCTAACTGAAACCCACTGATGGCGGCAGAATAAAGTCTGCTTCCTATCAGACCAAAACAAGACTCACGCCGTGTATGAAATCACTCCCCATTTTCCATATAGTGCGCAGAGTTTTCACTGTGGCATTTCATCTGAGCGTCTGATTTCCCAGTGTGAAACAAACTCTATACAGAAATTCCACAACAAGAAATACTGAATTGAATGCTGAACAAAAAAGTAGTGTGCATGACAGGGACATTCACAATCTACACTACACCTGTGAGTGATGACACAAAATCAGAGATGATTTATTAATGTCCAGAATCTCAATTTATCACTCTTTAATTAAAGTTTATCTCTGCCAGTTCCCCACATCACAGGTTTGAAGTGGCCAATCAGGATATGTTGGAGGCTATGACTTCAGGGATGCATGCTGGATGGTTTTAGCCCATACTCACCTGCAAAACAGCTGTGCAAGTCGTATGTGAAAGCAGTTTATTTAAGTTTATTGTCAGGTGGTGATCTCTAGTGACTGCTATGATGGGAGCTGTATGAAGAACGAGAGAGTCTGCGTAGGGAGGGATGGATCAAACGCTGGACTTTCACCCAGGAGACTGGGATTTGTGTCCTGGGTGAAACCAAAATTCAGCACTGGCTTTTATGTTAATTTAGATTTCATAAGTGACCAGCATCTATTTCTCTGCAACCCAAATCTCCATATTTTCTTAAAACAATAAGTTATGACATCTTATTTTATCTGCCCAGGAAAATACTTACATTACACCTCTAAATTACAAAACACACAAAACTAATTAAATACACATTTTAATTGTGGATGAACGAACAAGGGAGGAAATTCAGATCCTGATATTGATTGCTGGGGACAGAATAGTCTATCAGGCCAAAGCAGCTCCCAGTATTTTGACAGTCAGCTTGTGTCTTTTCCTCCCGGGTGACAATTTTAATTTTCTGGCAACCTGCAAAAACCTTGTATCTCCACTAGTGCCTGTCTTTTCTTTACTGGATATATTGTAACCCAAGATTACATCCTGATTTGTGAGAGAAGCTGTAACATTTCAATTGTGTTGTGATGCATTCAGTTATTTAGATATTTCAGATTTCTTGAGTCCATGAATTTTGGGAGACACAAGACTTCTGTTGGAGGCTGGTGATTTAAATTCTGTCTGCGTCTCTTCTTTCTATATGTCTCATCCATAAACATGGAGGAGAAGTAAGAAGGTTAAGGGCAGAGCAGGCGGACGGACACTCCAGCGGCCAGGTCAGCAACATGGTGTGCTGAAACAGGCCAGAGGGAGAGTCGCTGCGCTTGGTGCTGAAAACATTTAACCAACAGTGCAGAAACGATTGATCAACACCCACAAAGATGTAAAAAGATCATGGTTTCTAGCTAGATTTGGAATAATTATTCTACTGTAAGGCTCTGTTCAGACCTGCTATTAATATGCATCCTTGGTGATTCGATCTAAAGTGGACAGCTCCGAGTACGTCACTTCACACCAGGCATTACAGAGCGAGTTGCTTCCTGCCACCTCCTTCTCCCCAGACTCAAGAAAGTTCAGGCAGGCTGCAGGAACACTGCAGGAGTGCTAGACGAGTGCAACATTACGAACTGACAAGAACAAGCGACCACAAGTCCTCCTGTAAGCTGATCAGCTGTTTAAAACTGTCTAATGCCTGTAAATGAAAAACCCACTGCTCTGAAAATACACAGATGAAGTTCAATGACTGTCCAACTTCTGCCCACCAGTCTCCATTAAAGAATTGCTCAATTTAGCCATTATAAACATCTACTCCTTCTAAAAGATTACTGATGGTTGCTTATGACTCATAAAATGACAATTACTTATTCGGCAAACATTCGGCATTAATTTCACCCCTTCTTGCTGCTTTGTTAAGTGAAACAGGCAAACAATAACACAAGTTATGAGCCAGAATAGAAATATCTAAGGACACCGCAGCTGTGGCTTTGTCGTCAGAGAAGCGGGTATTTCAACTTAGCATATTTCCTTAATCTCTGATGAAATATGTTCCAGATTTCTCCTTTAAAAAAATTTATTCAATAGAATAAATTTAAACTGAATGATTTATAAACCCCCTACAGTAGCATCTGTCAAGGGGCATGTCTGAGGAGCTGACATGACTTTGCTACACTTGCTTAAGTCCCCACAGACAGCTGCTGCCACGGCGCTCAAACAGTCCATCAGTTTGTGGACACCAACCATATCTCTCAGTCCTCATGTGAGTCCTCAGTGTCAGTGTTACGGGCCCACGGGTGGGCCGCGAGTCAGTTTAAGAGCCAGAACAATGACTGGTCACACCGTAGCACTGGGCAATACGGAGGGGGCTGAGCTGAGTGTCACCTCTTAACCCTGCCACAACATAATGAAAGCGTACAAGTCAGGAGGGGAGAGGAGATGATGTGCAGAAATGACAGGTAGTGGATGGATAAAGAAGACCTTAGCCCTCCACTCTTCTGCCAGCACAAACCGTCCCTCCATCCATCACTCAGCCGGTGCACAGACGGCCCTGAGATAATGTGGCCAGTTTGACGCCTCGTGGAGATGAATGATCGTAGAATGACAGAGTAGCGGGAAGAGAGGTCGAAGCAGGACGAGGGGAAGTTGCGCAAAGAGAAAAGAAAAAAAAACCCAGAAAGGCAATGTCTGCTGGCAATGGGAAAGGAGTCACATATTTTTAGTACTTGCATATATGTGTGCTAGTTTTGGTGTAAATTTTTGCAGAAAATTGCCTGCTGCTGCTAGAAATTACACTAATGAGAGCCGTGAGACTGAACCAAAACAGTGGAGCATAAAACAACTAAATTATGAGCTGAAAGATGCTGAAGTACTCTGTAGAGGTGAGAGGTATGCACATGACAATTACATGTACATTCATCACTCCGGCTAATGCCTTACATATTAAATATCATTTCATCATTAGTCATTTTTCCTGTAAAAAATAATGATAGCAGTTTTCAGTGAAATAATGTGCACTTTTATTTTAGCATGCAAAAAAAGCATGTAAAGGATAATGTACAGACAGCAGGCCATTATTGTAAAATAAATCCTAACAGTATGATGCAGGAGGGCCTGCTCACTGTGCATTATCCTGCTAATAACATGGTTACTTACCAAAAAAGAAGGAAAAACATGGCACAGTTATGTGACACAAAATATTAATTTTCAAAATGATTTTATAGCTTCATTTCTTTGTATCTCCCTGTACATGATCTTGCTTGTTACATAGTTTTGTACCAAAAGATAAATCAATATTTTGATCTTTTTTTATGGTAGTTAAGTGGTTTTGTTATACAATTATAAAATATATTGTTTATTCAGGGTAGTTTTTGAGCTAAACTCATTATTATGTCTTTGTTCTAGTCATGATGATGATGATGATGATGATGATGATGATGATGATGATGATGATGGACATGCCGAGTGTGAACAATGGACTTCTATGCTCCTGTCTATTATTCTACAGCTGGTCTACTGGGCAAACATGGTAATAATTTATTAAATTTCCCTATCTGAATACTGTTATACTTGGTTTTTATAAGGAAACGAGACACACAGAGTATGATTGTTGTTATTTTTTGAGCTTTGTGCTTGAAACGGTTTTGTTCATGTCATAGTTTCACAGTGTTCCTGTGGACTATTTTCTGACCAGTGTGGCTACACAGAAGAAAAATAATCTAAACTAAATCAAACAAAATACGATAACTGGACTACTGGGGATCTCCAGCCCAAACTAAAATAACAAAGCGCAACAATCAAAGACGTGCTGGGGAAAACCTGCTTGGGAGGAAAAAAGGGAGGAAGAAAGAAACTCCTCAGAAACACAAACGGTGTGAAACAACACACATACAAGGGCAGTTTTAAGTGAAGTTATACATACTTTTATTTTGCCATCTGAGTGACAAAAACAAATTTAGTGATGCTATAAAACAACCCACCCAAAGTCTCTGAACATATAAGTTGCATTGCAGAAAATAGCGTCATTTTAGGGATGAACCACAACATTACGCCAAACATTGTTTCCTGGGGATCATACAGGTGAATGTGACTTTTCAACCTTTGTGAGAACATGATAGTAGATCTATGTGTTCTCTTTTGAAAGGTAGAAGTCAATATTTTGATTCCTCAGTGGAAGTTCTCTAATCTAAACTGTCTGGAGCTCCTTCCCCTTCATCAGGGTACTTGACAATCACAAACTGCAGGTTTAATCACAGCCCTGCTTAACAAGAAGAAAATCAGGTGGCAACCCAAGTGATTTCTGAGGAGTAACTCGCCGGCATCCTGGATTCATGGAATAAAGATGTTAATTCTTTATTATAGTAAATCAACACTGAAGAGGCTGACTGTGCTTAATTAAGGAGTCTGTCGGGGAAAAAAAACATAAATTGACATCCTCCAGAGTGTTTTGTCTGTCTCTCAGTAGAGACTAATCAACATAAACGGCAAGAAAAGCAAGTAAACAGCTGCCAGAATATTACAGCATTTCATTCACAACTGTACAAGGCTTTCTACTAATGAGGGAACATTCATGAATGAAAATGTCTACAATTTCAACTTTGAATTAGTCAGTGTTCTGTGTGCAAACAGAAAGCGCTAAAACTGAGGCTAATAATAATACTGCATGGGGACCGAAGCAGAGAAAAACTCATATTAGCTGACGGAGAAAAGCAGCACAGAGAGACAGAGACAGACAGTGAAAGACTGAAATTGAATTTATTTCAGTGCAGTACGAGTGATTCATACTTCTCCCCCTCAGCGTTAATGTGCCCACCAAGTCACAATAGATGACTATCAGCAGAAAACCCTTGGAAAAGCCATCCATTCTGATTTTTAACAAATCTCTCCGGACCCTGAAGCAGGGTCGACTGGTGGAAAAGGCTGTGACACTGTGACTGGGTCAGTTTGTGCTGAAGCTGCAGTTACTTCACACCAAAGGCTTATTTATAGACTAGAATAGCATTTCCAAAATGGGTCACAGGTCTTTTCCAGTTGCTCTTTTTGCAGTTATCTAAGTTTTTTTTTGTTCTACTTAATTTGCATGGATTGAAAAGATTTCCAAGTTCCAAAGGAGCATTCGGATGTCCTTTCTTTGTAGCAGGGGTTTGAACTGTTTGTTGTCTCTCTATTGTCTCACTGTTTAACATTTACAAAACAAAGAAAGCATGACAGTGACAGTCATTTCAGCAAATCCCCCCCAAAAAACATGTTTTTAAGTGAGAAAGCCCACAAAAAATTTGATGCATATGAAGACGAAAGTCCATTATATTGAGCAATAAAGTCCATAAGTGGTTATACAGGCAGTGTATTATGGTGTTTTTGTATTGTGAGCTGCCACCATGACTCCACTGACTGAACTACTATGTGTATAAGTTTTTAAATGAGAGGTTGATGATGAAATGATGATTCAGTCTGCAGATGCAGAAATAGTACAATAATATTGTACTCAAGTAAAAGTACTTGTGTAAAGATGTATTTAGATAAAGTAAAAAGTAAGTATGTTAAAATGCAACGGATGAAGTTGCTAACACAATTTTTTCACTGTATAGCACAACAAACAATGCTATGTTGCTTGGCAACACTGTGGTTGTTGGTGTCCCTCTCTGTGGTTGTCGTAGAAACCTGTCTGAACATCATTCTCTTGGGCCTTGTGCACCATGAAGTCCTCAACAATCTGTTCTGGGTTCAACGACTTTGACTGACAATTCTCAGTTCATATAACCAGTCCTCTCAGCCCCTCTGCCCCACTATAACCAGTCCTTTTAGCTTCTCTCTCCCACTATAACCAGTCCTCTAAGCCTTTCTGTCAAACAATAACCAATCCAGTCCACTCAGCATCTCTCTCCCGCTACAACCGGTCCTTTTAGCTCCTCTGTCCCAATACAACCAGCCCTCCTAGCCTCTCTGTCTCAGACATGCTGTGATGAAATCGTGACATAAATTGTCTGGGACAGCAGAAAACACTCGCACATCTCACAGGAAGTAGATGCTCGTCAGCAATTTAGCAAATATAGACATCACTGCTGGGGGAGCCACTGTGAGCATTTTAGCATTTAGCCAGACCCAGCTCACACCTGCTGGTTGCTCAAGATAAATGTGTTAGATTTGTGCCACTTAATGTGTTTGCTACGTGGTACATTTTCATTAGTGATTGATTAAGGTAGATGCAATCTTTTTTTAAACCATGCTCAAAAAAATAGCAACATGAATTTTGGTGTGTATTCTTAGGCACTGTTACTCAACGTGTACGTTCACTGGCTGAGTGTCAGGGGATGTAAGGGATGCAGTCCCACCCTGACTGGGCCGTGCAGTCTGCACATAGTGTAATAGTGAGTTCCATCTTTCTGCAGCTGCAGAAACACCAGCAGCTTCTTCTCTCCTGCAGCTGATGCTCCTGTTCCATTCTCATACAGTTTATCAGGACTTTTTTCATGTGTTTCATTTTTACACTTCAACAGATGTGACTTGAAATGTAGCAAAGTACAATACTTGTTATTAAAAGTACCTCAGTAAAAGTAAAAAAAATACTACGAAAAATACAAGTACACAGAAAGTGACCCCTGTGCACATCTATTGTGCTATTGAACTTTGCATTTACTGCATCCATGGATTTACTGCTGCAGGACAGAACAGGACTAAAATACATTTTGATTGAAGAATTTAGCTGGAGACTATTCGACTGATTTTCAAATGAGACTCATTTACAGTGCCTGCAGGCGATAGGACTGACCCTGTGACTCTAGTGGCCAACTTATTAAAGCATCATTTCACTTCATGTTCAATGAGATTACAGTCATTTTACTAATTAAGGCTTCCCTGCACACACACACCGTGTATCTACAAATGTTAGGTACCCTTGAAACATGCAGCAGTTTCATTGCTTCACACTATAACCACTGTCATTGTTACAGTATGTTACCCTGGATGTCCACTGCATGCAGCTGTGTCCAAATATAACAGAGATGCTGCAGCTTCTTCCACGCTAATAAGGTTCAGAAATTCTTTCAACCATTTGTTTAAGCTGTATTTCTAATTCACAAGGATTATACGTTTTGTTACAACAAGTTTTTTGTGCAGCTGTATCATTAATGCCAGCGGGATGGATGTCCAGCAAGCATGTAGCTGATAGATAGAGACAGAGTTACCTGTATGTTTCAGATCTTTGACAGTGTGTCTCTAACTACATCTCAGAGGGCTTTGACAGCAGGACAGAGCCATAGGGTGTGCACTAGCGTTCCCGCCTCCTCAAAAATATGCCAACACAAATCTGAGAGGGTATTATTCATCTTTGTAAGTCTAGCGGAGGTCTGCTCTGTGAAATATTTTCAGTAACTCTATCTATCTATCTCTATCTCTATCATCTATTGTATCGTACCGTATCGTATCGTATCGTTATTCTACAGGGATACTTTGACAGGTACTGTGTTCTCACACTTGGAAATAAATCAGATGAATCAATACTACAGATGTGCAGGTAGGTCACAAGTATATTTCTTTTTAATCACTGCAGAACTTCATAACGCAGAATGACATCAAAATAAAGTTGGAACAAGCAGTCCTGCATCATTGCTTTAATAAGATTGGTGTCTCTGATCATCTCTGTGTCTCTGTGTGAGAGCGGGGTGGTTGGTGGCAGGAGAGTCATGCTGTTTTTGCAAGAATAATCCCCTGCAAGATTACACAGCAGTTTGAAAGATAATTTTAACAGGAGAGCGGATTATATATTGAAACAAACCCTATCAGTTAGCATTGTAAACTGCTGGCTAAATCTCAAAGGACGGAGGGAAAATTAATTTCAGATGACCTGTTTGTTTTACATCTGTGCACAGACTGCAGAGCTGCACAGCAGCAGGGGATTGGAAGAGATGGAGAGAAAACCCCTGGGCAATACACATCTGTATGACACTGCCTGCAACAATTTGACAGAGAAATGTGGATCAAATGGTATGCATCATGGGCCAACAGACGGACAATATGCATGCATTTGCTTGGAGATATACCATACACACACAAACGCACGGGAATATGGACCCTCCAGCTGAGTAATATGCATTCATATGCACACACTTGGATATGCAGTTCAAATGCCACATCATAAAAACGGAAGCTGAGCATATACCTATGCACATATACCCATACTATACATACAGATACTATACACAAGCTCAGTTTTTCACTCACATGCAACTCCACGTAGTCACACATTGACTCATTGACACACTCATGCATAGGAGCCAGACTTCTAACACCCACAGGACTAAAGCTACAGGCCAAATGTGTTTAGTGACTCCTTTTACTCAGACGCCTTTACGCGTGATATGGCGGCTAATGCGATATAATTAAAACTGCATCGCGCAGACACATTCTGAGGGCTGGCACACAACTGGAGGGCAAAGAGTCCCTTTATTCCGAGCGGAGAAGGAGATTGAGGGGACGGAGGTAAAAGTGGATGCAGAGCAGCGAGGAATATGTTGTCGATGCAAATCAGCGGTGGAAGTAGGCATGAGCGTGGAGGGAGAAGTAATGTATGGGAGCCCGAGCGCCTGCTTCACATAGATAAAGTAAAATGTCAGAGCTAAATATATTTTGCTTTGTAGAAACTTTACAACATCAAACTGTTAGTGGGCTGCTCAGGAATTAGACACACAGTGCTGTGCAGGAATTTTTAGTTTTTTAATCGATTACTTCACAATTTGACAAATGTGAAGATTTTCAACTTTTCCCTTGCTTATGTCATTTTAAATGTTAACCTTTGTACTGTTGGTTAGTCAAAATGAGCAGTTTAAAGGTATGAGAGTGAATTGCAGGAACAGCAGGTTTGATGCCAGCGACTAACAAAATTCTTTAAGTTGATGTGCTAGCTTCAACACATCTCTTTAATGTCTGTCTTGCTAACCTAGCCAGTCAGTGCATCTCTTGGTCTGTGTGCATCTTGCTGCATTACACATGAACATGCATTCATATGCATAAAATAAAATAAAACACACTTTCCAACAGCAACCTCAGTGGACCAGTCCAGACAATATATTGGCGTGATGCACATAATTTTAAAAGACATTGATAATGTAGCCTTTCAATCAAGATTTAGTTGCAAAAATGTACTAATGCAAGATGAAAAGCAATGGATTGACAATGACTATTGATTAAATATTGACTTTAAAATGGCTATATTTCGTAAAGGAGCAATAAATTCTGACAACAATTCTGAGGCCGATAATGATTACTGCAGTCCAAATAGCGAGTTGGAGACATAGATGGAGGAGCACAATATGTCTGCAACGTGTGACAATAACAAGCCAGGGTGAGTTCTACATTGTAAACTGACCAGCTGTTTATAACTGTCAATGTAAAGCTAGACCCGTTATCCTGGATACAAAAGCCCACTGCTCTGAAAATACACACTCTCCAGTTTGAGTTCAGTGACTCCCTGCCAGGTGCCTCCACCTTCCAGAAAATTATTTTGCCTCTTAAACAGACACTTACTTAATCTGCAACATTCAGCATTAATTTAAACTCTAATTAACATGAAAGAGGACACAATTTTACAAAGTTACAGGCCAGAATAGAAATTCCAAAGGACACTGCAGCTGTAGTATTGTTTTCAGAGGAGTGAATATTTCAAATTAGCATGTTTCCTTTTCCTCTGACAAATCATGGTCATTTTATGATTTATTATAGTAAATATATTACAGATTTCTCCTAAAATAAACTAAGAGGGCAATATTCCCATGCCAAGTTCTTGCAAAAGTGTTGTTGTTAATATTCTATAGAAATTATATAAATATTGTTTGTTTATACCTCATTCTGTTCTGTGTAGATCCACTTATTCTTAGACCAACAGATGGAGCAAACTGTTATAAAGGAGGGAGGACAGTAATGGGAGCACTGAGGTATGAGGTATGACTGTGTGGCAAATGGCTTACATTGCTCATGGGTTTGCTAATATACACACAGCACATACATGACACAGATTACAGATGAATAGATAATAGAATCCATTATGAGACTCTGCCCTAATTTTCATGTGATATTGATGATGTTATGGTCGTCATGGAGTAATCAGTTATTACAGTTTTGCATATACCATTTTTTATTTTTAGTTCAGCTTAGTTTCTGTGAGTTTCCAGAGTGGGTTTGCTCATTTCTCTTTAGGTTTTATTGTGTAGAAATGTTTAATTTTAGTTTAGTTTTTATTACTTTTGTCAGGAACAAGATTTTAAAAGAAGGCAGTGGAGTCACAGTCATGTAAACATCTCAGTCTCAATATGCAAATACATGGAAAAGGGTAAAACTAAGGCCATTTCTCATTATATTTTTAATTTTAGTTAGTTTTTTAAATTAAATAATTTGTTCTAGAGTCTAGATTTTATTTTTATTTCAGTTAACTAAAATGTTTTTTTTCACACCTAGGTTTAATTAGAGATATAAATGTATAGGACCATTCAGACACAAGGCTATTCAAAGTGCTTTACAGGAGAATGGAAATAAATAAAACATGAGACATTAAAGGGCAAAAAAAAGCAAAAGTAAGAAGATTAACAGGTAAAAATAAATGTAAAAAATCCAACACAGACACTAGGTTTCAGCTGCAAACTGACATGATGTAAACATTTTTTTTTTTTTACTTTGTCAGTTGAATATAGCCCACTTAGTGGCTTTAACCTTGCATTAGGCGTAGAGCTGTCCTTTTTAAAATCATGGAGAGTAGGAGGATGCAGCGCTGTGCAAAGAGAGATATGAGACAGTACAAGTGCCCGAATAGAGATAAATATAAACCTGGGTAGTACTGCTGTCATCTCTCCTTCATACTCCAACCAACGCTCTCATGTGAGAGGCGACACGTTGAGGAGCCCATAGGTACCCGTGACCTCTGTCATCATCCTAGAGTCCAGAAAATAGCTTAGTTCAACACTGTTGTGTTTATTTTAGAACATGCATCACAGTGTTTTTAAGTGGTATCTCAAGAACTCCTCAACTGCATGGTAATATCCTTTCTTTCCCTTCATGCCTGAGCGGAGAGCCTTTAGGGAAAAATCTCTCCGAATCTCTTCAGTTTTGAAATACAGTGCAGCTCACTGACTTCACCTTTGCACAGGTCCAAAGAACTCATCAAATGAGGAGCTTGAATATGTAAACAAGATGCAAAAGATTATTTTGTTTCCAGTTTAAGCCAATTTAACAAGGGTATTCAGTTATTATTATTCAGTGCCCTTCTGCTATTATCTAAAACAGTTTGGTGGATGAAAGTTTGCAGAAACTCATATTATTCATGAACACAGTTTGATACACAACCAAATTTAGCATACATGAGGAATAATAAGTCTGATTTTTCAAAATGTGGATATATTAACCCTTTAAACAAAAGTTCCTCAGAAATATAAAAAGTCAAAGAGCTGTGTAGGAATTATGTAGGTGTTGTTTAGGGATTTATAATGTCGTTGCTGTTAATTTACAGTTACCACAATGATTAAATTTTTATTTCCAGGTCTCCTACTGTGTTAAAAAGCCAAAACTAGGTAAGTTTAAGTCCAAATAAAGTTTGCATGAGTCACAAAGTCAGCCCCTTATTTGTTAGTCAATGGCACAGCTCCAGGCCATTAGATGAAAGCAGTGGATGCTGCATGTCTAACTTTGTTAAGAAATTGTTTTTATTCATAAACATCGAGTGTACCGCCATGTATTAAATGATAACATATGCTAATTCAACGAAATTGTTATTCCTCCTTCGAGGTCTGAGTGCGCAGACGGACACTATCTCCAAAAGCAAGACAGGGGAGAGGGTCGATGTAAGTTCAAAGTCCACTCAATCCAATACAATATCTCTAGGCCACTAATCACTTCTCGTTTAATTCCTTCATCCATCCCTCTGTTTCATATATTTTTCCTTTCCTGTAGCCATCCACAGACTTTTCCTTCCTTAAATGAATTTGTTCATCTCTTTATTCAGTCCACCCCATCTGACTTTTTGTCCTTCTGCTCTTTTGATCACTCCCTAAATGTGTCTGTCCCCTTGCAGTCAGTATATGCACCCTCCTATCTTCCACATCATTCTGCATCTACCCATCCCTCCTTCTCTCCCTCCCTCCTCACCGGCATCTGTTATTCCACATGGCCCTATTATCATTTCAAAGAGGGACAGTGGGCTGTGGCTCTGAGCAGCCCTTCCTTGAAATAACATGGATTTTAAATCAGGCTCCTCATGAACAGTCAACAAGGGGCTGGCTGGTTCATCATGAAAGATGCAACAGGAAAGGACACGTAGCACAGACAGGCCAGGTTGGTGCAGCATGTGATGGTGCCAGTAAAGACCACCAGTGGATCAACTCCACACATCCAGCAAGAGAAGCAGTGTCATTTGCACAAGGGATGTTGTGCACTTCTTTACTTTTGGGGAAAATAGAGCACTGCACCAGTTTACTGTCTGAGATAATTTTTATTTTTTATATGAAATGTAAGCATCTTCTCACTTGGTCTAGTTAAGAACATCACTGCAGCCATGGTATCTGGGACAAATGCAAGTCGGTCTCTGGTGAACTCCTGCTGAAATGAATCATGCTGAGCAGAGGGCTAATCAGCTCAAGAAATGAAAACACCTGTAAAAAATTTGCAGGCCCTTAAACTGGGCACACACTGTATGATTTTAGAAATGTTGTTAAATTACAATGCCTGCAGTCTACCTAAATTATATGTGATGTAAAGCCGAAGCTCACAATATATGTGCTCACAGTGTACAGTCTGATCATCAAAATAAACAATTTGTCTCTTGTCTCTTGTCCATTTTGCAGAGAAGACTGGAGATAAGCTGCTACATTTAGCTCTCCATATTTTCCAACAACATGATGTGTGGAGTCGCCTTGGCAATTTCAGGCGTCCTGTTTGCCACTTCATGCGAGCGACAAAAAAGCCCCTGATGTCTGAGAATTGACTGGTAGCTCTGCTACAAGTGCAAACCAAAATGTACACTACATGGTGCCCAACAAAGCTGAAATTTGGTCCAACTCTAAAATGGTTATCGAAGACTCTTGTGCTGTGTGACTAGAGGTGGGGATCAAACAATGATTTGCACGATCTGCTGAGGACCCGCCGCACTACCTGAGCCACAGTTACCCCGTATTAGTGTTTACTGATATCGAGTTTAATGAAATGTTGTCTAGCAACGTTGTAGTCTAAGTTGTTTTTCTTTTTTTTTTAGAGCATTATTTAGTCCCTTTCTGCTGACTCTTCTGCTCTATAATGTCACATCGCTCCCTACACTGTTTCGTAAACATGCATTTGCTGAAATAAGTGATGCTCTTGTGGACTTTATCCACCAGTATCACTGAAAGAAAGATGTAGCTGTGGTTTGCAGAAGTCTGTTGAAAAAGAGAGGGAGTTTTCTGGCAGAAAAGCACACAGACACACATCACGCCATGTGAGATAACATGAAATTCCTCCATGTAATTATAAACACAAAACCACTGCTGGGTGTTGATTCACACACACACACACACACACACACACACACACACACACACACACACACACACACACACACAGCTTCATCTTGATATATTTCCATCTTTGGTCTGTGTGACCCCTTTTTCCCTCTAAATGATGGTGTTGGTCTTGACAGCATGAGTGTGTGACTGACATATGTAGTCTGGCCCTGAGGTTCACATTGTGGCCTCGTGCCTCGTCACATCGTCGCTGCCCCCCGCAGCGTGCTGTTTGTGTTTGTTCGCATATATGAAACGCCCTGGTGTCATTCTGTATACAGCTGGGAATATGACTCTGTGCTGTTTGCTGCAGAAAAGCTGCGCAAAGTGTTCAGTGTTCAACATGCCATGACAGCAGGCAGAATTATAATAGCAGTATACTTTCTTCCCCCCCTGTTTTTCCATTTGTGTTTTCCGGTGACTTCACAAACATGTGGAAAGGCTTGTGGGCAGAAAAGAGGACTCTGCTTCAGCAACACAAACACATCCACATCCACACTGCCGGGCAGGTGTAGGTCGATGAGTAAACAAGATTGCGATCTTTGCATGTCACATCAGAGTGACAGCCTCAAAGGACACGTCGGCAGTGTCCGCACTCATCAGCGAGTGACATTTAACTGAGCTGCAGACAGAATGGGATGACCCCGAACGTCACGTGCACACATACCTTTTGTAACCAATTACATGCACACACATCCGCTCTCGTCTTTTCACAAGACACTTTCACTCTCGTCTCCCTCAACACCACCCACTTATGTACCTTTTTTTTGTTTGTTTGTTTTGTTTTGTTTTCTGCCCTCTCACTTCTCTCTCTCACTTCCAGTGATACAATGCTTTCTCCATTTCCTTCTTTTTATGGCTCTTTTGTTCTATTTCCTATTCATGCTATATCACATCTCTCTTCCTGGTGTGAACAGTGATTTCCTGTGCGTGTGGCAGGAGAACAAATGTACCCTTGTGAACTTCCAAGCTCGTTTGTGCTCTTCTGCGTAGGATGACATGTTTCATCTAAAAATACCCGAACACGGAAATTTCATACATCAGAACCAGATAGATATGTGACACCAGAATAGAATCTAAATCCATCTGGTACTGTAAAATAAAGAAACAGGGAAATTTTACTCTAAATACACACATGCAGAAACATATAGAGTTCTATTTGTCTACTAAACACACGTCCCAAGTAAAAACACGTTCTAGCAAACATCTTCTCATCAGTAAAAACCTGTTTATATCATAGAATTGATCCAGGTAGTTGAAACAGTTTATATACCCTTATATGCCTGCTAAATTTGGAAGAGTGACAACAATACATTAATTACAATAATCAGATTCATTTCCTCATCAACCTATAGTGCAAACCAATAATGACAACACTATGTATTTTGTATACTCCACCACAGAAGCTACAGAAGCCAAGACAGGCCTTGCTTGTAATTATTTTATCTCAAAATCACGAGTTAATTATTATCTCAAGATAACAACACTCAGTTTGTCATGATAACAGGTTCATTTATCTTATTATCTCGCAAACCGAAAGGCTGATTTCACAAGATAACAAGATAATTCATCATGAGAAAACGACTTTTCTCTTCTTCAGCCAGCAGCAGCTGCTCAAATACAGCCTATTACAAAGGCAGAGGGAAAGACTTTGTCTTCCCAGTTGAATGAAGGTTTATGATATTAGTTTAATTATTTAAATATGTATTTTTAAGGCACAAAGCAGGTCATCTCTAAAATGCTACTGGCTAAAGCAGTAATGATTCTGAATGTGTCAGAACATCCAGACTGAACTTTTAATTAATTTATTTCAACACAGTATAACTTTATGCAAGTCTGATTGTTCAAAACACAATAAATAATTCACTTCCAACTTAACAAAACAAATTTTGTATTTGTATATTTGTGCAAAACTTCCACTACAGATAGTAGGCTCCTCGATCAACGAACGCAGAACTGATCATCATGGTGACGCAATTCCCACAACACTCACTCATGAGCTGAGCTGAGACGTTTACGGCACCATCACTATATATTTACAGCCAGATCGACATCGTTACCACTCACCTTTTCCTCCCCTCAGTGCACATTCATTGTCACTCTCGCGCTCATGAGTTACACGACTCTGTTCAGTCAGTGTTCTCCAGTGTTGCTGGCTTGTAGTTCTGCAACTTAGTCCCCCAGACGCCATGTTTCTCAGCTCAGCTGTGCTGCCTTGTCCAGCAGTAGAGAGGCTGACCTCTGGTGGTGTGTGTGCTGCACTACAAAAACATGTCCGTTTAATAGAAAGAGGAGTGTCTGTATTTTTGATGATACCATCAGTATTTATTTATACCCTGGTATATTATGGTACCTTTCTACAGTCCAAGCCTACAAGGCACTCCTGCCTTCTGATGAGCATTATAAAAATGAAGAGAAACTAACAGTTTGTGTAAATGTCTTGAACTGGATATGTGCACAAAGTGCCCTTTTATGCAGATAATGCTCCAGTTATTGTCTTAGATCATTTGCATCCCATTTCCCAATTATCTTTATCTTTTATTTTTATTATGTATGTTTACATTTATGTGATTACTGTTTTTGTTGTCCTCATTTTGTACATTTTATCTACTAATGTTTGTGTTTGTGTTTTTTGTCTATTTTTTATCAAGAGCTGCACTGAGGCAAATTTCTATCAACTGTGTTGGCTGTGATGTGTGTGTGATAAAGTATTGATTTTTTGTCCTATACAAAATGCTTTGAAGAAATGGCAGGTATTTTGTTTCTTTGATCAAATCTACGGAAGGAATGTTTTTTTTTTTTTTTTTAATAATTCTTCTTTGGCTGGCAGTATTCATATAATGTCCATCAGCTGACTCCAGCAGACAAAGAAAAAACCTTCACGGCTGAAAAAAACTCTGATCCCCTCCTACTCTTGCTGTTCTCCTTCACATGTTTGGAAATGTTGACATATACAAAAGAACCAAATACTTTTTGGAGCCTGAAATTCTATCAATGTTCCTTTGATAAATTGAAACCATTTGTTGCTGCTGTTACTGCAAGATTGTGCTGTGAGATCTGAAGATTTGATCTTTAGATTAAATCCCAGATCTTTAATTGATGTTTTTTTCTATAGACGCACACGAGAAGGATGTATGACTCAGACAGGATGTCTTTATTGTCCTTAGAATGAGACCTGCAGCTCCTCCGGCTGAGACGCATGGGATGGAGTTAACTTCTTATCTATTTATACAAAACTTAATTGCCTTTACTTTTCCAAGGAGGACCTTGACAGTACACATCTTGAGTTGAGCCCTTTTTCTTACAGGGAAACTTATCCACGTGATTTGGACTTGTCATTTTCTCTATGACAAATTTGTTGGAGCAACTCAAAGTCCATCCTCCACGGACGGCATTATTTAAACTTGAAGAAACCAATGTGTGAATTAAACGCTATTGCCTTTGCTTCACTGATTTCTGGAAGGCTTCTATTAAAATTGTGGAGAAATGAAAAGCTGCCCTCCTACACTCAGTGGATAAAAGATCTGATAGAGTTTGTGCTGTAAGGAGGAGGATCAGATTGACTCTGAAGGGCTCCACTGACAGATTTTATAAAAACTGACAGGCATTCATCACTAAAGTCCAGAATCTTGGGTTGGAAACTTACTGCAAGTGTTATTTTGTTTGGATGTTGCTGAGTGCACAAAATTCTCCCGAACAATGGGATCTATATGATATATATGATCAAAACAGACTTTATTATTCTTTTCTGTTTCAAGTCTTTCACATTTTTTTTATTTCTTATTCCTCTGTCTCTCTCTCTCTGCTTTCCCAAGAAAATAACACATCAGGAGTTGGGTGATACGCTCTTTGAAATAATGGTTCCAAGGTTCTTCCTGATGGGCTGAAGTTCTACCCAAAACCATTTCCTTAGAAAGAAGAAAGTGTTTCTTTTCATCCAAAAAAAATAAGTGTTGAAGAACTCTTTCATCAAGGGTTCTGTGTACTATAATATAAAGGGGTTCATTGTAGAACCAGCACCTAAAAAAAAAAGAAAAAACTTTTACAGTGTGGTATATCAAAGTAATCAGATCTTGCTATAGGCCATGTTGCTGCCAGTCAAACACACGATAGACTGAATTTATACAACGTTAATCTGTCAAACACAAATTAGCATTTAAATGAAGTTTTACAGCTGAGGGAGATATTAAAGTTGATATAAGTGGCTTTTTTTTGTCAGCATACAGCAGGAAAGGTGGTTCTTGCTCATCAGGAGAGACACGCAGCTGTTTTTACAGTCTCTGCACTGTATGAGTCTCATGTTGCGTGTCTGTGTGAGGTCTGTTTTGGCAGCTTAAATGGATCTTTGTCCTGGTTAGTTCCACTGGGATCAAGGGTGGCTTTTTTCGAGGAAGACCTGGCAGCAACAGCAGCAACACATGTAGTCGGACAGAACGAGAGTAAAAACATTTCAGGAGAGAAGCGGAGCGGGGAGACAACAAGAAATGCATCTGCAGGATTTGCTTTATCCTTTAAAGGGATAATTTGAGTTTTTTGAAGCAGTGGAGAAAATTACTCGAGCTGCTGAGGCGTTTGCTGTTGACATCATATATGCATGTGGCCGAGCCAGTTTTTGCTCACTCAAATCTGACCAGACTCCATAGGTGAAATCAGTCGTTTTACCTCCCAGAGCACAGGAGTCAAAAAATAATCAGTGTTTCAAAAGACTCAGTCAAACAAACAAGGTTTAACTTTTTGCAAAAAGAGTACAGTTTAGCAAGAACGTCATATTTATTACGTATAATGGCGGCTTCCCTGACTATTGGTGAGTACCTTATATAACTCTGCAAAAAAAAAGAACCGTCCTTTCAAAGTTATCTGAAAACCTTTTGCCTAACTTTTTAGATGAGTCATATCGAATTTTCCTTTGAGCAGCTTAAGTGCACAGATCCCTTTGAACATCATAAATCAATATGGGCACTGTGGTGGCACTAAAAACTGTAAAAAAAAAAAAAAAGTGATAAAAGATAAGTGTTAATGAAATGATCTTTGCTGAGCTTTAAGGACAACCCTGTTCTCATCTCTACCTGACAAAGACATCAAGAAATAATCTTTCTCTACCTCATATTTGATACATTTGTATGAATATGAGGGAACAAAAGGCACATAACTAATATGATGAAACCAGAGAACGAGGCTCAGGGCACCCTATATGATCCTTATATGAAATGACATGACCACCGCCGCTGTCTGATAGGATTGATTTTCTCTATCTCATTCCATTTCTCCATCTGCTCTGGTTCTGCCCTCTCAGATATGTACACGCCAGTGCCACGGGGTCTATCTCCAACCTCAACAAGTCCTAAATCGGCTTATGCTTTGGGCAATCTGTGCACCGCAGCTCACAATCCTCTGTTTCTCTGACTGTGGCAGACGCTACGGTCACTTTCTCTCTCTAATTTCCATTTTTTTTGTCACACATATCCAAATTCAGACACAATGCACTGGCAGCAATAAAAATAATAATTTACTTAAGCATTTGCATGGAATATATGGTACATGCTACAAATACTGAAAACGCACCTATCCGAAGCGTTAGAAAGTCATGCTTAAAAGGGTCAGTTAACCCACCCTTCTCACTTAAATTCATTTTAACATGTTTTGAGGCAGGGCTGTTGCATAATTAGTTTGTGGTGCCGCCTTCTAGTATAAAAAATGTGCTTTGGTGACATGCCGATTCAAATTTTAAAGATTAGAGAGAAGAAAAGTCTTAGCTTCCTAGTCCTACCCCATTTATGCAATTCCTAAACTGTTTAGGGACCCAAGAATGCACAAATATTCAAATTTTAGAGACTCACGTGTACCTGTTAGTTCAGATATCTTGAGGTAAGAAGTCAAGAGAGCAATTTGAACACGGTCAGTTTGTCCCTTGCCAAAATTTCTTTGGTGCATCACTTAGCCCCCTTCCTGACGAGCTAGCATGACATGGATGCCTTCGGTCTTCTACTTTCATATTGTTTCAGTATATATATATATATATATAAGTAGTAACAGTCTTGCTTTAAAACAGCTCTGAGAGACAACGATCTACAGACAGCGTGTGATGTGTGTGAATGTAGCAGCACATATGTGGCCACTGCCACATACAGTATATGAGCATCACATGCTGTGGATAGGACACCAAGTGCTGAGGGGTCACCAAAACAGGGTAATCATATTAAAAAAGAAATGCTATGTTATATCAAAACAGAACAGAGCGAGAGAGAGCGCTTAGGAAATTTTGTGGTGGAAGTGTATGAACTAGCTACTCTGCAGACAGGAGTGTCTGTTAATAGTGAGAAACATACAGATCGACCTGTGTTATAACGCCGTCTCCTTTACGAGACGTTCGTATCTATGAAAACCCTTTACTGCCAATGTGATGAAAAAAAAACAGAAGATCCTGTAAGTCGTTCTAATGAGAAACTCTCACAAAATAATGACTCCGTTGAACGTACCTGGTCATTATTTTGAAATGCTAAGTTGGTAGTTTGAGATACTTATTATTTTTAAATAATTCATTTTGGGGCACAACGCAGTTCCACTCAGGTCACCTAATTGCCAGTAGCAGCACTGTTTTGAGGTCTCTAATGATTCATCCCAACACAATACAGGGAAATTGACTTTTATTTGATATTAACAGTATTGATTTGAATAGTTTTCATGGGGACCATTTCTTGAAACAATACAATAATTTCAATGGAAACTGCAGATTGAGGAAATTATACTGTATTGCTATTTATTTTTTGTTGTTTGTTTAGATCCGTGTGGCATATTACTCTTCATATAGCCATGTTTCTCTTTCTCTCTCCAGATTATATTTTCCACTCTGCTTTATCAGAGTATTATTTTTTTGTATTGATGAAGTCAATGATTCTGTTGTGTCTGAGAGGAATGATATGCAGAAATCTTACCAAATCAGTGCCTTTTTTAGTTGTGGTGAAGTTGCTAAACTAACTTATTTTATATTGATTTTTTTTTCTAATAAAATTAAACCCACAACACGATAAGCTTTCCACCCGAGCGAGTGTGACACTGAGGTGATACAGCAGGGTGTGGGGCTTAGACATAGGGTACTGAGCCTGGAACTGCATATCAACCCAAATATTTGCTGTTGCTGTTGGGGGATTAGACTGAAACGCCAGAGGACATTCAACAGATCTGATAGAAGAGGGAGTTTAAGCACACATTCTCCGGTGTTTTGTACCACCTAGAAGGCAGATGCAATGCAAAAATTAAAACTGCTTCCGTTGCAAAAATGATACGCAGTGTGGTCGTGTAATGGAGAGAAAGGTTTAGGGGGAAGGAGTGGGACACAGAGATAAAAGAGAAATGAAGATGTTTTGCAGGATTAAAGAGAATCAGAGAGGGAAAAGAGTTTAAATCACTTTATTTTCCAGCTCTTTCCTCTGTAGTTTTCACTAAGATGCCTTTTAAATTACCCATGAAATGCGATTATTTGATAATATTTATATTTCCATTATGCTGGTATGTAAAGTGAGCGCTTGATCACGCAGATAAACTCTATGCTCCGTATAATATGACACAATTTACATGGCAAACACACCATGTCCTAATAATCATGCACTGGGCTCTTCCTGTAGTTACTCACATATAAGAGCTGCTTTGCTTCCACTGGATGTGACTTTCATCCTGATTATTGCTAATTATGAAAATTCAGATTTTCTCGAGAACAGTCACCAGTGCAGAGTGTGTGTGTTGCAGTCCACCCCGAGGCAGCAGCTGTATGGAATCTGCTTCGTTGTCATAAAGACAGATGAGGACGACCGTGGCCACAGAGCACATCGTGTTGTTCCTCTGATTGCGATGTTCGCTCACAGCAGCACACTTTCAACAAACTACTGCAGGCCGAGCACAGCTATAACAATCAATGATTACTCATACTAAGTGAATTAATGGGCTTGCTTGCTAAAAACGAGATTTGGGCTCGTTAGATGGCATTGATGAAACCCAGTGTTCCGTAGGCAGGCCTAATCCTTGATAATATGTTCATTGCTGACACTGCAACACATTTTAGGAGACTTAAGGCAGAACGCTGTGCTCTCTGTGGCTCCCTCTGCTCGTTCCCTCATGTTTTTAACCCCTCTCTTCCTTTATCCCATGACCATTTGCGCAAGCATATAAGCCAGCTGTGCACATGTCCATGCTGTGATGAATAATTTATTCATGTATATGATATTAATCCACGAGATGCTATAAGGAAACATCACTTATGCATGATTGTTAACCCTCTTCTGAGTGAATGTTTTAGCCCTGCAGAAGCCTGTAAATAGCATCTACATGCTATTGAGGTTTTCATATATAACACAAACTTCAACTGACTCAAAATGTATTTTTTTTTCTTTTGAAAATGCTTAAAATGTGCTTAAATATTTAAGCCGAGGGGTGAAATTGTGGAGGATTAATTTAAATATATACATTTTTTGAGCTTGGCTGCAATTGATTTAGTGGGTTATTCTTAGTCTGCCTTAATTATTTTTAATATGAGCTGAGTGAACAAAATATTAGAATAATCTCTTATTGCAACACCACCAACACAAACTACAGCCCTGGAAAAAAACCAAACAAAAAACCCCCTTGAACATTATAACCTTCATGAAAGTGTGATTTATTGCTGTTTTTATTAGACAGCATAATGTTATGCATGTTACTGAAGACAGTTCTTAAAGTGATAACTAAACATGTAATTTATGATTAATATGATGGAGGAAAACTTTTCTTGCAGTCTTCCTTAATCCAGACCATTAAGGAGGAACCAGAGTACAACCGATAGATGTTTGCATCTTTTGGGGAAAAAATATAGGTCGCTCCACCTGAGTATTTGTTATTTTTGGCAGTTATCTATCCTGCAGGTGCAGCAGGACTTCCAGGGTCTGTGATCAATTATCCGCTTAAATAGGCTATGCGGTTGTGGTTGTTGCCGGGCAACGTGTTTGCGACCCCCACCCATGAAGCCTGATTCAATGATGAAATATGATTGAATGATACTTTTCCAGTTCCGTGGCTCCAGACTGTCACTGGGAGACCTCTGGTTTTCAGGCTAGCTGCTAACCAGTTAGCTTTTCACAGTGTGGACAACTCTGCTGTGGAGAATGCTGGAAGACACTGTTTTTCTCTTCTGTGGCTGCGAACACAACACACAGTCTCTCAGTTAGTATCACGCTGCAGTCGGAGCTGATCTACCCATTTTACAGCAGATTAAAATCATTTAACTAACACATGCTAAGCCTGAGCATGTAAATTAAGTATTAAGAATAATATAACATATGCTACAACTTTATTTATGGTCTTTTTATAAGTTAAATTTATTAGTATCATTTCTGAATTGCGGGAATTGTTGCACCCCCATCTCTAACTTCTGGGGGCGGTCGTAAAGCCCAATGCTACTTCAGTACCACGGATAGCACCATGGCACACAGCACAGTTAGGCTGCTGATATTTCAGAGCCATGGTCGCGGCCACAGATTCTAACTTTGTCGCTGCCAGCCAAAAACTTTGATGTCCAAATCTGTTACTTTTCAGGAAATAGAAAAAAAATGTGTTTTTAAATAATTAAGCGTCCTTGGTTAAATATTTGTTAACCCACTGACAGTTTTTCACTCACAGTTACTGGCTTTTTCCTAAAGGTAAACTTCATCTGTCCTGTTTGAGGTGTTTTAAAAGGAAGTGAGAAGAAGAAGTAAAAAAAAAAAAAAACAAACAAACAAGAACGTAAAAGAAAGAAAGATGGCACTGAGCAGGTGGAGAAAGACTGAAGGGGGGAGACAAACACAGAGATGTGATTAAACACCTCAGAGCCAGGAGGGTATATCCATTTCACTTGTGACCAGACAGCCATGCAGCTCTGGCCAATGAGAAGCCAACACATGCTAATTGCCAGTTAGGGAGCCTGTCAGTCATCTGGAAATGCCGCCTGAACCTCATTTGCATAATTTCCCATATACCCCGCCAGCCGGCACTGGATAACACTCAGCGGCCGGAGCGGAGGCTGTGTTTTTGTTGTCACATTTGACTTCGTCGGACAGCGATTACTCTCCAATCCCAATTTCCCTGTTTGAAATATTCTCATCTTCTTGTGTCTCGTTTGCATTTGTACCCGAACGAGTGAATATGCATGTGTGTGTGTCAGTGTGTGTCAAAGTGTACACACCCCAGTGACTAGTGGCTGGTAATTGAGAGGAGGGGGCTAATAACAATGCTGTCAGACAGGCCTGAGTGGACTCCATTATTAGTGCCTTGTTACACTGGTTAAATGCTGGGCAAATCACACACACACACACACACACACACACACACACACTCACACACATCCAATTGAAGGTGGTTCTTTTTGTAGAAGGTTGTGAGAGGAAGATGAAAGGAGGACGGTGGAGGAAGCAGAGGAGGAAGTGAACAAACTGAGGGAGCAAATTGAATCTGGGCATGAAACATGTCTGTGTAGCTGTGTGAGATTGTGTGCACCTTGCATATGTTTTTGAATTGTGTGTCTGCTGTCACTGGAGTGTGTGACAGATGCCTGCAGATGCAAATGTGCCCTATATGCTATTTTTTTGATATGACAAGTGCAACAAAAGCATCCGTCCCCACAGCACCCCGTCTGCCTATCAAATAATGTCACCTCATTCTCCCTGCGTGACCTCCAAACTGCACAATCACTGTCACCCCCACCATAACAAATGTTTATTTAGACACCCAACAATGGTGTACTGTGATGGGTGCACTCACAACATAAAGTAGAGTGAACCCATTTAAAACTAAATGGACTGGTGGGGGGGTGGGGGGGTGAGGCAGAGCTGTAAGCACATTCACAGCTGGTCAAATGAAGATTTTTTTTTCGTTCGCTGCAGGCCTCCAGTCGAATTAGCATCTAAAACCGATGCATGCGCAAACAAACACACAGAAATGAGTGAAGGCTGAGAACGATTTGTATGACGTGTCTCAATTCTAATTTGCCTGCGTCGCTGGTTGTCCATGAAGTGCAGGACTGGAGGCGCAATCTCCAGTGCCTCCAACAAGCCCCAGCTGCTCCTGATGGTTATGGCAGCACCCTGCATGGTAATTCTGTCGTCATCACCTGTGTTCATTACGGCTGTCCCTGACTACTGTAAGAATTTTTTTCAATTGGATCAGATTTGGTCATACAATTTGAATATTCGACAATTACTTCTCATTTTTCAGTTCAGTGCACCACGCTAAATTCCTCTCTCAGCCTTCATGAGTAGGTTTTACCAGTAAGACTCACATTTTAATGTCTTTCTTCATCACACAGTCACAGAAAGAAAAAGTCTGCATCCTCCTACAGTTATAAAATCATCACACCAGAGCGTCTCTCCCCCCGGTGTCCGGTGTCACTGCCCTGCACGCTCCTTCATGCCTTGAATTCAGGGTTTACATAATTAATTTTTTTTTGGGTGAGTTTGATTTTGTGCATGTTGAGTTCTCTAGAAAATGTTTCCCATCAGCCAGAGCCTCTCTGATAAATGTTTTTTTTCATGTGGTCACATCCATTTTGACATGTTTTTGTGAAAAAGGTTCATTCTGTGATCCAGGAGGTTCAGACTTTCTTTTCGTTTTATCTGTTACACCACATTTGGGATAATCTTTGAATTTTGACACCAAATCTCTGTTAGTCTTTTACTTCTGGCTAAAAAGTGTATCTTGCTTCACTGGACCAATGATTTGAGTCCAATATTGGACGAATTCTGGGGATTGTAAACCCCTGCATTCTTGGTCCTTGAGTTCTCAGTTCTGTGTCTCCTGTGTGGAAGTCCTGTCTTTTTTTTTTTGACTCATCCATGTCATCTGACGTTGATGGCACATCAAAACACTATGACAGAGGGATGCATACAGGATCATAATTTGAAGTGCAGGACCACTGACCAAGACCAGGCTGGCTGTGACAAATAGCTTCACCTTGATTCTTGCAATCTTGTTGATGGTGGTGCACAACACCCAGGAAAGGTTAGACACTCCAAGTCATTAGCTAAACTGAGGATGAAGCACAAACAGTTTTAATGCTTTTTCACAGTCACAGATGCCAGTGCTGCTGACACATACGCTGGTCCCAGGCGGCTGTACGGGTTTCTGTATGACAGTATTTCTTCCCGAAACCAACCTCAAAACATTTCTGGTTGCTTAGCAACAAGGCTGGGCTGACATGGTGATGACATTATCCTGCCTCTGATGTCACAGGATTTTTGCTGTCATGGCCAGCAGGGTTAAGGAGCTGGAACACTGCAGATATTTGCCAGTTTATTAGCAAAAGAAATGCTTTAAATGGTTTGATATTTGCTTAGATAAACACAGGCTAATCACATATGTGGGGCACTTAGTTTTAGGGGAAAAAGACCTCCCTGTCATCCCAGCCAGTGTCCAGCTTGAAGCCAACCAGCTCATGCTCACATAGTCTGCCCAAAACTTGGGCGTCATGATTGATGACCCACTAACCTTCGAAGTCCACGTGGCCTTGATTGCTCAGTGACCGTCAGTTTGCCCTGTTCGACCTGTGGAAGATCAGACCCTACCTGTCTGAAAATGCAGCACAACAGGTACAGGCTCCTCATAATATCATGCATTGATTACTGTAACTCCTTCCTGGCAGGCCTCCCTGCACACATGTTAAAACCTCTGCAGATGATCCAGAATGCAGCAGTATGTCTGATTTTTGACCAGCCCAAAATGTTCAGATCGTTTGCCTACAAAACACCAACAGCTCCCACCTACATGGACTCATTCAGGTCTGCCAATGACAGGTGTCTGATTCAACTACCACAACGGGGGCCCTCTCTTTTGTGGGTCCCCAGGGGTGGAATGAGTTACCAAGCACTTACTCATGTTGTTCTGTCATGACTAGATCCATGCTTGCGTTGTATCAGCTCTTACATGTGCATTGCTTTGGATAAAGGAAATGAAATTGTAATTCTAAATAGTTAGCCTTTACCTGCTAAGGCTGCCAAACTTATATGCTAATGTGATTGCATGTGTGTTCATCATTGACACCACCATGATCATCAGCAGCAACACAATAAATCATTTTACACTGTGCTGTAGGCAGCAGTGGTAGATGACATCAGCTGAAGAAACAGAGATGGAAAAACTCACAAGTCCTCACTACCACAAAAATATATAAACACGTAAAATATGTAAATAGAAATACGACTACATTAAAGTCTTCCTTTGGAGGTACAGCCATTACAAGGCAACAGCTGATGTAATATACGAGTGACAGCACGCTGGTTGTAAATGTCCCGGGGGATATCACATCTCAAAGTAAGAGAGTCAGGACTTCGTCTCATAGATCACAGTCAGAGGCAATCTCACGCTCAGCACTGAAATAATAGCTTTGTTGAAAACAACTCATTTTTCTTTCCTTCACCAGTAACTCAGCTTTTTTTTTTTTTATTTATTTGTATGTGAAACTTGTTTGAGACTTTGTAGTCTGTGTGTGTTTCTGTGTGTGCGTTAGATCATGGCTGCAGGCGTGCTGTGTTGAACATGACCAACCAGTGAAGTGGAAAATGAGTCACCTTGTACAAACATGCAGCCGGTACACAGAGTCATGGATGTCCCTGAAACTTGCATGATTCAGTCTTTTATACATTCCTTTTATCTTTCTCTTTTTCCCAACAGACACAAACACAGACACACAAATACAAACAAGTTTTCCTTCTCCTCACTTTTTCCCCTCCCTCTTGTTCCTGTTCCTCTCTCCTTTTTCTCGACTTTTCCCTCCTCCATTGTGATGACTAATAATGGAATATCTTATCAAAATTTTGATATTTCTAGTATGAAAAATATGTATAACTTAAATTAGAACTAATAATAAAAAGGAACATTTAATTTAAAAAGATCCAGGATAATGTCCTATTATTAAACTGTGGTAACTAGAGATGACACAAATACATTGAAATGTATTTTGTTACAAATTACAAATACTCAAAATCAAACATATTTAAAGAAAATGCTAAATATTTCATAAAAATCAAGTAATATGTTATTTGAAAATACAAAAATACACTCTAAACAAACTGATATTTACATTTTTGACATTTAGTAGCTGTAATATGGGTCTTATTTCAGAATAAAATGACATTAAATGATATATCTTAAGTATTTCAAACATACAAATACAAGCTCAACAGCTTAGCTAGTCAATACTATCTTTTTTTTTAAATTAATATTATTTTATCAATAAATCTAAATGGGGGTTTCCAGTGGATTGTTTTTGCATTAAAACTAAGTTTAGTCAGATTTACTGGTGCAGATTTCTCTGCAGCACAAATAGTGTGACTTTTAATCTCTACAATGGATCAAGTTCCAAACACACAGTGGATCCTACAGTTCCCATAATGCAAAGTGATAGCAGTTCCACATCTTATAAATATGTTAGGGTTAGATCATGTGTTAATATTGTACTACTTTTAAACATGTAGTATTCAAAAGTATTGATAGTTTGATACTTCTGACAACCTTAGTCCTTTACAATAAAAAAAAACAGTGGTTCTTTTTTACTGTCCTTCCTCAAAGAGCAATCGACAGTAACAGAAGAGATCTTTGCTTTGGTCCGTCCAGCCAGAGGATAAATGGTAAACTGTGGGACTGGGCCAGTCAATACGTGTACGTCTGTGGTCTGTCGCTTCATCACAGGTCAGTGAACAATGTTACTGATTAAATGATGTGTGAGCTGATCGTGGCTGTAGATCGTAGCAAACCAGAAAAGACTCTTGGTGATGGTGTGACTAAACTTTTTACTGTGAAAAATATGGCCCCGTCGTAAAACACCTGCTTTTAGAACAGAGTTTGGTTTAACAGTCTGTCCACTCAACAGACCGCCGGGAGCAGAAGGTATTTTAACATTTATAATTCACATAAATTGAGCTGACTAACCTCCTAATAATGAACCTCATAAAGAGCATAAAGCAACATAAGATGTGGGGCTGAAACCGCCAGTTTTCTTCTTCTCTCGGCTCAAAGCAAATGGTCGCATAATAACAGCAATCACAATAGAGACAGTGGTTCTGCTTTGCTACAGCGATGTAAATAGTTTACAGTAGCAATATGAGAGAGACCCCTAGCAGCAGAAATAACAAATTGTGCGTTTAATACTATACAATCTCAATCTAATTCCATGGATATGACTTTTTACAATATTACTTTATCCACACCAGCAGCTGCTATATTACTTTATCCTCATCTACGCCTCTTTAATCCATTTTTCCTCCTGCAGTCACTGGCTCCAATTTCTCTAACATCTCTGCTCCTTGCATCTGTTTTACTCCCTTCTTCCTCTCACCATCCATTCACTGTAATTACCCTCCACTCTATCCCTTCACCATTCCTCATTTCACCCTCATCCTGTTGTTCCCTCCTTCCCGGGTCTTTCTAATGGTATTTATGAGTGGGCTTCGGTTCTTGTCTTATCCATATTTCAGCAGCACCAACTTGTCCAAGTTATTAGCAGGCCATTACTGCCTCCTCCTCGAGCAGCTCAACCACCAGCCTCAGCCTCAAACCCCTTCATCTCTCGATTCTTATCATTTTCTGTCCCCGTGGATTATTCCTGCTCTGCTACTCTCTCAATTTTATAGCTCTTGCCTTATTTTCATTGCTTTTTGTTCTCTTTTTCCTTTTGCACACCAAAGATGAAACAGAAATCCAGCGATGGGATCAAGACTCAAATATCGGTTGATCCAATCTCATTGCTGAGACAATATTAGCACATAAATACTTTATTGCATACACATGTAACACTGACAGACTGTTGTCTTGTAAATTTATGCACAGTTTCACACAGAAACCCTAAAAGCTATGAAACAATACACAAAAGTACGCTCATGCATGTTTCAGTGTACTATTTCCATTGAAATTAATTGAAAGTTTACTATGACAATCCCAACTCTGATAACAAAAATACCACTTTGAACCAACTTTGATATCAACTAAAACTAAGGCTAAAAACATAGCTGTCAGCAAATTATGTTATCACATATAGCAAACTCGGAAAACTTAATAAACCTAAATAAATTAGAAATAGTCTTATCCTAAGCAATGATTTTTTTCTTGCCTCCACGTTGCACAAAATAATCCACAGTATCATCAAGTTCCCATATTTTACTATGAGAGAAAGTTGCTGTCATTTCCCTCAGGTAAGTGTCATGCCAAAAAGTTATCATTGCCAAAAACAGACTGTATCAACCAGTTTACCTTTTTGTACCGCCCCTTACTTTGACTGAGCCCACATGTAACCTTATTTTCATCATCGACACCAAAATACTGTCAAACTGTGCTGGTTTCTCGAGGTATCATCTGTAACATCTGTTGTTGGCTGCTGGTTAGAAACATCCAGGCCATCCAGATGTTTTCAGCATCTTTCTGCAGGGGGCTGCGTAACATCTGTAATGCCGGCATCTTACAATAGTAAAACATTAACTTTGTTTAACCTCTGAACTGGTTTTTCAAATCTGGATTAGTTGTCAGTACATGTTTATCATATTTCATGTTTATTATAACATAACGAATTTTGAGAGCGACACCAGAATCTGCTGTTCAGTGTGGTGTAATGTTATCACTTTAAGGTTACTGGTTACTGGCTTACAACTACATTATAGTGTGTTATATACCATATATTAGAGAGTTTATATACAGATTATAAGTCCTAAATAAAGGTAGTTAAAGTAAAATCTTACCCTGAACAATCTGAACAAAACATTGCACCCTCCCTGGCCCCTCCAACAGCAATGCCTTGATGACAAGGGAATGTTAAACAGTCAGCATCACTATGCAACATAATGGATTACACTCCTGCGCGCACACACACACACACACACACACACACACACACACACACATACACACACACACACACAAAAACTGACATGCTGTCACTAATAATAGCTACCCATGTCTCTCCTGATGAGGAGTGGCCCACCCTTCCTGCTGTGTTCCTGATAAAATAAGCCACATCTATCAACTATAATATCTCCCTCAGCAGAGCTGTAAAACTTTATTTAAATGCTAATGTCTGTTTGACAGATTAGCGACGTACACAGGTGCAATATATTTTCCACTGTTTGACTTGGCTCACAGCAGGAATGTTTCAATCAGTTAAGATTCACTCTACAGCGGCAGCTCGACTGTCTGTGACTTCATTTCAATAACATGACTTTATTTGTTGTGTGATGATCCATTACTGCTCGTGGGAGAATTTCATTTGACCCATCCCACCTTTGAGGAGGTCAGAGGTCAGGTTCAAATACAAAATTGCAGAAAATTAGTGTTTCAAGTGGTTCACATCCTGTATTCAAGTCTATTATCTACATAAATGCAGCTCCATGGCTGCACGTCACTTAACTCCAAAAACACAGAGAAGCAGGTTAACATTGGATAAATTCTGAATTATAGGACCAGTGTGAAGGAGTTAGTGGTATGTAGCTTGCAGATTGCATCCCCCTCACTATCCTCTTCCAAATATTTTCCTCTAAATTTTACTGGTGGCTAGTCTTGAGTCTCCCAAAGCTAGGTATAACCGCAGAATCAAAAAAAAGAATTATTTTTTTTTTTTTTTTTTGCTTTTACGTCAGACATCTCTCAGAGGGTGAGGGGCTCAGAGTAGAGCTGCTTCTCCTCTGCGTCAAAAGGAGCCGGCTGAGCTGGAGGAACTGGAAAGTGTTTGCTATGTTTTAAAAAGTGGGTCCCCATGAAAACAAGTTTGGGAAACACTGTTTTACCACTGCTGACGTCATGCTGTCAGCCACAGGCCACATGATCAATAATTATTCATATCAACTGATATGAAACTTCTGTATCATGATAGCTTTTTCAGCTAAACCTCCCAGGTCTAGTAGAAACATGGCAGTTCAACACGGCAGACTTCATGGAAGAGGACCCTCACTTTATGTAGATAATTTATAAAAGACTCATTCAAAGGTAGCGAAAACACAACAATTCTCATATTCAGGTGATTTTATACTGATGAAAACATTACATTGATTTTCTGCCATATTCTGCCAACAGATCCCACTAAATCTTAGACCTTTCAGTGATGAATCAGTTATGAATCTGTCTCACCTGGTTGAAACAACTGGGTGAACCTCAGGCGTCCTAATGATCTCTCTAAGTGACTGTTCAGAATATAAATCCAGCATCAAAAACGGATGATAAATAACGAGTGTTTGATCTCTACCTATGATTGAAGTATTCACTTCTGAGGCAGTTTTAGAGTCTTGAAAGATCGATAAAACTCACTTCAGCTACTTCAAACATTATGAAATTGTGATGAAATTATTCTTATCTTTTTATTTGTCAGAATCTTGATAATCTCATGTTATCCTACACTTAGCAAGAGATTTTTCAAGCCTTTAAACTAGGATCCATCAAAGGGCCAGGCTTCCAAGGAGGGGCAGGGCAGACAAGGGGGTGGGGGGTAAAAACAGTGGTTCAGTGGTGCTTCAGTGTGCTGCTTATACACAGTTGCATCCTGGTTAATGTTTTGGTTGAATTATCCAGATTGGCCAATGTGAAGCTTAGTGGAACCTGAACCCGAAACCTAACTAAACTGATTTTGATTAAATTTGTGTAGCGTGTGCTAAACAACAAGACAATAAATGCCATACATGTTAAAATCCATTAGATGGTAGTAACTAGTAACATGGTGACAAATCATAGCCAATTGACCCTTCTTAAGTCCCACCCCATTTTGTTCTGTGCTCCAGTAGTTGAGCAAACTTTTTACTTTGGCAAACTTTCTCCTATTCCTGTGAATATGTCACTTTGACAGGTTGACCCACAGACATTTTTTAACCATGGGCTAACTTCAACCAGTCAGACCAACTCGCCAAACCAAAGCTGAAGTCAGTGTCGTTCTTTGCTCTCCTTTCAGTGAAGAAATTCTCTCCAGTTTGTTCGAGACGAGTTGTTTCCATCAACGCTTCTTACTGTGAGCACACCTGAAACCACGCTCGTAGCTGCCAGTAGTCCCTCAGAGGATGCTGATTGGCTCGCACCACCTCTGGTGTGGACACAGATTGATAGCTTGGGTCCTGGCAAGATGGATTCTTGTTGTATTTTAATCATGACCATGATCAACAGCAAACCTTAACCATTCTGTTAATACTGTAACAATGAAGCTTCTCTTATTTTAACAAAGTGAGCCCAACCAAACCTCAACCACTCGTCTGTCACGTCATAAAATGGACTTTTCAGCTGGTATGTGTAACTGTTTGGAAAGGCACAGACAAATTAGATCATCCTGCCAAAATCTGTGTCTGTTACAATCAACAGGGGGAACCCAGATGGAGAACACAAACTCTAATGATAAAGATAAGATTTAACTTTCAAAACTATGAAGATGAATGCAGGCAAATATAATTGGGTGTTGTGGCACCGAGATAACAAGGTTAGTGATTTCAGGAATAAGCAGACAAGAGCCGGAGGTAAACCTAAACACACAACTCAAGGAACTGAATTGTTAGTCTGCTACATGTTCCAAAACAAAAGCCTGACGAAGACTGGAGTAAAGAGCTGGGATCTTTATACTGCATGGCTGATTAACTGATGGGTCTCAGGTGTGCAGCGGGGAGCAGGTGAGTTGGATGAGCAACCAATCAGGAAACCAGGGGAATGACCGTGGCCACAACACGGACACACACAAACACACGAGAGAGACAGAAAGGGAGGACAAGGAGACACAAAGGGAAAACACAGTGAAGAAGAGCTGTAAGCATGACATCTTTTTGTTTTTTTGTTTTTTTTATATAGCACCTTTCAAACAGGTTAATGCAATTCCACATGCTTAAGACAGAACCTGTAAAAACTGTAATAGAATGAAATAAAAATGATGTACTCCATTTCAAATAAAGAGTAAAAACAAGAAATAAAACTGTTGACAATTACATACAAAGATTTAAAGTAAGAGTAAAAAACATAATGTTGGATAAATAAAGTAAAATGTTGAGTAACATCAATAAAACAAAGTAAAACTAAATACGATTAATGTCTTCAAGGCATTCTTGATCAAAGGCCTAACATTTTAAAGCATGAATCTCTGTAGGCATTGCCTCCTCCAAGTGAAGCTTCTTTTCTGCTCACTCAACTCTGTATTGTATATTCCTTGCAGAAACCCTGTAAATGGGGACAAACATAAAGAAAAAAAAAACATATTCATATACTGTAGCCTTTTGCTGAGATTGAGTCATTTGCCTTTAAATGACAAAATGAGACTAAATCTGAGCTGGAACTGAAGGCAGACCTCCACATCCTTTGTTTTTACTGCAGTACACACCTCCCAGCATGTAAATTATTAATGCAGAATAGTTACAAAGAGATTTTTTTTGTTTTGTTTGATGCATGAGCTCCTAAAGCAACTTAAAGAAGGAAAAAATTAGCCTGACTTTGTGTTGCAGACAAAAGGGATTAAATTCTTTATTTCACTGTGACTTAAACATCGGATGTAACATCTCTTGACAAAGGAAAGGACTTGAGATATGATGTAAAGAGCATCTTGAAATCCATAAAAGATACATTAAAGCCTCGGTGGCTCTCTTTATAGTGGGAGTGCATGCAGCGTTGTTTTGGTTCAGTTGACACCTATCATATATTTATTACCTCATTTCTTTTGAAGTCGGAAGAAGTCTGGCTGCTCTGGATGAGTCCCCTCTGTAGTCGTCTTCAAAGAAAAGACCTGTGATGTCCAATCCTCTGTGTCTTACACCATATTTATTCAATTTCTTCTCACACGCCAGAGCCGGGATATACTTTGTTTTTCAAAAGAAAGATGGGGGGGTAAATGAACGACTCACCCATCCTCGAGAACTGGAACAACCAAACCCACCCAAAAAAAAAGTAAAAATAAAATATTAACATAACATTTTAAAATATTTTTATGAAAATGTTGGCTCTTTAAAGTTGCATCCCAGATTTCTGTCAAAAGATTTATACAAAAACAAGATGAGCACACATGGGACGGGATAACAGAAAAATAAAAAGGTGCGTGTGTTTCTGTCAGAGCCTGATGCTGGTTGTATTTACACTTGCACAATGAGATCTGTCTCCTCGCTTGAAAATCTCTTGTTTCCTCCCTGTAGTTCTACCATTATGCTGCCAACACTTGTATCCTGGGTGCAACTGCTTCTTAAAGGTGATAAGAATTTTTTTCTTTATTTTATTGCATGTTATGCCCAAGACACATCTATGAATTAATGAAGGCACTTGTATGCAGCTGATAAGGTGTATCATGGCTGCACAGGGCAGGATACTCCTGTGCAGCCACGGTGCAAGGTGGCAAAAGTGGATTTGGACAAGGCTTGAATAAATGAAAATGCTTTGTGCTTTAGATTGCAGTATGATACAGCCTCATATGTTGTTTATCATAAAGACAAATTACATTATTAACAATAATAGTAAGTGGGCAACATTATAATGTATATCATCATTATACAGTATATTTCATTTATTTATATATAGTGAAAATATATAAAACGCTCTGATTATACATTTAATTAAAGAATCTTGTATTTAATGCAAGAAAAAACATTAAACATTTCCTGCCTGTTTTATATTTTAATAATATGTGTGTTTAACTGAGTTGATAAAACGCAGCTGCAAAAAAATGCTATTTATTAAACAATTAAATCTCTTGGAGGCTGGACCATTATGAGGTATAATAGCCAAGAGTTTGATCTTTTAAAATATATTTTTACAGCATAAATTAACAGTAAAAATCCCCTCAGAATATCTCTCCCAATTCCCAGAACAGAGTGAGCTTTCATTTCTTCAGTGTCCTCCCTCCTGCTCCCTTTGCCTCTCTATCTCTTACTGACTCTTCCTGTATGGAGGATGGTATGGCATCATTATCCTGGGGGAGGCAGCCATCCAGTCAGAGAAATCAACAATTAGGACCCAATAAAGTGGAAAAGCATATTTCCTTATGCTAATGAGATTTCCAGCAGCCACAGTAGATGCTGATTAGCCTGTGTTTTCCACCCAAATATTACTATTATTTATTCCATTTATAAGAAGTCCATTTATTCATTCCGCTGTAACATTTATCAGGGCCAGAATACGGGGCGAGCGCCTGTGGTGGGCTTTGAAAAAAAAAAATGACAGACGCGGAAAGAAAGCTAATTTGATTCATGAGTAGATTTAATGGAAGAAACAGTGAAGCGTGAGAACATCTATAATGTACCCCCAGCGACTATTCCCCATACATTCTCCCCAGCTGTCACATGCAGTCGGCGGAGAGTGGAGACGAGGAGATACTATACTTTTTGAGCTCAAAGAAGCAGCGAGAGCGGGCGCTAAAGTAGCGCAGCACATGCAGAGAAACCCGACCTCTGCCTGCCTCCAACACACACATCGTGATCAAACACACGGATGCAAAGAACCGGATGCAAAGCATCCACTCGTGTGCACAGCCTCTCTCTTCCCACTACCTGCTTCCTTTGCTTGTCAAAAGCAGTTTAAAGCCAAATGTCAATTAATATTCTCTAATTAGTATCTGAAGACACTTTCAGAAAAGAGATACATCAAGGCCGTCTGTTTGTGAACAACTTTGATGTTTTTCAGCGTGTTTTCAGCTTTTTCAAGCCTGCAGAGCCGTGATTATCTTCATTAGATTTTGTGTATTTGTGTCGTTTGTGCATCCCACCAGAATAAAATGACATTAGAAGCCATTTAATTCAGCTCCCTGGTGCCGACAGACATCCAAGAATAATCTCACATTTTGTCATAATGATGTGATTTGCATTGCAAAGCATCTGTCAGAGGCCTCTGCTGAATCTGCCAGGGCCCTCACCACCTCCACCGTAAGCAAAATCCACCAAGTTCCTGACTAACAAATAACTTAACAAGTATGGAAGAATTCAGATCCGCTTCTTGCTATTTTAAGCAAAGTGCAAAGTATATTTCTTTCTAGTTTTAAGAGCTTGTCATAAATATATTTGAGTAACATTTGGAATATTTGGAATATTCATCTTGCCTGGCTCAAAAGTTTGCAGGAATCTCTTGCAGGAAAAGTGCAAGGTAAGCAAGAGAAATTGAACACTTGTCGTTATTTTTAATTAGTCTAAAGTTATTCAACTGCATTTTTGCTTGTGCTTTGCAGAAGTGTGTTTTATGAAATGCTGTTTCACGGAGAGGTTATTCACCTGGAGGCTCATTACGCTACAGTAATTACACAATACAGAGTGCTTTGCTTTGTGTCTGAAAGGATATTGCTTACCATTCATAAAACCACACCTTTAGTGCGATAGCCCGACACAACCTGAAAGACAAAAGAGCCAATAAACCTGTGGAAACAGATCCAATCTGATACGCGAGGTAGAGGGGGAGACTAAATTGGGAAGCTTTTGTTCTTCTGGGTGTCTCATCTCTGGGAGTGAGGAAGGAGTGCCTTTGAATCTCATGCAGGTCAGGAAGACAATGGATCAGAGGTGGTGAGATTGGAAGGAAGAGGAGCGTGGTGAGTGTACCCTTCCTCAACCCCAGCTCTATGGATACTCATGCTACATCCACACAAGAGGCTGTCAATTTTTACATATAAAGTTGTGTATTATATGGTGTGTGGACTGTGGAGATACTGCTGGCCCATTTCAGTTTTAAAACCCCAGGGTTGCCTTTCAGTCTGGACGGGCAGAAATGGAGACCTTTGGCAATGATGATGCAGACACCCATGTTCACTTCCTGATTGATCTTATCAGTTACAATGTGCCATGCTTCGATTCATCACACCACAAGCTTACGGTTGCTGCGAGGTTAGCTTTTGCTTGATTGCTTCGGTTTTGTGCTCTTTTATTTACTTTTAGTTTTAATGCACTTTTAAAATTTTATGTCTCTGGATGTCGAGTTCTTCTTCATCTGCCTTTTAATCTGTGCCTCACTTACCCCATACTGGACAGGCCAGCCAGGTCAACAGACATGGCAGCCAGTGAGCGCTATCTAATATTAGCATTACTGGTGTTTTATTAAGAAAAGAGACATTCGTCCATCCTGTGGTGAAGGTCACCAACTGACCAACAACAAATCTACAGTTCGGCATCACTCTTGGACTTACTGGGTCTAATTCTAGCAGTTTTGAGCCACTGACAGTCGCCGGGTGGACACCACAACACGGCCAACGGAGATAAAGGCTTCTCACAAAGTTAGCATGCTCATTGTATTACCTGCATGACAAGGGAAGACTCCAGAAAAACGCTTATGCATCTGGACTAACCCTGTGCGGAAACGCTATTTTAGCTGCTAGCATTGGTTTGCCTGCTTGGTGTTTTCAGTCACCATCTTTGGACACAAATGGACATCAAATACAATGATGGGAAATAAAGAGAAAAAACACAATAGTATTGACAATGTTTTAAATAAAAATATCAACATCTGACAGAATAATGTGAAGAGCTGCCACGTTTACTGCATCATAATTTTCGTCCCATTATCCTGGTATTTGCTTCGTATTTAAACTGGCATGCGCACTCCCAGTGTACATGAATAGTTGTGTGATATATGCATTTTCAAGTACGTTAAGACAGACAGAGATCATTCCTGAAATGGTGCCTAAGTGCCTGTCTGGATGGAAATCAATGTAGCCTCAGATGTTGTCTACTGGAGAAAATGATGACACGAATAGGAGGGAAGGATAATGAGAAGGGGAGGGAGGTGAAGACAGAAGAAAAGAGAATGAAAAAAAAGTAAGAATGTGGTGTCCCTAGAAGGGGGCGGGCACAAGATACTCTGTACAAGGCGCTGCTGTGTCTGCATTATTTAAAAGCTCTCATTAACCTGAGCCTGGAACAGACTAAATCAATAGTGAACGCAGAAGCACAAAGCATTTCAAGGTGCTGTAACGGCTCCCCGTGCAGACTCCAGGACATATAACTGCAAAGGAGGGTTAAATTCATTCAGAAGAGATAACAAACTGCTGTGCACAGGTCAGGGATCACCTGTGTTGCATCGATTTGGCCTGAAACCAGACGTGTTAAATAGAACATTGATCAGGTTCTGTGAGTTTGTGTGATGTGGCGCATCCCCTGATCACTGATGGTCCTGAGGGAGCTTTGTTTGTGTTCGGAAAGTCACCTCAAAGAGGAATTCTGCTCCGTGGGTGAATGGCAAACGCAGATTTAAACTGAATATTTTCCGCCAGGTCAGTTTATTTCACACTGCCTCTCTCTTGATTTATGTTCGTGATGAACTTGTCACATTTGATTCATTTCAATTTCATCTTCAGTTTTAGCGCAGTGACCAAAATCCCCACAGTACAGTTCAATGAGTATATGCAGCACACAAGGTGTGGGCAGTTATTTGTTTAAGGGGGGCCGCATGAGAGATGAATCCTGCTGCTGGGGGCCAGAAACAAACATGATCTGAAGTCATAATAGTTGTCAAATCTCCTACTGTTGCTTTACAATTTTAAAGTATGCTATGCAGCAAAATCATGACTGCCTTTGTTAGATTTTAATTGCAGTATGTCCCGGTGTTCATGATGGCCTCGCGGGCCACATGGAGTCTGTCAGAGGGCCTGATCCGGGCCCTGGGCCACATTATACCCAAGTCTGTAGTAATTCATTTTGACTAAACAAAATGCAGTTAATTAAATAAAATGATGGCAGGAGGATAAACTGATATTCATTTATTCTTCACCACTTTTAAGTCAACTCACTGTTATTCATATAGCCCAAAATCACAAATCCCTCTCTGAGGGCTTCACAATCTGTATAACCTGCGAGCCCTTCTTTAATTAGACACTCGACTTGTTTAATTGCTGTTGCTTTTACTTTGTCAAACTCGTAATTAAAGACAGAAAGAAACTTCCACCAGCTTTTTTCAGTTCAAGCCAATATATGTTGACCTCATATGAAATGAGAAAATTATGTCTTGACTGAGAACAAGTAAATATTGACTTAATGATTAGAACAAAAAAGTACGATCATTTGTTTACTGGATCACCTTGTGACACTGTATCAAGTCTATTAAAAAATCTGATAACAATAATAATAATAATAATAATAATAATAAGAAGAAGAAGAAGAAGAAGAAGAAGAAGAGAAGAAGAGGAAGAACTCACCAAGCATGCATTGATGGTATTCAATACAACAGGAAGCATGAAAGATAAAAAGGTGGTAACTAAATATATTAGAAACAGAAAGAAAGAAAGCATCAAACAAGCAAACAAACAAAGCTTGCAAAGAAAACTGAAGTTAAAAACATGAAGATGTGCAGAGAAAACAAAGGAAGAATAGAGGACAGGATGGACTTAAGGGCAGAGGGAGATGTTGAAGCAGAAGGAGATGTAGAAGCCAACAGCACAAAGTGTCGGCTCAAATGGACCGTGAGGGGGCAACTTCTGGCTCCTGGAGGATTTTCTTCAGGTCATGAAGCATCACATCATGGAGACGCAAATGTAACTATGGCCACAGCTAAAGCCTCAGACCCACGCAGCCCAAAAGCTTCCCTGCTTTTTCCTCATACGTGACTCATTCTACACCCAAAGTCCAGTCCTCATTCGGTCCCCACCCATCCTCTTTTTCTCCTCTATTTTCTCTGTTTGCCTGGGTTACCAGAATACTCCGGCTCCTAAACAAAGCCTTAGCGTTCCCATTACCATGACTGCGCTGACTGATTTGTGCCTTCATTAACATTCGCACAAAAGATCAAATCATTAATGCAGAAGTCTGTTTACACTCCCATTTAAACATCAAATCTGTATCGCATTGTTTATTATTCAGAATATCTCAGACCTGAAACATTTTTGTCCCATTAGCTTGCATCTGGCTGTTCATTTCTCTCTTGCCAACTCTTGTGCAAAAATATAAAAAGATAAATTAGGTGACCCCTGTACTTCAGTATCATCTATTTGCTGTCCTGTCACCAGCTCTGGTTTGGCTCTGCTTTACCCTTTAAATGCCCAGACGTCACTGGTAGTAGTGTAGACCTCCTGCTGGTATCCAAATCCAAGTCCAATCTTGTTTACTTAAAGTTTTTTTTACAGCTAAAACTAAAACTCTGAAAGACAGTTTAAGTAATGTCCTCAAAAAACATCCATCCATTATTTGTAACTGCTTATCCCTTGCAGGGTCTCAGGGGCTGGAGCCGATCCCAGCTGACACTGGGCCAGAGGCGGGGAGCACCCGCATCACAGGGCTGACACAGAGAGACAAACAACCACTTGTGCTCACAATCACACTTTTTTTTAAACAATTACGAGTCATCAACTAACCTGTTAATCTGCACGTTGTTGATCCCCAAAACACATGTACCGGATTAACTGATGCAACTGTGAAATGTGCCAGAGGTCAAAGATTTGACAAAAAAAAAAAATCAGTGGAATTACCAGCACTGACATCTGACTGTCGAGCCTGCTAAACTCCACTGACTGGTTGATGACTGTACCATCATAACCAGCATCTTAAAATCTAATATAATAATAAAAGGGAGAAAAAGAAGAAGAAGGTGGTGAGAAGAAAAATGAAACTGAAGAATGTCAGTTGGAAGAATAAGGGAGGAGAGGGAGAAATAGAGAGAAAACATCTTTACACTAAATAGATGACGGAGCAGAAGTGAATTAAACCTGCATTCTTTGTGATGGCCAGGAGGGGGCGACTCCATCAGCCGCAAAAATAATTCAGATTTAATGTAAGCTTGATTACAGCCTCATTTAGAGTAAAATTAGGGTTGGGTATCATTTGGATTTTAACGGTTGTTGTGTCTTCTGGTATTTTTCCACAGCAGAGTTGGGTGAAATGCTAATTACCTTGAATAAATGTTACCCGTGCAAATACTGAGCTGAGCTAACTTCTGATAGATACCCATGATGACTAATTTCTCAAATAGTTTGGAGTGTACTTAAGCTGCTTAACGGTAACAAAAGAGAATATCCCGTCCTTGTAAAGCACTTTGTAGCATAGCATTTGATAAACTGAGGTGACTGTTACAAGACTCACACAATTTGTGCTTTTCACCTGCTAGTCAAGCAACTTAACTGACAGTAATGCTAGACTCACAATTTAATAAGACGAAAGCATTAGGAGATGGGATGATATGCATATGTTTAACTTGCATGTCTGCAGGCACAGACAGAAAGCCAGTTCGATATACGGTTGGTGTTTGCAGTACACAGTTTTATTTGAAACTGAGAGAGTGAAATTTGTGTTGGAAAATGATTGGCAAGTTCTTTTCAGATTGAACTGTCAAGGTTCTGTCACTGCATCGCCTTTTTTGCCTAAAATGTTTTCAGGAACATATTTTAGTGGACTGATTAGCTGTAATACAAGAAGCTTTGTGAACAGGCGGATGAATGGACGAGCCAAGACCGAGCTTTGCCCAATGTCACCCACCAGCTCCACACAATTGTCGATACTGTGCATGTTGTGGTTGCAAAAAAAAAAAAAAAAAAAAGGCAACTCCTATAATTCCAAACGTCAAAACAGGGATCCACAAACAAGTGTGTGACATCGCAGTAGGTTTACAACATAATACATATTGAGCAGTGCTGATGCTGTGAAAAAGACTAGTCAGTGCTCATAAGACAATATTTTGTAATAATTTGATCACAGGTGAGTCTGGTTTAACTGATGCATCATGGTCTACCTGCTAAATGTTGCCTTTCAGAGACAAGTATTGCAGCCATGCCCGACATTTGGCAACTCTCATGGAGAATAAAACTTGAAGCACAGATACATCCGTTTCATCTGTTGTTTAATATAAGTTTAATATTTGTTTAAAAAACCTTTTTTGAGACGAGTTAAAGTAAGTGATTTCAAGGTTTCATCAGCGACTCCCCACTCTGGTTTATGTAAGTGATCCTCAGACTGTTTGTGTTGTTGCATACGGCGACACTTTTAATGTCGTGCACAGAATATTAAAAAGATCCCCCCAAAAGAACCTGATTGTGTCTGGTATGATGGGGTAAGAAGTGCACCGTTTGTTCCGTCTTAACAGGCTTGACAAACTCAAACACTCTCAAAGGTGCAGGTTAAACCTCTGCTGAAAAAACTGTCAGCTTAATGGCCCCTGCCTTACGCTGATAACTGCCAAGGTGTCTCCTGCTCTTTGGAAGTAGGTGGATAAAGGTGTTAAAGCCTTTGTGTAAAGGCACCGTGAAACACAGCCCAGTGTCTTTTATTTCTCTCTTTGAAGTGAATTGACATGCAGCTCAGGATTTTGTTTTAAAGCGCGCCCTGCCTCCCAACTCTTCTGTTTTTCTTCTCCAAACTTCGGCACGTTACATAAAGTTGGGGCAGCGCTCGTGTCCTTGAGTGTAACTTACAGGTCGTTCGCCTTTTGTTTTGTTTGAGTTCCTTCACAAGTCGATTGAGGGCGTCAGTCATACAGGGAGAGGCAGATAGAGGAGGACATGCTGGCAGGTCGAATGGTAGGAGCCAAGGAGTCTGTCACACTCCATCTCTGCTACAAAGATGGAAGTGGATGGGCGCAACTCTTAGTACAACCGCAGGATGAAGAGGAGAGTGCGGGGAAGAGGTGGACGTGTGACGGGAATGCCAGAGCGCCATGTCACTGCTGATGACAGTCAATTTATCGGTGAGACGTGAGGAATTGAGCGATGCACTCCACTGCCTGCAGCTGTGCTGGTGGCATTTATAAGGAGGGGTGCTTACCTGGATTCTGTGGACATACAGTTCGACATCCGTGTCCAAATCTTTATGTACCAAGCAGACTGTAGACTGCTGTCAACAGGAAATTGAGAGCATTTGCAGTTTGCATAAACACCCCAAACAACCATGTGTTAATGTTTTTCGGGGATGCCCATCTGTACGTCCGTCCCATTCTCGTGAACACGATATCTCAAGATTGTCCTGACGGAAATACTTCAAACTTGGACTAGAAAGGAAGGAAGGAACTAGGAAGTCATACGCTAAGTCTAACAGGTTCAAATGATGATTTGATGACATTTTTATACTCAAAAGGTCAAAGGTCAACTTGACTGTGACATCATATTGTTCAGCTCTCTATCAGTCCTCTGTACTTCTCTGTAAAAACAGTATTGTCTGGACAGACATGGATGTAAACTGCGTCCTGACTGGTTGTCAGAGGCCACTGCAACAACAACTGCAAGTCATAAGTCACATCTTAAAGACCAGAGCAGCATGTTGATGTTACAGTTGAGAGTTACAGTTGTTAACAAATACATTAAAAAACACTTACAGTTAACTGTTACCTTATATTGTTGTCAAAAATATTGATGTATCATTACATATTGACAGTTTTTCCCTGTGGAGTCAAAAAAATGAACTGAATATTGATATTTTTCAAGTTTTTGTATCGAAATTAGAAATTCCAGTATCTCAACAACATTACTGCCTCATACTGTTAAACCATTTATTAAATGTTTAAATGCTGCTTATGGATGCTAAATTTGGAAAATGTTGCTGAAATAACTGTTAAAAGGTTATTTAATTTTAAAGAACATTTTTAATAAATGTAATCTGTGCAATATCACCATGAAGAAGGCTGACTCCACATCATACTTTTCAAAAATGGAAATGATCAAATGAAAAGATTTGGCATAAATTGCATAAACATTATGCATGAGCAAGGTATTTTTTTCATTTATTTGTAAACAAAATAAAAAACCTGTAATGTCTGTAATTCAGCGGATATATAATGTTCACACACAAATTTTCAGGAAAACAGTGCAATGCACTTAATCATCTGTACTTTGTGAACTGTGCAGCATCCAGATGAACTCCAGAGCTTTGATATGTGTGATTCAACTCCCTTTTTTCTTACCTGCATAGAATTATAGTGTCTTTCCCTCCTTCTTCTTTCTCTCAGATCCTGGATTTTTCATTTGCATCACATGAGCAGCAGCTACATAAATGAATATAGATCTTCTTTGAAATGACTTTGTAGTCACTCACTTTCTTTTAAATAATAACACATGTGAATGATGTACAAATCATAATGAACCATCACAACAACTGTTTTATATTGTGCGCAAGAACCGTGCGTTCCTTTATTTATTTATATTTTTGTGAGAAAATTCTGGACGTGGTGTGAAAGGCCTTTGGTCATTAGCAGATCCCCCGAGGGTACTGAAGTCTCTGGGGAAGCTTCTTTTGATACGGCCTTCCTTGCTTCCTTTGAATTTGTCCTTTGATACACATGCGGTCATCATGGCTGCTGCTTTTCACCTGACAGGCAGGAGTTTCACCAAGAGTATAAAGTTCAGGATCTTCTGGACGTTCCCTTTGAGTGTTTGCAGGAGCACTCTGGGAAACTGGAGGTGCGGCTGCCAGTTGAACCTGGTGGGGGGTAATTTTGTTCCTTTCCTACTAGAGAAATGACATTTAACAATGACAAGATGTATTATTCTACTGTATCTGGTTAGTAAAATGTATATTTTATTCATATCCATGCAGAGATGTTCCATATATTATACCACTTTGGAAACATTGCAAATATTAAATAGATTTGAAGACAGTAAGAGATGATTGATTTTATATCTCTTGACTTTTTCTCCTGTCGGCAGAAACAAACTCTGGCAGACCTCCAGATGAATTCAGCTGCCAGATTATTGAAAAGGACAAAGTGTCCGATCATCACAGTGTACCTACACTGCATCCATGTCTGTACTGGACCGGTTGTCTCTTAGTTTCAGATTTGTTTGTATAACATTGGTCGTTATATTTTAGGGCTCAGCTGGCTCTGGCTCCCTACATACATCTTTGATATTTGATCTTTTAACCCTTTATGACCTGAGAACACTCTGACATCTGCTGACAGGGCGCTTCTGGTCACGGCTAAGTCAGGGATCAAGACCAAAAGCAACAGGGTCTTTGCCATCTGAGCCCCCTGAGTGTGAGATGTGGTGTGAAAATAATATATACAGTATCCTATAGGTCTGTATATATATATATATATTTAAAGCGACAGTTCATCTCAAAATCAAAAATACATATTTTTCCCTGGTCTGTAGTGTTATTCATCCATTTGATTGTTTTGGTGTGAGTTTTGGAAATATTGATAGCCAATCATTCTTTCTACAATAAGTCAAATCAAGTCAAAATTTATTATAGATATCACAAAGCCCGTCTCAAAGGGCTGTACATATTATAAATAGATAAATACAAGAACAAGTATTTCAGCAGCGATTAATAAAATGCTCAGGTGGTTCATTGAGATCTACATGTAAGTAGGACTGCTACGATCGGTGGAACTTGCAGGAAGCTACCATGATTGGTCAAATTTGAGGAAAAGTGGTGGTGACTGGACAAAATTGCAAGGTCGTGCAGAATTCAGAGGGATGAGTTTAATTTGCATTGACTGTTGCGATCGCAACATTGCAACTTCCAGGACTGGCATTATAATCAGACTGATATATCAGTCAGGAATTATTATCAGCCTGATAGTGGCCTGACACAGGTTTATCATATATGTTGTCCTTTTTTATTTTTTTACAGAATATGATACAGATTACAGATTAGTTTTACAGGCAAGTTTTTATATATATTTGATCTTTTTTCTGAATTGAAGTTATTATATTTGTGTTTGAGTTATTTATAATTATTAAAAATACAACTGAAACTTTACTATTTCATGCCCTTATGTCATTTTGGACTTTATATACTATACACTGTATATAAATAAAGAATATCAGCTGATATATTGATATCAAGAACTCCAAAAATCCAGTATTGGTCATGCTATGGGAATCAATTAATTTTATGGATAAACTAACAGCAAAACCTTCAAATAACATAATCTGAATGCTGAAAATACAAAAATCAACAGGATTTTTTTTGAATCAAAATCATTTTTTCAAATGATTCAGCACATCTGCATATTCAAATCCAAACTTTGCATAATTGTGTTCCATCACAGCCTTTTTGGAAGTAATTTCTCTCTGGAGTAATACACTGTGCAGCAAGCATGTGCAATTTCAATATATTTTTAGCTGTTTCAATATAGTAATTTGCATAATGAGCTAATCATTGTTAGCCTGAAGCATGAAGTGGAAATTGTGATAATTAGTCATCATGAGCTAAACTTGTAGGTGCTGCAGTGGAGAACCACCTGAATTTGTCCTGTCAGGATTTACACTGATGAACAGTGTGATTATGGAAAGCCCTGAAGGGTCATGTAGAGGAAAATGTGTTTTCAGTTCGCTCAGTGTTGAGCCACAGTGGAAATCTGACTGATAAATAGTCCTGTGATGGACATTGTTTGAATATGATGAGGCAGAGATCAGACAAATGACTTAGCCGTGACCGGCTGAAGAACTACCCTGGTTGTAATTACAGAAGTGAACCAGTAGGGAGCACACTTTTCATACCATCTCAGTGTAGTCCATGATGCTCAATGTGCAGCTTTTCAAAGTGACAGGTCAAGGAAACGTCTCTTTTTATACACAACACTACACTGCACTGCATTAGCATTAAGTGTATGCTACTGAGGAGTTGAGTGCAGCATATCACCAATTCACTGTATGCATAATCTACTCCACACATGATAATCCAAGGGCAAGTTTAGCCCGTATAAATCAAAAACATAATTTTAGTAACGATTACTTCTGTCACATAATGAATTACCTGACAGAATGAAATTGTATTAATTTCTCAAAAGGTGAGAATTAGAATAAGTCACTGTCTGAGAACCAGTGTCAGAAACACTTTGCTAAACAAGCGTTACTAAATGGGAATATTTATGTATTTCAATGGTTTTGATTATTCTGGTTTAGGCCCAGAAATGGTGACACTAGAAAAATCAAGAGAGCCATTAAATCATTGAATTATTTAACAGCAGGATGAATAAATATGAGTGTGAAGAATTACTCCTAGGTAATATGAAATTGTAATTCTGTCCTCTCCCTCTCTACTTTCCCCTCCGGCCTCCTTTCCCCATGGCACATGTGTAATTAGTCCATATTGTATCAGTCTGGGAAAACACACAGCTCACATATATCTGCACCCTCCTGGGCACATAACGTAACCCGGTCTCTCTCTCTCTTTATAATAATAATAATAACAATAATAATAATAATAATAATAATAATAATAATAATAATAATAATAATAATAATAATAATAATTATTATTATTATTATTATTATTATTATTATTATTATTATTATTAATATATGAGGATTATTATCAGATAACATAAAAGGAGGATTACAAAATCAGACTGCAAAAAAATGACTATAACAGCAAATGTGTGATTAGATTACAGTTACATTGTCAAGGATTATTTGATTACATTTTAGATCTACATTTATTTTCTTTTACATCTCAGCACCTCTCTATATATTATTGAATCACTGCAATTTCAAACACTAGAGTTTTCTTTCTTAACTCATCATACATTGATTTCTTATCGGTAGTTTTTCCTCTTTAACTGCTGTAATTTGTCTTATTGCTTCCATTTTATTTTATTATGTATCTAAAAATTCTGTCAGATTCTGTTTCTTTCCTGAATATACCTCTATCATTATTTTTTTTACTTTGTTATTCTGCCACTATTCTCTGTATGTTTACATATACAGTTATATTTCTTTATTTCCTCTTTATGTTTGATATTTGCTCAGTTATTGGAGTTATTGCAGTTTCATGTCACTGCTGTTGTACTCAAATATCTCAAATCTTGAATCTCATAATAAGTAATATCTGCCAAATATGTTCTGCTGCAAATCAAAGTATGTTATTCCTCTCAGGTTGCCAGTTTTGTTAACAGTGGCTGGACTAGTTTTGTTTATTTGTTTTTCAAATTATAATTTAAGGATAATGGAGTTTTTATTCCTTTTATACCATGAAGAACCGAAGAATTTACTTTTGAGTAAGTGCTCCTCTTACTGTTTTTGTAGGGATAATCTGATTTTGAGCAACTGTAAGTGAGTAAGTTTAATGTCAATTCTACCATTGGTTTAGTATAAGTGCAGTATTTTCAATGTTTGATTTATCCAAACGTTATCCAAAAGTATTATGGTTAGATTATATTCTGGTAAACCAATGGATTACGTCACTAATAACAAAAAATACCATGTAATTTGTATGTAGTAACTGACTACATTAATCTGGTTATTGTTATGACTGTAGTGGTAGTTGTACGCCCCTTATTATAATTAGTAAATTGCTGAAATTTCTTCATCAGTTAACATGTCGGTGAAGTTACTGAAGTGCTTTTGGTACACTGCTAACTTTTCTTTACAGAAATGCTGACCTCCTGCCTGGAATCATTTGGAGATGTGCGTCTGGCAAGATCCCAAATCTCTGCTGAAAGATGAGAACAGGTTCGAAGGTGGGCAGGACGAGGCAGGTACAGGCGTTTATAGGCTGAGGGAGTCGCTTTTGCCGCAAACGGGTTTCCTCGAATCTTTTCCTCTCGGGTCCCGCGCCAGGAGTTTGTGGCATTGTGGACCGGTCTACCGTCCGCTTGTTCTTGGAAACAGCGTCAGAGAGCAGCTGAGAGAGGCTTAACATTTCAAACGTCTGGCGGTCGATAGGCTGCAAAGTTTCCACCCTGAAAACACCGTCATGTAGCAACAGCAGCGGCGGCAGGCTGGAGCAGGACACCACACCTTTGCTGTAAACTTACGGCGCACAGCCTCTCTCAGCCCGGAATCCCACTCTTAATGCGTCGTTTTAGTTTCTGTCTGGTGGAAGATGAGTTGTTTTAATTAGAGGAACCTGTTGCAGAATGTGCGTGTGCAGGTGTGGCAGTGTTGTTTATTTTAATTCTTAATTTTATTTCAGTTTAAAATGCGTGCGTAAAGCATCGCCATAGTTGTGATTTATCAGATCTCCTGACTTTTTAATAAGAACATTTTGAAAGACAATGAATTACATTTTTAGATTAATTCTACTTTACTAGTTAGCAGCTATAATCACGTTTGTTTCGTTGTATTTTGAGTTAAATTCATCTTTAATCTTGTGCGTAAAAGTGTCCTCAGCGTTTGGAGCAACACACTGTAGCGCATCACGGATTAAAAGTGGAATTGCGGTGCTGTTAGTCATAGATGTCCTCTCAGCTGGAAGGAGGCCTGCAGCTGGAGACCAAGGCAAAACCTGATGTACTCAAACCCGAGCAAGTTGTTGACGTGACGAGTCCTGACGGATGCGCCGGGCTGCAGCACGGCTGCCGCGGGGACGACGGAGGGAATAAAGTGTCCTTTAAGCCTCCAGAGCGCCATCAGCAGCAGAAAGCACGCAAGATGACCCGGAGCCCTAAATGCGCACGCTGTCGGAACCACGGCGTCGTCTCGTGTTTGAAAGGCCACAAACGCTTCTGCCGCTGGAGGGACTGTCGATGCGCCTGCTGCCTGCTGGTGGTGGAGCGGCAGCGCGTCATGGCAGCGCAGGTCGCTCTGAGGAGGCAGCAAGCTGCGGAGGTGAGGAGGGCACAGGGGCAGGTCAGTGATGAAGAAATGATAGAGAATTAACAGATGAGTGAAGCAGGACATCTAGGAGGTGATTATCAGGAGGGTAACAGTCATTAACAGACAAACAACAAGTGGTGATATCGAAATGCGGGGTAAATGTGAGTATAGAGGGGAATCAATCATTGGAAAAATATTCTTTTAAATATTTAGAGTGTAAGAATATATAACTGTCGTATACGTCAGAAAATACAACAGTTTTTATTTAACACGATTTCCTTGAGCTGTCAATGCAGAGTAATTTCCTGAGGAGAAATCTTTACAGTAAATATTTTACACTTCACAGAAGTGCTCAGAAATAAACATGAAAGTCTGAATTTGCACAACTGCTATTATTATTCATATTTTCGAGTGATGTGTGTGACAGAAGTCTGACCTTCTCGTGGCCCAGAAGTGAACTCTTACCTGAATTTAGGCGCAGAACTTCAGTCTGAATCACAGACTGTTTGTTTTTTCAGAATTAACACAAAACAGAAAAATATATTTTGCACAAGTTATATCTAATTTTGAGCATTTGAGAAAAGTTTTCCACATTAGTCTTCAGTTGAGCTTCTGTTTGTTATTGTAATATTGAATGAACTGTCAGGTAAATCTGTAAAAGTTTATTTAATCAGGAAATCTCCTTAAGATCAAAATGTCTTAATTGTATAACAAGAAATACTTAATTATATGTATGTTTATACACAATGGAATTAATATTTTATGCAGTACTGTATATTCAAAATATGAATATAGTATGTAGAATTTTAAACATCTCTCAGAGGGGTGACTGCCTCTAAATTTAGTTTGTTTTGCAGTTCATTCTAGTAATAAAGTTTATTCTAACAGAAAACTACATTCTGTCTGCAGAAGTGCATTTATGCAGTAAGTGAAACTTTTAATAATAACATGAAATATATTACTTGTTTCATTTTTATTCATATAATTAAATATTGTTAACTGAATACAGTTTTTACACAATGATAATATACCAACCAGAAGAGCAAGTATAGAAAAGAACAAAGTATTGAAATGCTGCTCTATAAAATGACTTCCATTTATACTCAGTAGTTATATTCTTTCTGTGTCAAGTAGCTAAATATGTCTTTCTTTAAAACTTACAGGGAGCTCTGCTTGCCTCTTACATAATGTATTAATTCCCTGTAATTACCCGTGGGGCACAGTCTCACTATAATATGATTATGTCCAAATGTCTAATTCCTGTTCCCATGTTTCTACCAGGGTAAGAGGGGGGTCAGGTGTGCAGCTCCATTGCGGAGGACAGCGTATCAACGTTACAGCAGAGCAGCCGAGTCGAGCATCCTGACTAAGAGCATCCTGCAGGGTATAGTTTAATTAACATCTCTTCTCTCATTAACGTACTTCTTCTCTCCCAGATGGTGATAGAAAGTCCACTTTTCTTCCCAGTATATCAGATGAAGTCCTTAAGGTCAACTTCAGCGTGTTGGCTTATTGCTTTTAATGCACTGATTTTGTCAGAATTCATGCAAGATCACAAGTTGATCAACTTAGTTTGTTATCTGTTAGTGAATTCACTGCTTTTTGACCCGTCAAACTAATTTCTTTTTACTCGCTCAGGGTGAGTTGTTACTGGTACAAAAACATTTATACATCACAAGTAACTTTTCTTGGAGTAGAAGTGTAGAATCATTCACTTACATAGAAACTACATAAATGAAATCAGTGTTTCCATGAAAGATTTGCAGTGTTGGGGAAGTTACTTTGAAAACACAGTTTTGAAAGGCGTCAATTATTTAACAATGGAAGAAGTTGAATTACAGCAAAGCTAGACTCGAGAAAAATCTAAGAAAAAAAGAACAAAGATCAACTTGACAATGTAAAAGACAGTGATACAAAATTGTAACAAACTGTAATACAAAAAAGCTGCATGCCACTCAACTAAGTTCACTGTTAAAGTTGCACCCTTGTTTACACGTCATTCAAAAAATAAAAATTTAAAATAAAACCACTGTACTTGGATACAATGATCAGTGATGATCAGTCAGTAGAATACTACTTTAATTACCTGTGGTCCACTGCTCCTCAACAGGGATGATTTATGACGATGTTCCCTGGAGGTTTACCTTAATATTAATCTGTCTATGTCTAACCTCATGATATTATCCTAGCCCAAAGTCTCAACCCAAGATAAACCAGTGCCTGGTTAAATAAACCACCTTCAATTGTTTGTCCTTTAAGCACACTATTTCTCCAAGCTGAGGGGCTCACGCTGGACACTGCTGCTGTCAAACAAACCACAGCTGAAGTAAGGAAGAAATATAGAAACATTACTGTGGTACAGCTCTCATACTGTAGGAATGGACATCCAGTTCTTAGTACATCCATGATACTAACATCAAAGCATCCTGCAGGGTATAGTATGAGGGCTGGTTGCTATACTTTTTAACAAGTTGCACATCACTCATAGTGGCTTGTGGGGTTTCAATGTCTTGGCTTCTCCTCTTTGGTCACCATGAATTGAGCCAGTGTCTTATGTTCCACATATTATTTTTCCTTTAAGAGATTGTTATGGGCTCCATTTTCCTTTACACGGTCCTGAGGAACTCCTTATGTTGAGTTTTTAGATAAAAATTCAAGAGGAGCTTTGGCCCAAGTGGATTTATGCAGCCCACACAGTTTTTTGTTCTCACGATGTCCTTCAAAAAAACAGATATAGATAACAAATGGACACACATACCTTCACACAAGTGCATGCTCTATAACACACATACTTTATTCTCACATTGTAACATTTTTAAGGTCTGCTGGTGCCCACGCTGCCAATGCCTCTTCTCAGATGTCATTACTCAGCTT